>NW_021318604.1:1224581-1296275 GCF_001605985.2 Dendrobium catenatum | reverse complement strand
GGTTCGAACGGTGCCAGCAGTTAAGTGCTATGTGACCAACTTTATTACAGATCTGACAAATAGGTCGAGTGATGTTCGGAGAGGCAGTGCTTTGCGCATTCGAAATGGCGCTGGGTTGAGGCGGAGCGTTTCCCGTGTTGATCGTGCGGTTCTTGCTAAATCTTCGTGGAGGACGATTGCGGGACTGATTTGAAGACATGGCATGGAGAGCTGTAGCGCCGGATGCCGTTGAATTTTCTCTGGATAATTCTTGATGAACGTTAATCTCTTCACTGCAAAGAAGAGAATAAAGGTTATCAAGATCCATAGGGAGCGGGGAAGTGCGGATGGCAGCTTTGAACGAAGTGTATGTTAACGGAAGGCCATTGAGGATGTGTAGAATGATATCCTCCGTGTCGACGTGAGATCCAGATGCCGCAATGTTGTCGACTATGGATTTGACGTGGTTGAGATACTACCGCATGGTCAGGTTTTGCATTTGGACATGGTGAAGCTCGTTCTTGAGCTGAATGACGCGCGATCGACAGGTAGGTTGAAGGCGTCTTTCAAGAACGAGCCACACGTCGTGAGCGGTAGTGCAAGAAATGACGTAGGGAAGGATGGGTGGGGAGATTGTCGAAAAGAGGGCGGAGAGGAGATTGTTGTCGGCTAAATGCCAACGTTGGTACTCCGGAGAAGAGGCGTCGGATGGGCAGGTAATGGTGCCGGTGAGATGTCCTGCATAGCCGTTGGCCGTGAATTGTTGGAGAAGTTGAATGAGCCAAATCGCATAATTCTCGTTGGTGAGGGCATTGGGAACAAGGTTCTTGATATTGGATATGAGAAACTTGAGTTGTGGAGGGATGTGGATCTTTGTATTGTTGCCGGAGAGGGCGGCGGAGGAGGGAGGGTGTGAATTCGCCGATTCTTGATCTCCCATTGTTTGGCTCATGATACCATGATAGAGATGAGAAACGAAGGAGACGGACAAGAAGAGGAAACAGAGCAAGCAGGAGAAAAGATTAAAATTATTATTATGTAATTAGTTAATGTGTACAGAATGCTATATATAAAGAATACAAGGGTAAACTGGTAATAATCTAAAATATGATACTTGTTCGTTTACAATATGAAAAGCTCAAAAAGACCCCCAAAGAGGGTCATTAATAGTGTTGCAGAATTAATGGAGCATAATTCAGTTGGTATAAAATTAATCGAATAAGGTATGGTTGAGTTGTGGGATATTTTAGCCACAAGTATCTGACTAAACTGGATTTATTATAGCTATAAGAGCATACATAAAATGATGTAGATTTAATCAAAAGAGCATGATCAATCACGGTGTATAATCAAATAGTATTATTATATTGAAAGATGAACTCAGTTTAAAAAAAATGGCTAATTCAAAATACTTCTTAGTCAAAGGGCATGATTGAGAGGGTGGGTAATGCAGTCATATAAGCATAACAGTTGTAATAACCCAAGTTTTTACATAGTTAAATAAATTTTTTTAAGGAGTCATTATAAATTTAAATTACAAACTATCTTCTCCATAACTTAGATATTATTGTGCTCTAGTTAGAATATATTTTCCATTAGTTTTGGGCATTGATGCAATTCATTAAAAAATTGACACATGTCAATATAAGTTGAGGTTTTGGGTATGTTAGATATCCGTTTTACAAATTAATTTCACCAAACTTTTTTAGATATGATGGGTTATTTTATGAATATATTTTTAAATAGTTTATAGAGCTCCAAATTTAAAAATAAAAAATGATTTATATAATCTTTATATTTAAACTAATAATAAAATATCTGAAGTCATTACCTGTAAAAAATAAATCCCTTTTCTCCCTTATTACTTCAGCTAACAATGAATGGAATAAGAGAAATAAAAGATAAAAGTTAGGAGAGAGAAAATATTGCCTAGGATTTGAAGGTCGTATAGCTATTTTTATTAGTCGACCCAGTTGGAGAATTTGATCATCTCATTGTTAGGAATCATGACCGTATTTCTGATTTTAATGATTATGTTTATTTTATATTTTATGCATTTTAATTTTGTTAAAAGTTATAAAAATTACAATATCTTAATTTTTAGCAAATTTTTATTATATAATTTTGAGTACATCATATATGTCATTATTTATTAGCATTTTGACTATAATGTTGTTGAATTTTACCCGGTACAATAGAAGTTAAATTTTGTATGATTTACCTTGTTTAGAAATTTGATATTTTTATTTAAGCATATTTTTAATAGAAGTATTGAGAATGAAAATGAACATGTGATTGGATAATAGCTAGTCACTATTAATATTATAATATTATAATTAAAATATTTATGAAGGCAAATAAAAAATAGTTTCACTAATGTTGGTTTTGGAGACTAATTAACTTGTATAGGATGATGGGCCGACGAGCTTATCTTTAAATACTATAGTTTTGTCTTCTATTTTATTGATTCATGTGATACTAATTGGGAGTTGCAAGGTGTTATTTCTATGCCAAAGGGCAAAGAGTGATGACTTTATTTATTGAACCATAGGGATACTGATATAGATTATTTCTTATCGAAAAAATATCTATTAAATTAGGATTTCTTACTTATTTAGTGTGCTAACTAAAATATAAGTTATTGATTCATTTAATTCTTTACTATTATTATTTACTAATTTAATGTCATTATACGAATTTACTATTACAACATTACTTTACTATTATTGACACCAATTCTATTGAAGACACTAAATGATATTGATCATATGACATACGGAGCACGTGATATACTAAGCATATGATTAAGATATAAATTTAATATTGATATAGAATAACTGGATAACATTATATATCATTAAAGGATTCTACTGCATTAATATGATTTCAACTATCTTTTCTGATACTTTGGTTTTATCGCTTTATATAATTTTTATTGATTTATAATACTAATACAATAACTATTTTATCGCTTTGACACCTATATTGGTTTATTGGTTTTCCATCATACTGCTTTACTAGCTTTTTTTTATTATGATACTAATCTTATAATTTCTACTTTACTAGCTTTTATAATGTACTATTTACTAGTTATAGACTTTATTGTTACTGAATGTAAATTTTTCTATTTTTGTATTAATTCAATGTTATATGAATGTTACTGGTATGATTTGATTATTGACATGTATATTGCTGCTTTGTCATGCTTTGAGTTCAGTTGTAGGATTTAATTATTTATTGGGCTCATGAGCTCATTATATGTGGTTAAATAATTTTAGGTTAAGTTAGAGGTGCATGGCTATTAGATTGATCGAGATCCTTTAAGTTCAATTTCTTATTATTTTAGCTATTTTTTATACTCAAGATAAAGTAATTGTGTTACGATTGTATAGATCCAGAGTAGTGCATATAATTTTTAGGGAAATGAATACAAATGTATATATTATTATTTTGATTGATAGTTTTATTTTTATTGATATTTATATTATATTGATAAAAAAAATTAGATAGTTCGAGTTATTTTACATTAAAAGATAAGAATAATTCCTCCAAATTAGATTATGAGATATCACAAACATGGTATTAGAGTAATGTTGTTGGAAGAATTGATTGTTAATAGAGTTGTAAGAATTGATTGTGTGTGGAGTAGATTAAGATGCATTATTTTGCATAAATTACTTAGATTAAATATAATTATGCAGCAGAGCAATAAAAAATGGATATGTTATAGCCAAATTTACCCATGAGCAACATAATGTAACTTTAATGCCATTAGATAGTGTGATACAGTTTGCTACTATTATAATATATGTAATGGGTGATACATAGAGCAAATCAATTGAGAGTAAAGAAAAAGAGTGAGATAATATCTTAAGCCATTACTTATAAATAAAAAAAACCCTTTTCTCCCTTATTACTTTAGCTAAGAGAGAATGGATTTAGAGAAATAAGAGAGAAAAGTGAGGAGAGAGAAAATAAAATCTAAGATTTGGAGGTCATAAAATAATTTTTGCAAGTTGACCCTATAAGAAATTTGCTTGACTTATTGTAAGAAATCATTACCCTATTCTAATTTTAATGATTTTAATTATTTTGTATAATATACATTTTAATTTTGTTAAAACTTATAAAAGTAATGATATCTTGATTTCCAGCTAACTTTCATCTGATAGCTGTTAGTATACCATAGATTTTGCTAATATGCGCATTTTGAATATAATATTTTTAAATTTCATCGAGTAAAATATAAATTATTAAATTTTTTATGATTTATACTGCAGAGAAATTACATCTTTTTATTTAATCATACTGTTAATACAAACATTGAGAATAAAAAAGAGTATGAGTTTAGATAATACCTTGTCTTTATTACAATTATAATATTATGATAATAATATGTGTGATGATAGTAAAAGCTAGTTTTACTAAAATTTGCTAGGGATTGATTAACTTTTACAGGATGGTAGGTCGACATGATTTTCTTTAAATATTGTGATTTTGTGTTATCGTTTACTGATTCACGTTATACTAATTAGGAGTTATAAGAAATTATTATATTGACGGGCACAGAGTGATGACTCTGTTTATTGAGGTAATAAGATACTGATATAGATTATTGTTTATTAGAAAAGCACCACTTAAACCATGACTTCTTACTTATTTAGTGTGATTACTAAAATAAATGTTACAGAATCATTCACTTCCTTACTATTACTATTTACTAATTTGTTATCACTATATAAATTTCTTGTTTCTACATTGCTTTACTATTACTGTCATCAATTTTATTGAAGACACTATACTGATACTAAACTTGTGATATACTGAGCATGTGATTAAGATAATGATATAAAATAACTGGAAAACATGTGTAAATCTTTTAAAAGTTTTACTGTATTGATATAATTCTGACATTCTTTATCATTTTTATCGTTATATATAATTTCTTTATTAATGATAGTATTAATATGATGACTATTTTATCAATTTTACACCCATACTATTTTACTAGTTCCCCCAACATTATTTTACTCACTTTCATACTGTACTATTTTATTGACTACAAATTTTATTGCTACTACATATGTCTTTTACTATTTTGTTATTGATTAATAATCATGTGAATTCTACTATTATGATTTGATAATGACATGCATATTTCTTCATTTCCTTACTTTGAGTTTAGTTATAAGATGTAGTTACTTATTGAGCTCTTGAGATCATTATATATGATTAAATGATTTTAGGTCAGGGTAGGGGAGGGAGGGTGTGGGATTGATCAGGATCCTTCAAGTTCAGATTTTTGTTATTTAGTCATTCTTTTATATTCAGTATAGAGTAGTTATGTTATGATTATATAAATCCTAAATAGGGTACAAGATTTTATAGGAAACTAAATATA
Organism: Dendrobium catenatum; assembly: GCF_001605985.2. Classification (NCBI taxonomy): domain Eukaryota; kingdom Viridiplantae; phylum Streptophyta; class Magnoliopsida; order Asparagales; family Orchidaceae; genus Dendrobium; species Dendrobium catenatum. The sequence goes on along the minus strand of NW_021318604.1, from coordinate 1,290,895 downwards.
GATGTAATATTGATATTTTGATCAAGAATTTTATTCCCACTAGTATTTATTTGATATTGATAAAAAAAATAAATTAGATAGCTCTAATTGTTGTATATTAAAAGATAAAAGAATATTTTTTTCAAATTAGATTATGAGGCATCATAATAGTACTAATAGAAGAATTTGTAAATCATAGTATGATAAGCCCAAGAGAATTCTCAACCAATGGGGGCCCGATTGAATGGAGTCGAAACTAGAAAGTATAATCAAAATGATATGATGATATAGGCAAATACTTAACCAAAGTATATAGCTATGTTCGTAATAAGCCAAGATTAGATATATAACTAGACTATGGAGTAAAGTCAAGATGTTAATTAAATTTATGCATACATACTGTTAATATAAAATAAGATGGACAAGAGTGATCCTTAGAAGTAATTTATCGTTGTTGTTATAATATCAATATCGTTGGAATCTAAAAAGGTAAATAGTGTTGACTATCCTAAAAAGTTGTGTAAGTCATCCTAAAAGGTATTAATCCCTAATTAATTAGTTCACAAGCAATTGCGAGCCAATAAATATTCTTAGATATGATGTATATAGTTCAACCCATATCAATTAAACTTTAGTGAGCAATTCCGAGTTTAAATTATACAAATTAACATTAAGAATTAGGTTATACATCATGCGATAACATGGTCATATCATGTTTAATTCAAATGATTACTATATGATTTAAATGGTCAAAATAATTTCATGCATATGTACAGAGATAATGTTCTGATCTAGTCTTTGTTATGAATAATCATCAATGAAATCCAATGAATTTAATATTATTTGATTTTATTCTATGATGGTGAAATAAATGGGGATATTATCAGCATAATTCAAGTTTGATTGTTGAAGTGGAGGAATGCATCGGGTTTGTTGTGTGATAGAAAAGTACCTCTCAAACTTAAGGAAAAATTATATAAGATGGTGGTGAGGCCTGTAATGCTTTATGGTGCCGAATGTTGGTCATTAAAAGGGAAGCATAATACTAAGTTAAGTGTGGCAGAGATAAGGATACTCAGGTGGATGAGTGGCTTTACCCTTAGAGATAGGATACAAAACGAGCTTATAGGCAAAAATGTTGGAGTAGCTCCAGCAGAAGATAAGATTAGAGAGAGTCGCTTTAGATGGTTTTGGTCACATAAAACGGTGGTCTTCCGATGACCCGATTAGGAAAGTAGTGGTATTAGATTTGACTTATGTTAAGAAAGGTAGAGGCAGACCTAAAAAAAACTTTGTTAGAAAATATTAGGAATGATATTTCTTTATTAGATTTAAACTAGAATTTGACTTTTAATATGACACAATGGAGAAAAAGGATTCATGTAGCCCAACCCACGTAGTGGGATAAAGGCTTGATGTTGGTGTTGTTGTTGTTGTTGTTGTTGATTTTATTCTATGAATTTTTATTATGCAATTATTTATTTTCTTTTTCATATTTGTATTTTTTTAACATCTTCAGCCTTAATGACTTTCTAGCTGCATCTGGTGCTAGGATTTAATGTATTCAATTGACTCAAAATTTATAAGGGGTATTTAGGGCATTTTTAAAATTAAATAATTTAAATATTATGTATATTAATTATTAAAATATGAAGACTTTAAATAAATTTTCATAAATTAATTTATGTTCATGCTAGAAAGGCATTCTAAGATAGGATATCATGGCAATGAGTCCACTAAAGGCAAAATGAAAATTTTAAAAATATCATTATTTTCATTTAAAAACTTCAAATAAGATGAAAAAGAGATAAATTGTCCTTAGGAAAATTCAAAGAAATTTATCTAGATTCGTGGAAGAATTTTGAATTTTTTAAAAAAACTTTAGAATTCTTTAAATAAGTTTACGAAAATCTAAAATGGTAAAAATAACTATTTTTAAATTATTAGCCATATTGAAAAATTTCTGAAAGTTCTAAATTTTTTTTGGGATAATTTATTAGAATTTTTGGGTTTTATCTATAAATTTTTTTAATCAAAATAAAGGATTATTAATATTTTAGAATTAGGTAATAGAGGAAATTCACGATGGAAATATTTTTCCTTGATTCTCCATAGCAAAAATCATCAATATTTCTAAGAAAAAAATTGGATTGGGTTAAAATGGCATTAGTTTGTCTTTATCAGAGCCATTTAATATATTTAAGATATATCAAACCATTGTGATTTCATGTTCTTCATCCATACATGCTAAAAGAATTTGAAGCTCCGGGTCTAGTGAGAGAAGCTTCGGGTCTAGTGAGAGAAAATAACGAGTTTTTGAAAATCCTGAATTCCTGCAATTCATTGTCTTCTCCGATGACGGTGGAGGAGGGACGCCGCCCTCTGCCGGCGCAGATTGCCGAATCTCTTCGGCTCCAGCAATGAGGATTCTTCCTCGCAATAGTAAGGGCTTTTCGCCCCCTGCTTTTGGTAACGCAAACAAGATGTTCGACCAGGAACCCAGGCTGAGGTTTAAACCTGCTAAACCTCTGGTGATAAATGAGGGAGGCTGTCTCTCTCCGATAAAGCAAGTGAATTGCATTGGCAAAGGGAAAAAAATTATGATGGAAGTTGCTAAAAATCGAGATGTGGGTTTCTGTCAAATGACTGACAAGTTAGCACGCGAATATATCGGAGAGGAGAATTCCGAAGTTAGATCGCAATCTGCTAAAGGTTCGACATCTGGGCATCAAGACGAAGGCAATGAAGGAGAAATCTTTGGCAGGTGATGGAGGCCTTGAATCAGATTTATAGAAAGTTAGTTCAGTGGAAGACGGAGCAATACAAGCAAAAGGAGATTGGGAGAAAGTTCGAAATTGCGACACAACAGTTTTGGGAAATTGTGAAATAGGAGGAGAATTGAACTCGGTAATGCCACAACAAAACAAAAAGACATTGGTATCTGCTTGGAACATGAAGCCGAACTTTAAAGTTGTTGATTTTTTGACTAGGGAGAAAAGTTTTCGGAAGATGGAGTGGTGAAGCTACATCAACAAAGCGAAGCTAAAAACACAAACAAACTACAAAAGTCTTTGGTAGTGAAGGTGTTTGGAGATGGCATTCCTTATCACATCATAGGGCTGGAGTTGAGGAGAAAATGGAATCAATATGGTAGATTTCATATGACGTTGCTTGGTGGAGGATGGGTCTTATGTGCTTTTGAAGATGTGGAGGCTATGAACTCAGTCCTCAACAATGGACCTTGGTACATGAATGGCAACATAATAGGACTAGATAAATGGTCCCCTGATTTTAACCAATATTTATTGAAAGGTTTAATAGCTCCGATCTGGATTAGACTTCCCAATCTCCCATTAAAAGCTAGGATGAAATCAATGTTTGTCGGATAGCATCGAAGGTTGGATCTCCTTTTTTGATCGACGACAACATGTTCCAATGGGGAAGGCGCGAGTTCGCTAGATTTTGTGTCAAAATCAAGCTGGATAGAAAATTACCATTGGGTGTATAGGTTGAAGGATCCACTGGCAAATTCTACAAGAAAATAACTTATGAAAAGATGCCAAACATTTGCTACAAATGTGGGAAGATTGGTCATCTTGACAAATTCTGTTCAGATAAAGTGGTGGAACCTACCTTGGTTCATAAAGGAAATGAAGCAACCTCTATGGAAGATGGACATGTAAGCACAAGGGTTAATCCTAAAGAATTATTATTGAAAGAAGATACTAACAAGCCAATGAAGATAGCTATGGTCCATGGATCCATGTGGACTATGGGAGGAAGAGAGGGAAAAATTTCATATTCCAGAACAAGTGGTTTCGGCAAACAAACAATGTAAAGAAGGCTATCAAGGGAGATGTTGAAAGACAAAATGTGACGGGAAGGAGAAATGCAGACAGTGAAAGACGTTTTTAGGAAAATTCTATTCCCAGCGGCAATGAGAAGAATATGGAGGTAGTTCATGTGGGAAAAGGAAGAGAAACTCTAACTATTATTACAGAAGTTATAAAGAAGACACATGATATGGATTCTGATGAGAATCTATGCAATATCAATCAGTTTGAGGCTTTAAACAATACGGGGGAGGAAGGAGAAATAATTACCAACATAGAAGAAGCTCATGATCTGAACATAAATTCAGAGATTATCTTAGTTTGTAGAGGAATTGAAGAACCAAAAGAGAGTGATAGTATGGAAAAAAGAACCTTGCAGCTGGATGATGGATCTAGAAAGGTGAAGAAAAAAGGGACCAAACAGCTGAAAGGTTTAGGTCCCATAAAGTTGATCCCGAGAAGTAAAAAATTGGAAGGTGAGACAAAAAGAAGGGCGGGGAACCTTTTCCCCTTTGATCATTAATGTCTTCAATTGGATTTTGGAATTGTAGAGGAGCTAGAAAAGTGAAAGCTTCTTTTTATGTAAGGGAGTTCACAAAGGATTATGGATTGTTTTTTCTTGGCTTAATAGAAACCAAATTGGTTGTGGTTGATAAGAAGTTAATTAGTTCGTTGATTGGAGAAGGTTGGGATTATTTGCACTTTCCCTCTGAAGGTCTTTCGAGAGGTATTTTGGTGATGTGGAAACAAGGCTTGGGTACTTTCAACATGTTGGAAGCTTCTTCACAATTGGTGGTAGGAGATCTTAATGTGATCAACAAAGGAACATGGAGAATTGCAACAATTTATGGGAACAAAGATGCTTACAAAAGGAGATCTTTATGGTAGAGGTTGGAGAATCATATGATTAAAGACTTCCCTATGATCATAGGGGGGGACTTTAATTGCTTATTGTCAAAAGAGGAAAACAAAGGTGGGAGGAAATTTATTTTTGGTGTGGGTCCAAGGGAGATGAAGTCTTTCATCTCTTACAATGATTTGCATGAAGTGTCTTGTATTGGTCCTAAATATACTTGGAGCAACAACAAGAAGGGGCCTAAAAAAATTCTTGAAAAGCTGGATAGGTGTCTCATAAACTCAGCTGCATATAGCTCTTCTCACAGGTTAACGGTGAGGCACTTGGCAAGGATGGCGTCGGACCATTGTCCGATTTTGTTAAACTTGTTTGAGTTCATCCCACCAAACAAGAAGGAAATCAAATTTGAAGAAGTTTGGACTTCAATTCCGGCCTCTATAGCAGATGTAAGGGAGTCATGGAAAAGAAAGGCATAAAGTGACCCCGCTCAAGCTCTAAATCAGAAAATGAAAAGATCTTTAAGGGATCTCTTTTATTGGAGCAAGGAAAAGTTTAAGGCATTAAACATCTCTAAAGAAGAACTAAAAACTGAAATCCTGAGATTACAGGAAAAGGAGGCTGATGCCGGAAATATATCAATAGAAGATCAATGGATCCTGAAAGCTAAAATGGAACAACTAAATTCTGTTTGGGCTAGAATTAACTGTTAGCGGAAACAACGTGCCAAGGTCAAATGGTTAGTGGAAGGAAACTCTAATTCTAGATTTTTCCAAGCATATGCAAGTTCTAGGAGGAATTCAAACTACATCCACAAATTAAAAGATGATCAAGGACTGATGGTTGAAGAACAAAAGGAGGTGGAAGAAGTGCTGTATTGGTATTTTAGAAAAAAATGGGAAGACAAAAACTGCAGGTTGGAGGGATGGCCAGTTCCTGTGCAAGCTTTGAATGAAGAAGACAAAATGTCGCTGAGAAAAGAGTTCCGCCCACGCAATCGATCTAACTAAGACCTCTTGTTTGAAGAATTGGAGAAGGGCATAAAGGAGCTAGGAAGTAACATTGCCCCGGGGCATGATGGTATGTCTTACTCCTTTAAATATTATTGGCACATCATCAAGAATGATTTATGGAAAGCATTGGAACATTTTTTCAAGTGTGGTAAAATGAACAAAGATTGGAAGAACACTAATATTGTCTTGATTCCCAAAATTAAAAATCCTTTATCTCCTTCCAACTATAGACCCATAAGCTTATGTAACTCGGTCTATAAGATTTTGGCAAAGATTCTACTAAATAGGCTCTTGCTAGTCATTCCTAAGTTAATAACGGAGGAGCAAGTTGCATTTATGAGAGGAAGGTCAATATTGGACCATGTCCTAGTGGCTCAAGAAGTTTTTCAAAAACTTAGGCACTCCAAATCCACCATGGGGTTGGTCTCATTCAAGATAGATATGGAGCAAGCGTATGAATCCATGGGATGGCCTACAATGATCAAGATTTTGAAATACTTTGATTTCCCAATCTCTTATGCTAATCTAATTGTTGAATGGGTAATTGGTCCAAAAAAATCTCTTCTAGTGAATGGTATTCATTCAAAATGAATAGAATCAAAATGTGGATTTAGGCAAGGATGTCCACATTCTCCCTTTTTGTTTGTCATGTGTGCCCAACTTCTTTCCAATGCTTTCTCTCATAAAGGCAAATCGGCTGGGATTGGGATTTCTTCTAATGGGCCCAAGGTTTCTCATCTTCTGTATGCTGACGATATACTTATTTTCTCTGAAGCCAATCTTAGACCGGTTAAAGAAGTTAATGGTATTCTTATGGATTATTGTGGATGGACGGGGAAAAAGATCAATTTTCTAAAATATGTAATTCTTTTCGGGAATTCAGTGAAGACAATAAGAAGGAAAAAAATCTATAAGATAATGCAATTTAAAGAAGTACAAGAGTTCACTTACTTGGGGATCAAAGTAGCGTTGAGGAGACTGACAAAAACTGATTTCCAATTCATCATAAATAAAGCTTTGAGCATGTTAAATGTTTAGGGAGGGAAGCTTATCTCACTAGCTGGAAGGATTACATTGGTTAAATCTGTATTACTTTCATTTCCAACATATCATTCTACTCTTTCTTTGTTTCCTAAGAAAGTGTTGCAGGAAGTTGACAGACTATGTAGGAATTTCATTTGGAACAAAGGTGATGGAAGTGCAGGTCTTCATTATGCTAATTGGGACTTGATGTGCAAACCAAGGGGAAGTAGTGGACTTGGTGTCAATTCCTGCATTAAGAAAGCTGGTCCATTAAGGGCCAAGTTAGCTTAGAGATATAAATAAGAAAAAGATTCACTCATGCACAGGATTCTCTTTCCAAAGTATAGATCAATTCCGGATGAAGATACAACTAAAAATAGAGGTTCAATTTCCTGGAAGCTGATTTGCAATGGAGGTGAATTTTTAAAACCAATTATTAGATGAAAAATTTAATAAATGTCCAAGAGAATGTGAGGAGGTAGAAGATCTAGACCACATAGTGTATGGGTGCAGAAAAGTTTTGGAGGCGGTGGGAGTTCTGAAAGGTGGGGATTTGGAATCCCAAGCTTCTTTTCTAGGTATATTACTATAGATGGCTTGATAACCAATGCTTATGGATGGTGAGTTTATTATGTAATACGATTTACCTATTTTGGAAGGCAAGGAATCAGTTTGTTCATGAGAAGAAGGCAACCAGTCCGGTGATGATAGCTTCAGAAGCAATGAGTTTCATTGCTGGTTACAAATCTTCTATCTTCTTAAGCTCAGGCTTCGAGGATTCTAATCAACCATCATGATTGCGTAATACTTGGCATCCTCCTCCACCTGATTGGATCAAAGTCAACATAGATGCTGCACTACACAATTCTTACAAGGGTGGCATAGGAGGAGTATTTAGAGATCATCATGGAAGGTACTATTGGCCTTCGGTAACACTCACATTCATTGGGATTCAGCTGCCTTAGAACTCCAAGCCATCATTTCTTTAAAGAATATGATCAAAGAATGGATGTTGGAATACAAAGGTTTGATCATTGAAGGAGACAACAAGAATGTTATCAAATTCATCAAGGAAGAGATGAAGGCAGGTAATAAAGATTCTTTAGATCTTTCTTTTATAAAAGATTTTCATTTTGTTATTTTTAATTGTGTTGATAGGGAGAGCAATAAGTTAGCTGATCTCTATGCTAACTATGCTTATTTTAATTCTTTTATTTGGGATGATGAAGCTTGGAACAATATCCCTCCTTCCTTTATTAGTATGTTAGAGGAGGAGTCGGATATTAGAAAGTTGTTATTCAGGTTTTAGTTTCTTTAATAAAGCTTTCATGCTTTCTTCAAAAAAAAAAAAAAAAAAAAAAAAAAAAAAAAAAAAAAAAAAAAAAAAAAAAAACATGCTAAAAGAATAGGAGTGGAGTAGGTTTGCGTTAAGGGTCTTCGAAAGGGAAACTGTTGGGGTTAGGATACAAAGGGTGCGATCGCACTATTCCCTAGGATAAAATAGTTATAGATCTTTACACGCAAGCATGCTAATAGAAGACCAGATGACATCATACATATGATTATCTATGAAAAATGGCATCTTTCACCTACACATCGTGATATATAATGATATATCATTCAATAGTCATGAGATTTACCCATTTGATACATCAATTAAAGTGGAGTTTATTTGGTGTGGGTGTTAGCTTTCCAAGCACAAGTCCCCATGGTTAATTACATCTTAGGTTTCAATCTAAGAATACTCTCGATAAGGGATGATATTTTATTCTCTTTTTCTAAGATAAAATGAGTATGAGAGGATATAAGAAGATGAATAGTTAAACCTTAAAAAACTCATAAGCAATTCCAAAAAATTCCAAATTAAACAAACTAAAAATAATTCAACAACTCCATTTAAGGCCTAGTATTTTTTAAAAATGTCAAACAACTAGAATTAAGACAAAGTTAAAAAGTTAATAATTTGGTCAATTATAGTTCAAAATAAATCAAAACTTCCAAATTTTATAACTTATTGTAAAAAATTCAATTATAAAAAAATTATTGCTTAATTACTCATCCTATGGTCTAGTATTTAAGAAAAACATCAAAATTTTAGAATTCATTTTAATTTAAAAAGTCAAAATTTAACCCTTTAATTAAATGCATTAAATAATTTCAAAAACTCTAAAAATTCAATAATTAATTAAAACACCAAAAATCATTAACTTGATTAATAAAATTAATCAAAAAATTATTAATATACAACAAGTACCCCAAAGATGAAGTTTTTAAGCTGGATTACCTCGAGCTGTGGGGTTAAGTGTCCTAAGGACGCTTGGTCCATCGAGCCCACTATGACAACGCCATGAACAGATTCAATGGAGTATAAAATCTTAAATTAATTGACTGTTAATTATTTAAATAAATAAAAATCCTTAATTCAACTACTACAACCTATTTTTAGTCTGGACTATTTTGAGCTGCGATAGTTAATGTCCCAAGAAGGCCTGGTTCCTCGAGTCCACTGATACAATGCCATGAACCGGTTGATGGAAAAATTAAATGAAATTATTTTTTAAAATTAACAACCAATTAATTTAATTAAAAAAGTTATTAATCCTTTAATTTCCAAACAATTAAATTAACTTAATCAAACTGATTACTATTAGATAACCTGGGCTTATGAGGTTATTAACTTAGCCCCAAGAAATGTGAAATAAACTTTGCCACCCTTGTGTAAATAAAGGTAGTAATAACTCAACCCTTAAAATGCATTTTAAAATTGACTTTAAATAATTAATTCTTAAACTCAAACTCTAAACCTTTAAACCTTCAAAAAACCAAATCACTAGATAATTTTAACAAATTACCTAACATAGGATGTATCCATGCAACACAACTTACTCCACACACTTTAGATGGTTTGCTAGGATAGTAATCTCTAGCTTTAGGTTAGGCTGGTGTTTTACTTTTCTACTACTTTTGAGCCAATTTTTCTGTGATTTTCACTGCATGCTAGTTGTAATGATTTGAATATTATAATTATTTATCTATTTATGCAATTTATGAATTGATGTGATGAGTGATAGATTAACCCTTATTTAGGAATGATCTAAATGTTCATAGGATTTTCTACAAGTGGACAAGCTCTTGTAGGGCTATAAATCAAGGGGAATAAATTAAGTTTTCCCTTGAAATTAAAAGAGTGTGACCAAGTTTGACTTTATTTTAATTTGAGCATTTGTGTATAGAACTACATGAGATGCTTTTTAATTTTAATTACCTAGGATAACCCTATAGGTAGTCTTGAATTTTTTTTTTATTATTGAGATGTAATGAGATTTGATTAACTCAAGAATTGTGAAAGTGGTCTTTGAGTTGGGATATGCACACCCAACTTGGAATCCAAAGAGGAGAGAACATCCCTTAGGGAAGGGTTCCGATCTAGTTGGAGATCAAAGTTTGGATGACTTTAATATTTAAAGAAAAAAGAAAGCACCCCTTTTGGGTGGAGTTTCTTTTCATTTAGAAATCATGACTAGATGAATCTAAGGAGCTCACAGAAAAATGAAGAAGTGAAGATAGAGAGATATCCCACTCAAAGTCACTTGTGTCATTTTAGGAGTAGAATCTTGGTTATTATAAGTGGTGCCCGACCACTTTTAAATTATACAAACCCTGAGCTATAATATTAAGTTGCATTTCAAATTAGACTTTACATTTGATTTATTAATATTAATTGTACAATAGAAATTTTATGTTTTCCTACCTTTTTTAAGTGTCATGAAACTTTTGCTTTAGCCTGTATTTGATCATAAGCTCATGAGGGTACTATTAAAAACTATTTCTACGTAAAATTAATTAAAAATTTTAAGCTCACATCAAAACTCTAACGATTTAAGAAGTAAGCTCAAGATTACCGAGAGTTCTCATGTATACACCTTAACACTTTTTGTTCCTTGTTAGGCACCTCCCCACCTGTGGGGTTTGGCAGACCACCTGACCTATTAAGGTGTAGTTCTATCAAGGAAATGTTACACAATCTCTAGGATAAAATTATTTTTAAGCATTTTTAAAGGCTGCTTCATATATATTACAAGAATTTGAGTCAATTAGCATGCATTGTATTAGAAATAAATTAAAAGTGTCAAAAATTTTAATTGCATTTCTTCAAGCATAATCACCCTACATAAGTCAAATGGATAATTAGGTTATAGTCTAGATTTTGTGCCTAATTCCTTAAACTTAATTAAATAATATCCCTACCATTCATTCATAAAAAAGATCAGACTCTTGGTTTTAAAGTGCCTAGATTTTTAGCTGGCTTCCCAATCTAAGCAAGGATAAGTCTAGATTTTAATGCATTAGCTAGGTTCAATTTAGTGTCCAATTTAAATTTAGGATCCAAGGAAGAGTCAAAATCATAAGACTCTTACCTTCAAGAATCTAATCCCACCATTCTAATAAATTATCTACTTAAATTAAGATTTTCTTCAATCTAAAACTTAAAGCCCAACACATAGGTTAGGCTGAGACATTTTTGAATTGTTTCAAAATCCTAAATGCCTCCTACTTCTCTTCCCTTAACCTCTAAAAAAATTGTTCAAATTTGATCCAATCTTAATTGATAATTTAAACCTCACTCCTTTGATATCACTCTTTAAAAATCTAAAAAATAAAATTTTAACCATTATTTTAATCGATTATTTTCATAGGAAACTCAGGTTTTCTATGATGTAATAAACTATAAGGACTTGTGCTTGTAGGAGATTTAGAATCTAGATCAAATTTTAAAATCTATTTTCAAAACTTAATTTATCTTCTTTGAGAAAATTAAAATCAATAATGACCATTATCATCATATTCAATAGATCTATAGAAAATGATACTTTCTTTTTTTTGGAAAGTTATATAATTTATTATTGTTACTTTAAATATGAAATTAATGATCCTTTGTCCAGACTATCATAATCAAATACTTGGTAGAACATTATTTTGACCCTTTAGGGTCACATGTAGTTATTCCTTGAATTTAACTATAATAATTAGGATGAAACTTTTTGTTTTATTATTTGAATTATTAGGGAATGATATTTTTGCTTCTCGAGGCAATATATCATTCATAATGACATATTTGATTTTGAAATTAAAATTGTAAAAATAAATTATCCTAAAGAAAATTAACTTTTCAAAACCTCTTTTCCAAACTCAATAAATAAAAAAATGGCAACTCTACTGGGGAGCATATCTCTCTCCATCTTTAACAATGGTAGAAAATTTATTACAATGGTAGTTTCTACTATCTTTCTTCTATTGGTCCCTCTACCAATTTCTTTCTTGGGTGAGTGCGGCCAACATAAAAAGAGAAGACTTGAGAGGTGAGTATAGGAAACCTCTACCCAAATTGACGCTTTAATAATTTACCCCCAAGTTAATTGGTGAAGTGAAAGAGTCAAGCCAAACTATTAGGATATTCTTATCAATTGTGTAAGCCTGTATATTCGAGTGAAACTCAATAGGTTGAGTTTCAAATTTTTAAAAGGATATGTTCTATTTCAACCTCAAGTTAAAGTTTAATATTAATTCCATGTTCAAATAAGGCTTTGACATTTCACCCAAACTCAATTCCTAGGATGAAAGAGTCAAGCTAGCCAAATTTTTGGGAATTTTCATATTAATTTTTTAAACCTCATGTTAAATGAAATTTAAAATCTCGAGTTTCAAAGTTTAAATAAAATCCCTCACTTTCAAAATTTTAGTTCGTTTTCAAAATCTTTCAAATCAACGTCGACACTATTGTGTTACAACAATCTCTTGTAGCCTAACATATGCAATGAAAATTTAAATCTTTTGAAGTCGTAGAAAACCTTTGCATTTTATCGTTATATATTGGGCTATAGCTTCCTATATCCCAATGTATGTGATATGATACATGGTCCCTTATGAATTTTCAATTTCCACTTCAAAATTCTAATTCAAACTATCTTTCCAATTCCAAAAAATCTACTATGCTACAATGGCCGACAAACTCATATTCTTCCTCGACCATGACTTGTATTGGAAAAATTGATTTATAATATGACCATTCAATTTGGCATGGGTTTTAAGAATTTGTAGTTACATGTCTGTAGAGGTGTGACTGCTAACTTAGGTGCAATGGGTGAAAAGAATATCCTTCTGGTAGAGATTATTGTCGGGACATGGACTAACTCCCTTGCTCCTAAGAAAGGAGTTTATGTCAGCTCTATACCCACAACATCCTCTATCAGCAAGGAAGAAAAGTTGAAATCCTATGTAAAGGGTTTTGAAGTTAAGTCATTTTTTGATGAGGGGTTGATCTATGGAACCCCTTTTCAAGAAAAAATTAGTGGAAGAACTACATGCGATGAGCTATAAAGACGACAACCAAGTCAATAAATATTGTTGAATTGAATGCTCTAGGTCAAGTAAAGCCAGAGGCTATTGAGGAGCTCCCTATTCCTGCTTCCTCTCTGCTCCTTAAAGGTAGCCACTTCTACCCACTTATTATTACTACAAGAGAGGAGAGGGTGGTAAGGATAGCTAGTTCTCCACCATGCCTTATGGACTACTTTATAAAAAAGGCTCCTAAAGAGAGATAACTTTGAAGGACTAGGATGCTGCAAAACATAATCCATAGATGTGCTTCCCAGGCAGGTGAAAGTAACAGTACGTGAAGCACTTGAAGGGGGCGATCTCACACCAGTTTGAAAAGGAAATTCTTAAGGAAGAGAGAACTATGGTGAAGAACTTACTCCTCAGCCTATTATAAAGAAAAAGAAGTTTGTCAAGTAACCAGTGACTTCTGTGTTGGTATATGGCTACCATTGGGTGCCTCATAAGATGGAGGATATTGCATTGATTGGATCTTGTAGAGGTCATCATCCTTCTTGTAGGACACTAATCCCACCTCCAAAACTTTCAAAATTTTTCTCAGTAGTAGTTAAGACTCGAGAGGAAGACAAGAGCAAAAAAGCTATTGAAGCCAAGGGCAAGAGGCTTAAGTCTCCTCAAAATACTATGTTCCCAAAATGATCAACATAGTTGAAGATCCCCAGAATCTAGTAGATGTCTCTAGGCTCCTTACTTAGGGGTGTAAGGACTCCACCCCTTTTGATGTTGGAGTGTCCACCCCACAAGATCCTCCATAACAAATCAAAATGGTTGCCCCTCACCTTATTGTCACCCTTACGACTACCGACTCCGGGATAGCCAGAGGGGAGGGGATTATTCTAGATAGAAATGAAGAGATGCTCAATTAGTTAGTTGTAGAACAACTTATGGAGGAAGACCTTAAGATCTAGAATATCCTTTATAGGCTAGAAGAAAAGGAATTTGAAGAAAAGATGGAATATAAGGGATACTTTCCAGTTAACTCTGAGTCATTTGATGGTAGATCAGTTGACGAGCTAGTAAGGGATAAGGACATGCAGAGTCATTTGGCTAAAACCAACACTACAGGAAAATAAGACATTACCGTCAAATTTTCTAGCAGTTAAATATACGTCGGAAACTACAATGAAATAACCTGCAAAATATTTGCCGATAATGATAAGGCAGAATTTCTAACAGAATAATCGCCGCTGCAATACCGACCCAAAATCCACTGGATTTTTATCAGAATTTTTAATATTCCAGCGCATCATTACCGGTAAAATTACCAACGTATTTTACGCCGGCTTACTTAAACCCTAAAAAATAATACTAGTGTAATATCATAAGTGGATGTATGAATATATATAGGGTATATAGTGTTGTATGAATGTATATAATGTTGATCAGAAGTGGATGTATGAATGTATATAGTGTTTTAATTTTTTATGTAGTTTTAATTTTGGAAATTAATTTTCAAAAGGAAGAATGTATTTTTTTTTGTTTATGCTATAGGTTTTTGGTGAATTTTTTATCGGAAACACTGTCGGTAATACAATACAACGACCATTATGCAAAAATTTTATGCCAGTCCTTTTGGTGGATATTGCGATGGTAATAGGCCATCATTTTGTTGTGATGGAATATCGGCCGGTATTTCCGGCAGAAACCGTTTACCAAAAATTTTGGCTGATAATACTCCAGAATATGACAACATAAACAACATCATCTTTTTCAAGGTTTCCACAGGCATTCCGCCAGAAACATCATCGAAAATACTTCTGGCAAAACAAAATCCGCAGGTGATGTTTTTCTGATGCGTGAATTACCGTCTCAATAATTTATATCAGAAATGTTCTAAAAACCAAGAATTTCAAGCATATTTTCATTGTTACCAATAGGTTCCATCCGCTAGTAAGAGTGAATTTTCCTGTAGTGGAATAACCTCAGTCTAAACAATTGCATCTTATAGTGTACACAATGATGGATAAAAGTAAAAAAACTAGATTCCAACTCATAAAAATTTTTGTCTGTGCTAGTAGTTCCCCTAGTTATGCTAGCAATCATCTTAGTTCCTCTAGTTCAACCAGCAATCTTCTTAGTTCCTCCATTTTATTTGATAGCTTCTTTAGTTCCACCACTAGCAACTCAGAAAAATATCAAATAGTTGATTAAGGATCAGGTAAGGGAGGCCTTAGCCTATTCCTAAGAGATCACATCTATTATGAAGGGTAGACCCTACCTTAAAGAATATGATTTAGTCCCTTATCTAAAAGGCTTTATGCCATAATCTTTTAAAGTTTTCACTGGTGTTAAAAACCTTAAATAATATTTGTCCCATTTCTGAGTGAGTTGTTACAACACATCAAGGTTGGATGCTCTACTATTTTGCTAGCTTGTCAGTTGTCTTTTTGGCATTAATTTTGAATGGTATGCCGATTTGCCCAACAATTTGGAGAGAACCTTTAATGAGCTAGAGAAGCAATTCTTATAAAGATTTTCTAGAGCACAGTAACATACAATGATGGGCAATTTAGTCATTAAAAAATAAAAGCCAAGTGAGTCTTTAGTCAAGTACATCTTGAGGTGGAAAAACCTCTCGATGAAGTATGAACCTCAGTTGCAAGAGAAACATGTAATGGAGATTCTTTTGAATAATATCCATGGGATTATTACTTTTCTCCTTAAAGGGTTCACCATTAAAACCTTTGAGAAGCTTCTTAACAAGGTAAGTAATTTGCTAGAAGAGATTCCCCGAATTCTATTCTTAAAGGATCTGTCCAATAAGAAGAATGTTTTGAAGCCTGTGAAGTCCTTTGAGAGGAGAGAAGCCACAATTTTAGCAGTGGATAAGGGAAAATAACCTATTGCAAGTCAACCTAGTGCTTCCCCTCCATAACCAATTCAAAGATAATAATTCTAGGTGGCCCCATAGCCCACTAGGGACTCTTACTTGATCCCTTTTAAGGACGTATTGGCGAAGCCTTATCTTTTTAAAAGGGAGTCAATAAGAAAGATCTTCAAGAGTTTTTTGAAGAAACTAGATTTTATATTGCTGGAGGCTAGGAGGTTGAAGGAGGAAAACAAGAGTTATGATCCAAAATTTTTGCCCCTACCACTACGTGCCGGGCCACACGATCAAGGACTGTATTATTTTGAAGAACTGGCTTGAGAAATATATCTAGAATAGGGTTCAATCAAGATAATCTCAGCTAATAATTCTAACTCTTATCTATCCATTGAGGATGGTTGGGATATCACTTTATCTCGAAAATTTAAAAAATTAATTAATAAGTCTTTTCATCTTCTTAATAGCTACTTATGAGATGTAAGGACCCAAACTGGGAGGTTGACAGGGAGGATTCATAGGAGGATGTTGAGCCGCTTTCCTCTCTAGTAGTTGTAGGAACTACTATATTAAATAAAAAGGAAATAAGAAGTAATTTTATAAAGAGGAAATATATTGATGAGATATGTATTCAAGTAGTGGATGGTGGCATAAACAATCTGTCCCCGTTCATGTTATCTGATTTTTACTTTTCCCTATCAAAGAAAAAATGGTAAAATATTTATTAAAAAAGATCATTCTACATCTATTTTTATGATTAACCCTGAGGATGAATTACAAATTAACACTTCTTCATGAGAAATTCAAAATCCAATTAAGATCATTCAAGATATTCAAAAACTTAACCCTCCAAATTTGACCTCCAATGGGGAAGATGAATATGAGATATTATCAGATTGTGACCTCCCCAAAATTAACTTTCAAGGGAGTCCCACCATGATAGATTTTTTAGATTAAAATTCCTCTTTAACAATTGATGATGCACTACCTATGGAGAGTATAGACCCCATCCCAGTTTATCCTCCCAATTAGATCATGGAGGTACAACTTCGTGGTAGTAAAGTCTTAACTCCTAGGCTTCCTCCCCAAGAAAAAAGGCAAGAAAGTTATCTTTAATGATTTGACTATGATTTTTTTCTCAATAAACAAATCTTCCTTCAAATCCACTAGGACTTGAGCTTGATGTTCCTAAGGTTGATTATAACATCTTAGCTCATATTAGGAAATGATCGGTCAAGTTGAGCATCTACAATGCCATTGTCCTATCAAAGGAGATGAGAGAATCCATCATAATCTCGATTTAGAGATTTGGCTAGCTTAGTTAGCTTCAACTCACATGATGAAGCTCTCAACTTCAAAGAAAACCTTGGAGTAACATTCTATAATGAAGATTTACTTCTAGGTATTGCCAATCAAAATCACCCACTTTACATCACTATAAATATGAGAAATTTTAAGTTATCAAGAGTCTTTATTGATACAGTTGCATCGGTCAACATGATGAACATGAAGACTATAGCATACCTTAGAGTGGATACACATAAGCTCACCAATGACAAGTTAGTTTTATGCAGGTTCAAAGAAAATGGCAAGAAGGCTTTATGTTATATCACTCTCCTTTTAGATATTGGAGAATTAAAAAAAGAATCAAAATTTCATATAAATTATTTGATGTCATCATTCAATGCACTCTTAGGTAGGCCATGGATCTACAAATATAGAACTGTTCCATACGCTAGACTAATTTGTTAAGTACTAACGACATTGAGTATGTGATTAAGGGTGATTTACAACCATTCTATATTCAAGAGATCAGGATCTACGAGGATGTTACATATTACACACCAAAAGGTTCCTCTACTAATCTTAAAGTTGAAATCAAGGTTAAAGAGGAGAAAATATGTGACCAACATTTAAAAGAAAGTCAAGGTTCAAAAGGACAAAATGAGAAAAGTTAAGGAATACAAGAATAAAAAAGTAAAGATGACCTTGAGATCATGGTCCTTAGGCCTCCAAACATGATACCTCAAAGAGATTGAAGGATGGCCCAAAGGGCTCGTGGTTGAGGTCGTACACCATTTTAAAGAAGAACACCCCCGATGTATATTTATCTAGAATTAAGTTCCAACGAGAAACCAAAAGTATGGGGTACTTTAATTCCTTTTGATTACCAGAAAGTCAATCCTCCTTTGATGTTTGTTCTCACTTTAGAATAGGATAGAGAACCAAAGGTTGATGCTCTAAAAGTTCAAAGTGATGCGCCTAAATTAATTATGTTTGAAAAGATAAGTAGGAGAATTGAAGCCTTAACCTTAACCCACTGTCTAATGGTAGGGTTGTAGGGTTAGTGATTAAAGAAGCTCCTAATTTAGATGGTGAAGTAAGAAAAGTCCAGAAGTTTTATCTTGGACCCTCCAACTTAAGGAAAGAAGATGATGTAACCCTTAAGGAGGCAGATTTCAATGAATTAATAGAATTACCTTTTGGATACTTTCCTATCTATATTATACACCTGATAAATGGACTAAGGTTTAATCTCGATACCACGAGATCCTTTAGTAAACAAAAATAAGAGAAATTCTACCAGTGGTATTGGTTTTGGTACCGTTAGTTTATTTGATGACGAAGAATATTACCTTGTGATAATCGATCATCTTGAATATGAAAATGTCCAGATGGAAGTCATTGATCACCTTGACAAACTTTGTTTAAAAAATGTAGATGATTTTGACGAGCTTCAAGTCTAGGATGCACCCCCAGAATTTGAAGAAGAGATTAAATCAACAGTTGATGAATTAAGAGAAATTAACCTTGGAATAGAGGATGCCCTCAAACCCACTTTTATAAGTTCTTTGTTGAGTGAGGATGAGTCTAAGTATTTAATTCAACTTCTCTCTAAGTTTAGTGATTACGTTTCTTGAACATACAATGAAATGTCAGGTTTGTCCACTAATGTAGTAGTCTATAAACTTGAAATCCAACTTGATGCCACTCATGTTAAATAAGCTCCTCGACACATAAGTTTTCAAATTGAACAGCAAGTCATTTTTGAAATTAAGAAATTGGTTGAGGCTATATTTATATTAGAGGAAAAATATCTTACTTGGGTGTCTAGTGTCGTGCAAATTCGAAAGAAAAAAGGTCAAATCCATATTAGTGCTACTATAGTGATATGGATAAGGCTTGTCCCAAGGATGAATTTCCTTTACCCATATTCGAGCTTATGGTGGATATTGCCTCTTCACTTGTTGTTTTCTTCTTTATGGATGGCTTATTTGGTTACAATCAAATTATGATGGCCAAAGAAGATGAGAGAAACACTGCATTCAGAACCCCTATAGAAATTTTTTGTTATAAAGTAATGTTAGTTGGCCATGATAATGCTGATTCAATATACTAGTGGGTCATGACTCTAATTTTTGAAGACTTAATTCATAATCAAGTTGAGTTTTACATCAATGATTTGGTCTTCAAGAGCAAAGTCAAAGAGACTCACCTATATGACCTAAGAGTCATTTTTGAGCAGTGCGCCATTACAACCTCAAAATGAACCTCTTGTAGTGCACTTTTGTTTCCACTTCCAAAAAATTTTTGGGGTTCATAGAGAAGTACCGTAGAGTTAAAGTTGATCATACCAAAATTAAAGCCATCTTAAATATGTCACCTCTAAATAGCCTTACTCAACTGAGGTCTCTTCAAGGTATGTTGGTGTATATAAGGAGGTTCATATCTAATTTATCTGGAAGATGTTAACCCTTCTCTATCCTAGGAAAAAAGGACCCTTAATTTATATGGGATGAGAAATGTTAAAGTTTATTTAAAAGATTCAAAGAATATCTTAGCAATCCACTAGTCTTGGCAGCCCCTTATTCCAGGGAAACCTTCTATTCTTTAGATTGTAGCTTTGGACAAGTCACTCAGCGCCCTTATAGCTCTAGTCAATGATGAGGGGAAAGGGAATACCTCTACTACATGAGCAAAAAAACTTATTTATATGGAAATTCAATACCCCTAAATTGAGAAGCATTATCTTGTACAAACAATGGGCTGAGTAGGAAGCTATAATAATCGGTCCGGAACTTACAATTCTTATGGATATAAAAGTGATTAAATCTTTGGTGATTCTTAACTAGTTATTAACTAGTTTCTTGGAACTTATAAGGTTTTGAATCCTAAACTCCTTGAGTATCACTAGTACACCATTCTCTTGATCAAGCAGATTATTGCAGATATGATCAAAGCACTATGTTTGTATTTTAATAATAACAAATATTATTGTATCTAATACAGCTTTCTATTATTTTTATAATATTATGTTTTTTTCTGTGTGTACTTAAATTTCAGGAATTCTGTCCACCATTCACTTGCAATTTTGATCAGCTCAATACTACGTCTATTATTTTTAATTTATTATATATTTTTTTCTTTCTTGAGTCATATCATGTATTTGTGTGGACATCTTTGCTAAGCAATCTTGCACACATACAAGGGGAGATAGAAATGTTTTTTTAGAGAGTTTATTTTTTGAGTAATTCGTACTATACGATTTCTCTTCATACTATATGATACATGTATCGTACTATACGCTTTAATCTCATATTATATAATATGTTGTGCTCTGCCAAACCCTAGCTACCAACATGAAGAAAGGTACTAATTCTATATTGATCGTACAGTACGGTCTATATCATAATGTATGCCCTAATTAATATTTTTCTCAATTAATTTTGCGATATCAAACAATCAAATTATAAATAATTATTGTGATTGATCATATTGTTCGAAATGGTTTATATTGTATGATTACCCATGTATGAAATTATTCATCCATCAGAGCATATGAAAAAAAAATCCATAATTTTGTTCTAATTGTACCATACAATCTCCATAGTGCTAGATGATCAGCCATGTACGAAGTTGGCCATCCCAAGGATCGTCCCAAATGAACAGAAAGATTTATTCATATCGTGCCATACGATTATGGAATGTATTATATGATGTATTATAAATTTGAACAATTTTCCTGAATGATCATGATGGATGATTCTGAATTAAATTGATTGTACCATACAATAAATATATCATTTTATACGGACATAAGATCGATGGCTTGGAAATTAGGGTTTTTTGAAGTCCTTTATTTAAGGATCTCTAACACTCCTGTTAGATATTGTTAGCTGCTTAGTGTTCTTAATAGGGAGCTTGAGGGAGAGAAGAAGGAGAGCTTAGTGAGGGAAGAGAGGGAGATTTTATGAGGGAGAAGATATGAAGGGATTCACAAGGTTGCTCCAAGTAAGAATCTTGCCTAGTACCTACAAGCATCTACTTGGAATCTCTGTGGCTCATAAGAAGAAGTTCTTCAGCAAATATCATGGTTCTCTGAACATCACCTAGATGGTGAAAATAGATTTATGGTTCTCTTACCATCACTAGTGTTGCAAATTTGGACCCAAGTGCTATGATTTTGATGATAACAAATATTATTATTTATTGATTAATGTTATTCTTACATATCTATTTTATTTTCCCTGCTCACTAACTTTTCAGGTCCACAAGTTCAATTGGAACACCAATCAACTTAAGATCAGATAGACTAGGATTGAGTCAGTATGTAATTTCTATTCGAATATATATATTTTACCTTTTCTTGAGTCAAATATACTATAATGGATCCCAAAACTAAGTAACCTTGCATACACACACTCAGGGGGAGAAATTTAGTGAGTTAAAGTTTTTCTATTTTTGATCATATCGACAATTTCAAATCATCCTAAATGGTTAATTAAAAATAAAAACTTTAATTAGGGCATCATATTAAGATGAGATAATTAACTAATCATACTGGATGATCATATCATCTTGGATGATTAGTTATATATATGAAATTCAGCCACCAGTCATATTTTAGGCATGTTTTTAAAATAATAATTTTTGTCTAATCGTCTAGGACTATCGACATCATCCTAGACGTCGCAATATAACCATGCCTAAATTGATCCAATGATTAGGAGAGTAATTATGGTTAAATTATTGAATCAGATCATACAGGATGATCCACTATGATCGTCTTGGACAATCTATTATATTTTTATTAGACGATACCCATTATTAAGGATGAAAACCATGATTTTCCTCTAATCGTCTAGGTCGATCGTCCAAGATATCCCATACTATTGTGGGACGATTTGGCAATTTCCACCCATATTAAATTAATCATATTGAATGATCATATAATCATCTAGGTAATATGTGCAAATTCCTGGATAGATCGTATAGTGCAAGGCTGATCGTACAGGTTGATTAGGGTTTTTTGAACTAATCATACAGGATGATATCCCGATCGTCCTTGATGATTAGTTGCACAGAATTAAAAATTAGTGCTATTTTTGGAGCTGTTCCATATAAGCTAAAGTATTTATCCTTTGACAAATCTTTTTCTGAAGTTCTAACGTAAGGGAGCTAATAGAAGGATAAGGCAAGTTTTGGAAAAAGAGGGGGAATCTTATAAGGGGAGTTTGTGAGGGGAATCACAAAGGTTTCTCCAAGCATGGATTCTTTCATCTTCTTCAAGATTCATCTTTAGTTCCTTGGTGGCTCTAGGGAGACGATCATCGGCATCAGATCAGGTTCTCTGCCTACTCCAAGAGGGAGTAAAAAGATTCAAGGTTCTCTGCCTTCACCAGGCGAGTGAAAAAGGATTAAAAGTTCTCTGCCTCATTGGGACGGTAAAAAGAGTTTGTAAGGGCTTCTCTGTCTTACTATGGGAGCAAAAGGAGAGTCATTAAAGGTTTAGTGCAATACTTAGAGAGTGTGTCTCCAAGGAGTGGATGTAGGTCAAGTTGATCGAACCACTATAAATCTTATGTTCTTTCTTATTAATTTTTTGTATTTTAATTTTTGAACTTTAATTTTCTGTGATTTATTGCATGGTTAAAATCTCTGATTTATTTTGTTAATCGCTTCTATTTCAAGGGTTTATCTTGTTTGTTTTAAAATATTTAAAAAGGTTTCAAAAAGATTTTTCTTTTTGTTTAAGAATTTTAAACTACCAATTCACCTCTCTCTTTGTTAGACATTGGCTAGTTCATAAGGGCTTAACAACCCTAACAAAATTTTAAGTGGTATCAGAGTGGGATTCATAAAATCAAGTTTTAGAAACTTTTGAATTTTGATCCTTGACTAACTTTATAAATAGATACACCGCGGAAGGTTATTCAATCACTAGATCACCTCTTTTTGATAATATACCATTTGATTTTTGGAAAAGTAGCATGTCCACCTTTTTACTATTAATTGATTATCGAATGTAGATGCTTGTTAAGGATAGATATTTTACACCATTTAAACTTATTGATGGCATGAAAATTGAACTTCCTTTTACTGAATGGACTTTTGATATTAACGATCTAGCATAATTGAATGATAAATTTTTGAACTATTTTTTCTATGCCTTCAAATATGAAGACTATATGTGTGTTTCGGCTTGTTCAAGTGGAAAAGAAATTTGTGATAGATTATGCATAACATATAAAGGTACAAATGAAGTTCAAAAAACTAGACTAAATATTCTTTTGCATGACTATGAACTTTTTAGCATAAAGCCAAGCAAATCTATTTTTGATATGTATACTAGGTTTATAAAACTGTTACATCCGTGCATGCCTTAGGAAGATAACTAACTAACTATAAAAAGGTTAACAAGATTTTGAGATGTTTACCTTCTTCATTTGATGCAAAAATTACTTCCATTACTAAATCTAAAGACTTGAATGTTTATTCAATCGATAACTTACTTGGATCAATAATTGCTTACAAGAAAGGAGTGAACCAAAGGCAGCTTGATACTTGTGAGAAGAAAAAGGAGAAAAATGTAGCCTTAAAGGCTAAGATTATGACACTGATTCCTCTAGTTCTAAAAATGATTACGTTACTTTAATTACTATGCAATTCAAGATCTTCTTAAGAAAAAAAACAAAAGTATTATAAAAAATAGAACAAAGGTAAGAACCATAAGAATTTTAAATTTTCTTCTTATGTTATTTATTTTGAATGTAAGAAGTAAGGGAATCTGAAGTTTGACTGCCCAACTTCGAAAGCTCACCCAAGTAAGGAGAAGCGTAAAGAAAAGCCTAAGTTCAGGAAGGACAAAAATCGGATCCAAAAGGCTTTCTAGACGGACTTAGCATCAAACTCCTCTAAAACTAAAGTTGAAGAGGATGTAACAAACCTGTGTTTAATAGATGATGAACATCTTGGTCACTCTGATCAAGAAGAGGTATTTCAACTTACTTATAATCAATTACTTGAAGTTTCTAAAAAAAATCATTGTTCATAAAGGAAGCTAAAAAAATTACATGCTAGTCTCAAAATTGAATTTTTAAATTTGTAAAAAGAGGATGAAATTCTAAGGAAAGATTATTCTACTATGGATATCAATCATATGACTTTGTTGGATGAAATTGACTCGTTGAATGCAAAGTATCTTGACTTAATAAATTAGCATGATTCCTTGAAAAGTTTATATATTGAGCTAAAAGATGTATATAAGTATTTAGATGCTCTTGCAACTAATTTAGATAGTAAGGAGCATGCTTTGAAAATAGAAAATTTAATTCTTGAAAATGCAAATAAGTTTTAAAAGCTAAATTAACTGCTTTCAAAGAAATAAAAAAACCATCCAAAATGTTTGAGGTTCACAATATATCAAATCAGAATACAACATTCAAACGTAGGAAGAGACACTATATTACGAGTAGATTAGTAAACACTTTTCCTGGCATTACATGTTTTTCTTATGGCATGCTAGGACATATCTATCACACATGCATAGTTCATCATAGAATATATTAAGTGTAGAGACCTAAAGTTCAAAATTCATAACATAGCATATATACACTTCATTCTTCATTCCATAAGATGGAACCCAAACCTGTTTAGGTTCAAAAATTTGACATCTAATGATTTTGTAGGAGTGCTCTCAAAGAAGTTCTCATGAGAACATGTGGTACTTGGACAATGAATATTCAAGACATATAATTGGAGATGAAAATCAATTCATTTCATTGGAGGCCATGGCAAGAGGCAAGGTAACACTTGGAAATAACACCACCAGGATAGTGGTGGGCTCAGGTATAATTGATAATTCAATGAATTTTATCATTGAAAATATTTTACTTGTAGATGGATTGAAACACAATCTGTTAAGCATCAATCAACTTTATGATAAAGGCTTTAGCATAAATTTTTTGTCAAATAGATACACTATAAGCTTAAATAATAATATTATTTTGCAAAAAAAATATTAATAATGTCTACATTCTTTATTTAAATAATATTTAATGTGCTGCTTAATTTTTCTTAAAAATGATTACTGATGAATCTTGGTTGTGGTATAGAAGGCTTTGTCATTCAAGCATAAAAAATCTTAAAAAGATCACCTAAAAAGACTTAGTGAGAGGGATACCCAAATTAGAATTCATTAAGGATCACCTGTGTGATGCCTGTCAGTTATGAAAGCAAGTCAAAACCTCCTTCCCATCAATTAAAGATATTTCCACTAGCAAACCCTTAGAAGTCACATATATGGATCTCTTTGGACCTGTCAGCACTGCAAGCTTATGAGGGAAAGTCTTTGGGTAAGTGATTTTTGATGATTTTTCAAGGTTTACTTGGGTTAGATTCCTATCTCATAAAGTGAATCATTGGAGGAGTTTAAGTATGTTTCCACTTAGATTCAAAGGAAGCTAGGTTGTGAAATTGTGATAATTTATAATAATTATGGTGGAGAATATAAGAATAAAAAATTTGAATCTTTATGTAAAGAGTAAAAGATAGACTATAACTTTTTAGCTCTTAGGACACCTCAGTAGAATAGGATAGCTGAAAGGAAGAATAGAACCCTGGTAGAAGCTGCTAGAACTATGTTAGTTGAATGCTCACTTCCAAAATACTTTTGGGCAGAAGCAGTGAATATAGTCTGTTATGTTCTAAATAGAGTGAATGTTAGATCCAAACTGAATAAGACATGCTATGAAATTCTGAAGGTAGGACACCCAACCTCTCTCACCTCCATGTCTTTGGATATAAAGTGTTCTTTCTAAATAATGGGAAGTCTCAACTTGGGAAGTTTGATCCAAAATCTAACGAAGGAGTGTTCATAGGTTACTCAAGTGCTGGGAAATCCTATAGAGTCTTTAATAAATTATCTTTTTTCCTTTCTTTCAGTTTTGAAAAATTTGAAAATGATGATTAACCTCCCTAAATCAGTTAAAACAAGAAATACTATTGATTTTTTTTCCTCTAAATCCTTTAGCAGTGTAATTTTCTCTTTAAAGAAAAACTTTATTTCAAATTAAAAGTTGGACTTTGAAATTGAGATCTTTTCTATTTTCTCATAATAATCTATCTCATATGAATAATGTTCAAAGTCATTAAATTGCTTTGAAGTTTTCTTGACAGGTTGTTGCATTTATCATATGAATAAGATTCTGATTTGTGGTTTATTCTGTCCTATATTAGAGAGTGAGTTTTTATTCTCTTTTATATGGAAGATATTCTCATAACTGAGAGTTTTTAAATGTTTTAAAAGGGACATAGCTTGCAAAAATGATAAGAGGCTTAAAATGAACACAAAGAAACAAAAAATTTATGCAATGATAGCCAAATAATTAAAATATACACAAAGTATATCAAAAATCAAAAGATGCATATAGTGCACCAAACAACTAACAAGAGGTACAAAATGAGCCCACAAAGAAATAAGCTTCCTTCTCTTTCAAACCTTTAAATTTTAGAAGAATTCATGTGTCACTTGATATCTTCAAACACTTGATTTTTGAAACCCATGATTTTGACTAATTATTTTGGTACATTAATCTATCAGAAAACGAAGTTTTGAACATATCACTTTTCTTATCTGATTTCTTTTTTGAGTTAGATCTTTATTTTCAAAAGATTTTTTACCCTCTAAGGAGTCCAAGTTGGGGTTAATAAAATCAGTTATTCTGCCATTTTTTAATTTTTGATATTTTTAATTCATTTCTTACTAATTTTTAATCCAATCACAAGGGAATTTTATTATTTTCTTCCTTCTAGTTTGTTAGTCTTTTTGGTTCTGTGTATATATTGGTCTTTCTTTTTGTACTTTATTTTATTTTTTGTACTATTTTTTATTTTTCCTCCTTTTTGTGATGTCAAAGGGGAGTAGTGTGTTGTTTTTATTTGCCTATTTTTTAGTGGAATTTGATTTATTCATTTTTTTATGAGTGTGTTGTTTTACATTGCCTATGTTTTAGTGGAATTTGCTTTATTCATTTTTTTATGTCACATAAAAAAAACTATTTTTCTTACTTTGAAAATTTTAATAACATTGGTTGCCATCATAAAAAGGGGGAAATTATTATAAATTTGGACCCAAGTACTATAATTTTGATGATAACAAATATTATTATTTATTGACTGTTGCTATTCTTGCATATCTATTTATTTGCTCTGCTCACTAATCTTTCAGGCCCACAAGTTCACTTGAAATGTCAGTTAGCTTAAGATCAGGATGACTAGGATTGATTAAATATGTAATTTCTATTCGAATGCATCTTTTTCCTTTTATTGAGTCAAATGTATTATGATGAATCCTGAAGCTAAGTAACCTTACACACACACACTCAGGGAGAGAAATTTTGTGAGTTAGAGCTTTTTTATTTTTGATCATATTATACATGACTATTTCAAATCATTCTAAATGATTAGTTAAAAATAGAAACCCTAATTAGGGCATCCTACTAAGATGAGATAATTAACTAATCATGCTAGATGATCCAGATCATCTAGCATGATCTGTTATATATATGAAATTCAATCACCAATCAAATTTTAGGCATATTTTTGAAATTGCAATTTTTATCTAATTGTTCCACATGATCGACATCATCCTGGATGATGCAAGATAATCTTGCCTAAAATGATGTGATGATTAGAAGAGTAATTTTGGTTAAATTATTTAATTATATCATATAGGATGATCCACTATCATCATCCTAGATGATTTATTATATTTTTGTTGGACGATACCCATTGTCTAAATATGATTTTTCTCTAATCATCTAGGTTTATCGTCCAGGACGTCCCAAGATTATTATGGGACAATTTGGCGATTGCCACCCATTTTAAACTAATCATCCTGAACAATCGCATAATTATCTAAGATGATATGTATAAAATTGTAGACAGATCGTACAGGGAAAGGCTAATCGTACAGGTTGATTGGGGTGTTTTAAACTAATCATACAGGATGATATCCCGATCATCTTAGATGACCAATTATGCAAAATTAAAAATTAATGCTATTTTGGAGTTTTTCTATTTAAGCTTAAGTATTTATCCTTTGATGAATCTTTTGTTGAAGTTCTAACCTAAGGGATCTTAGAAATGGAGAAGGCAAGCTTGGGAGAGAGAGGAAGAGTCTTGTGAGGGAGAGTTTATGAGGGGAATCACAAAGGTTGCTCCAAGTAAGGATTCATTTATCTTCTTTAAGCTCCATCCTTAGCTCCTTGGTGGCTCTAAGGAGATGATCATCAACATCAGATCAGGTTCTCTTCTTATTCTAGAATAAAGTAAAAGGATTTCAGGTTCTCTACCTTCATTAGAAGGGTGAAAAAGGATTCAAGGTTCTCTACCTTACTAGGACTGTAGAAAGAGTCTGTAAGGGCTTCTCCACCTAAATGTGAGAGTAAAAAGAGAGTCATTGAAGGTTTAGTACAATACTTGGAGAGGATGTCTCCAAGGAGTGGATGTTGGTCAAGTTGACCAAAGAATTATAAATCTTATATTTTTTCTTATTACTTTTCCAGATTTTAATTTTTGCACTTTAATTTTTTGTGGTTGAGTGTATGGTTAAAATATTTGATTTATTTTGTTAATTTCTTTCACATCAAGGGTTAATCTTATTTGTTTTAAAATATTCAAAAAAGTTTTAAAAGGATTTTTCTTATTATTTAAGAAATTTTAAAACTACCAATTCACTCCCTTCTTTATTAGCCTCGGGATAATTAATAAGGGCTTAATAACCCTAACAGACTTTAAACTAGGAGGGTGAAAATGAGTTAAGGTTCTCTGCCTGTAAAAGAATCACGATTATGTACCGCACCAGGGAGGTGAAACAACGTTTGTTCAGGCTTCTCCACCTTCTTGTGGGAGCAAAAGGAAAGCATTTCTATTTAGTGTAATACTTGGAGAGGGAGTCTCTAAGGAGTGGATGTAGGTCTGATTGATTGAACCACTATTAATTTTTGTGTGTTCTTTCTTTTTACTTTTACCACATTTTAATTTCCACACAATTTATGATTTGATATGTAGTCAAAATATCTAGTTTTTTCATTGTAAAAAATGTTCTATTTTTGCATCAAGAGTTTTATAATTCTTGTTTAATTAATAAATTTCTTAAACTACAAATGCAGCCTCACTCTCTATTAGCATCGGGATTAGTTCTTTAGGTTTAACCACCCTCATGAACTTTCAAGTGGTATTAAACAGGATTCATAAAAATTATGTTTTAGAAAACTTTTGAATTAAGATCCATGACTAACTTTGTTAATCAAAATACTATAGAAGGCTATTCAATTACTAAACCACCTCTATTTCAAAATATACCTTTTGATTTTTTTGAAAACATGCATGTCCACCTTTTTACAATCAAATTATTATCGCATATGGAAGCTTGTTTAGGTTGGTTATTCTGCACCTTCACTATTAGTTTATAATGTTAAAATTGAAATCTCTTTTTTTTGAATGGATTACTGATGATACAAATTTAGCCCAACTAAATGCTAATTCCTAAACTATTTCTTTTGTGCTTTGAAATATGAAGATTACATGCGTGTATCAACCTGTACTACTGACAAATAAATTTGGGATAGATTGTGTATTACTTATGGAGGAACAAGCGAAGTGAAACAATAAAGGTTAAATTTTTTGCTGAATGAATATGAACTCTTTTGCGTGAATACTAGTGAATCCATATATGAAATGTATACTAGGTTTACACAAATCATCACATCCTTGCATGCTTTAGGTAAAGAATTATCAAAATTTTAAAAAGTAAATAAGATTATGTGTTGTTTACCTTCTTCCTATGATTCAAAAATTATGGCTATTACTGAATCCAAGGATTTGAATTTTTATTCTATTAATAATTTACTTGGATCACTCATTGCCTACGAGCAAGGAGTGTATCAAAGATAGCTTGATGCTAGAGAAAGAAAGAAGGAGAAAACTATAGCCTTTAGAGCTAATAATTCAGACAGTTCCTCTGATAGAGGAGATGAAAAAATTGCTCTGATGACTCAACAATTCAAAAGCTTTCTAAGAAATAAGAAAAAGCATCATCAACAATGGAGCAAAGGTAAGAATTATATAAATTCTAAGGCTTTTGATGATATTATCTGTTATGAATGAAGAAAAACTAGGGCATGTTAAAACTGATTTCCTAACTCTTAAAGGCTACTAAAGAAATGAGAAGGCTGAATAAAAAGCCAGGTTCCATAAGGACAAGAAAAAATCTCAGAAAGCTTTTTTAGCAGACTCTGCTTCAGATTCAACTGGAATAGATGTAAAAGAGGAAGTTAAAAATATGTGCTTAATGGGAAACAACTATCTTGACTAGTCTAATCAAAATGAGGTATGTTAACTTTCATACGATGAATTACTTGCTATTTTGAAAGAAATTCATAATCCTTATAGGAAACTAAAAAGAAGCACGCTAGCTTGAAAATCGAATGTTCAATTTTACCAAAACGAAAATGAAATGCTTAGAAAAGATAGTTATGATGTTGATAAGGATTATATGGCTTTGCTGGATGAGTTTGATGAATTAAATAAAACATATTTTGATTTATCTGAAACACACAAGTCTTTGAAAGCATTACATCTTGATTTAGCATTGCATCTTGATTTAGAAAAATCATTTAAAGAGTTACAAGAATGTGTTAACATTTTAGATCTCAGTGAGCACTCATTAAAAATTTAAATTTTTGCTCTTGAAAATGCTAATGAAACATTGTTAGAAAAAGTAAAGGCTTTTCAAAATAAACCTATTTGTAAGTACTCATCATGTCATGCATCTAATAAACCTAGGAATAGGAATCATAATTATCATGGGTTAGTTAAGTTTTTTTTAATGTAAGATGTTTTTCATATGGTATATTAGGTCAAATTAGCCACACTTATACTATTCATCATAGAACACATTGGGTGTGGAGATCAAGGCTGCAAACAAAGAATGATATGCATTTTGATGATTTATCCAAATTTCAGAAGGGACCCAAACTCACTTGGGCTCCCAAAACTATTTTTCCATGATCTTTAGATTTGAGAGTTCTCAAAAAAGACCCAGTGGGATCATGTGGTTTTTAGGCTCAATATTATTTTCCTATCACTTCAAATTAGCTATTTATGAGCTTCTCAATGTATGTGTTTTATCTTATGATCATTCATGTTTTTATTATTTTATTGTTCTTCTTTCTTTTTGTTTATTATTATATTTCTTTTTTTATTATGTCTTCATTATCACACAAACCACCTAACTAAATCTCACTATCTATTCTATAAAATAAAAAATTTTCAACCACAATCGTACTGTATGATCCACATTTGTACTATACGATTTGTATACACTATTGATCACAACCGTTGGCTTGATGAATGATACAAATTATGTCTATCATTAACCATCGTACTATATAAACGCCTCCTTGTATGATATTATCCATGTGCCAACTCCATTTGGGATGAATTGAATTCAATTTTGTATGACAATTATTGTTGATCATACTGTATGAACATCTGTTCATACTATATGAATATTTTTGTTAATAATCATACAACCTAACTCCTTGAGATGAGATCCATGTCTCTAATCATCCCGTATGATGTTCGATTGAATTGTGCGTTTAGACATAACTTTTGATGAATCATATGGCTGAAATAATTGCATATGATCATGTTGTATGATCCCAC
The DNA here is from genome assembly GCF_001605985.2 of Dendrobium catenatum. Classification (NCBI taxonomy): domain Eukaryota; kingdom Viridiplantae; phylum Streptophyta; class Magnoliopsida; order Asparagales; family Orchidaceae; genus Dendrobium; species Dendrobium catenatum. Next base: position 1,258,963 of record NW_021318604.1, on the reverse strand, counting down.
TATCCTATGTTACAATTTGTTCATTTTCTATTTAAACAGCCAACCCCTTTCAAAATTTTCACACCTCTCTTAAGATCCATCCTTCTTAGACTCCAATCCTTGCAATGTCCAGTGGAAAATGTAGTAGTCAAACTCAGAGGGCTTCATCTTTTCGGAGCACTACATATGAGCATTTTTTGTAACTTCTAATGAAGCTTCCTATAAAAAGTATAAGAAAAAAATATCACACCCTCCAAACTTTTGAATCAATAGGCTCTTAGATTTTTTGTAATGAACCTTTTCAACTCAACTGCACTTCAATTTCTACTAACCTTGGCCCATCCCTTCCATTCTAAACTCTTGTATGAATTTCTTACAAATCTTAGGATTAGTGGGGATGCCACAGTTATGACCTCCCGAGTGTGCTACCAAAATATATAAATAACCAAGGATGACATAGGAATCCACCTTCAACTGAACACCCAAGAGATTATACCTCTACCCATATCATCTAGATCTAACTTTGATTGGAGTGTTATAAACCTTTTGCTAAAAAATGTTTCCCTTAATCTTCGCCAACCTTTGGTTCAAACCCTTAACGAGAATGCTAGGGTTATCCAACATGTTTTGAGAACTTCAGTCATCTATAAAGCTAGAGATTGAATAAATATGACTCCTTTACTATCATTTGTTACCTATTTCATCATATCAAATACCCAAATGAATGAAGCTCAAATGCTAATTGACTACATCCAAAACCTCACTTGCATTCGACTCCCATCCAATTAGATAAAGCAGAACATTGCCTTAGGACATGTGATAGGATATATCCTATTTAGAAAATACAACATCATATATCCTGCACCTCCTGATCACATTACAATCTACTTTCTAGATACCTCTTTCTAAATGCCATTTCATAGAGGCTAGTAGCCTGAAGATCCTCTCTTTAATGATGAAGGATAAGCTGCCTGTACCCTCACCATCTCTTCTCCACTACTAATATGAGAAGCTGATTCAAAGATTTGATTGACCGAAGACTGGCCTGGATCAATATTAGATCTAACACAACAATGAGATGGTTTGGTTTAGGGAACAGTTTGAAAACATTCAACATCAGTTCACCACAATCCAGCAATAGTATGATAGTTTTTGCCAGTTCTTTCAACCATCTCCACCTCCATCTTCTGATCAGGATCCATCACCATACTAGTTTCTTTGGTTCTTATTGTGATTGTACTGCTGACTTTTAAGTTTATGCATGTCTATTTGTATGTTGTTTTGAAATATAATTTTTCTTTAAAGTTTTTATTGTGTATTTTTTTTCTTTCTTAAGAAAATTATTTTTCTTTCAATTGTATTTTCCCTCTAGTTTTTATGCTTGTAGATCTCATTTCTGTGCTCTTTAGTTGAATTTTGTTCAGTCTATCAGATTGATGTTTTCAATTGATCATACTATACAAATGAACTTGTATTGTACAAATAAAATTGTATTATATTGATGAACTTGTACTGTATGATTTAGATTTTACTGAACAACTTGACTTGGCCTAAATTGTGTTTTTTATGATTATGTAAACATACTTCGACTCTAACTTAAAAGGTTTAAATAAGCAATTTTTGACAATTTTAAACTAAAGGGTTGAAATTCATGAATTTATATATCTCATTTTAATTTCTTTGCCTGATAACTCCTTGTGAATGCTTAAAAATCTAAATCAAATTATAATTAAGATGATTGAAATGAAATCTTTTTTACTCTACTGCATATTTTTATATCATGGATATATTCTAAAAATTTGGCGAATGAAATTCATTATTTTTCTATATCAGGCTTTTATTCATATTAGAATAGCTGGAGTTTGCTTTGTAGATTATTCCTCCCTATATAAGAAAATGAGTTATTCTTCTCTTTTATTTGGAAGACAATCTTACAACTAAGATTTTAGAGATTTTAAAAAGAAGCAATTTGCAAAAAAAATTCAAAAGAGGCACAGAATTAAAAGATATGTAATGACGCCAAAAGTAAAAGATAGACTAAGTGTATCGAAAATAAAAGATGTGTAATGTACACATAAAAATGTTAAATGAGGCATAAAATGAGCCCAATCTAAATTAGCTTCCCTTTATGATAAATCTTTAAGTCTTAGAAAATTTTAAATTTTCATAATATGTTTAATACTTGATTATTAAAAATCTTGGTTTGTCATTCATCATTTTTATAGTATCATTCTATTCGATATATTTCATGTTAGCAGTATGAAAATAATAAGTTTTCCCATCTAATTGTAATTCTTAAATTGGATTTTTGTTTGTTTAAACAAAGGATTTTAGCCTGTGAAGGTTGTGAGCTGAATGTACAAACTCTAGAATCCAAATTCTTTTGTTACAAGATAAGTTTATTACTTTTTGAAAATGCCCTTGTAAGTTAATAGTGATGTAATACATTGAGTTGTTAATCTGTTTGTTTCTTAGTTCTGTTGCTATTTCTGTTCCTATATTTGTTTCTATTTTTTTTCCTTTCTTCCTGTTGTTTCCCTCTTTTTGTGATGACAAAAGGAGTATTATTTTGTTGTTTATTATTATTATTGTTATCCCTTTTTGCTCACTTTTTTACACTCCTTTACATGAAATTGATTTTCATCAAAGGGGGAGACCTGCGTTTGTTGATTGTCTCTTTATTTCATATTTTTATCTTTTACGGAGGATTTTTTAGAGAAAGCAATTTTTTTTTTGAAAAAAACCTAAACAATAATGTTTGCCATCATCAAACGGGGATGATTATTGCATATCTAATCTATGTACCATGTTTGTGTTTTGATGAAAATAAACATTATTGTGTCTAATACTGCTTTCAATTGTTTCTGTGATATTGTGTTTTGTTCTATATGTACTAACATTTGAGGAATTTTTCCCATTGTGCACTTGCAATTCTATTCAGCTTAAGATTTGGTCTATTATTTTTAATTTATTATGTATTTATTTCTTTCTTTAGTCATATAATATATTTGGGTGGATATATTTTCTAAGCAACCTTGCACACACTTTTACTGTACAAGCTGAATAGAATTGCAAGTGAGTATTATACAATTTTTCTTCGTATTATATGATAAATGTCTCATACTGTACGCTTTAATCTCATACTGTATTATCTATTATACTCTTCCAAACCATAGCCACCAACATGAAGAAAGATACTAATTCTATAATGATCATACAATATGATATGTATCATACTGTATGCTCTAATTAATATCTTTCTTAATTAATCTAGTGATGACAAGAAATCAAATCATGGACAATTTTTGAGATTAATCATATTATACAAATTGATTCGTACTGTATGATTACCGATGTACGAAATTTGTTATTCCTTCGAGCGTACCAAAAGAAATCAATGATTTTATACCAATCATTCCGTATAATCTCCACAGCGCTAGACGATCACCCGTGTATGATGTTGGATGTCCCAAGGATTTCCCTAAATGAACAAAAGGATTTTATGCATATCGTACCATACAACTGCGGATCATATTATATGATAAATTATAAAATTTGAACAATTTATCTGAATGATCTTATTGGATGATTCTAAATTGAACAATCATATCATATGATATGTCTATTGTACTGTACGAACAAAAGATGGATGGCTTGAAAATTAAGGTTTTTGGAAGCACTCTATTTAAAGTTCTCTAACGCTCAAGTTAGATATCTTTGGCTACTTAGTATTCTTGTGAGGGAGCTTGAGGGAGAGAAGAAGGAGAACTTGGTGAGAGAAGAGAGGGAGATTTTGTGATGGAGAAGTTATGAGGGGATTCACAAGGTTGCTCCAAGAAAAAATCTTGCATAGTACCTACAAGCCTCTGCCTGGAATCTCTGTGGCTTCGAAGAAGAATTTTTTTAGCACATATTATACTTCTCTAACCAACACCTAGAGGGTGAAAATAGATTTTTGGTTCTCTGACCATCACTAGGAGGGTGAAAATAAAGTTAAGGTTCTTTCTCTGTAAAAGAATCTGGTTCTTTGCCACACCGGGAAAGTAAAGCAACATTTGTACAGGCTTCTTTGCCTTATTGTGGGAGGAAAAGGAGAGTCACTTCTGTTTAGTGCAATACTTGGAGAGGGAGTCTCTAAAGAGTGGACGTAGGTCAGGTTGACCAAACTGCTATAAAATTTGGTGTGTTCTTTCTTATTACTTTTACTACATTTTAATTTTCACACATTTTTTGATTTGATCTATGGTAAAAATATATAGTTTTTTGTTATTATAAAATTAGTTCTATTTTTGCATTAAAAGATTTATAAATCTTATTTGATTAAAAATTTCTTAAACTAAGAATTTACCCCCCCCCCATCTTGGTAAGGCTTGGGACTAGTTCTTTAGGGTTTAACCACCCTCATGAACTTTTATAGATACTTATCATAAAATTGTATAGAATTCCTTGTGGAAGAAATTCTACGGTTGATGCCTTAACAAAGCTTGTAAAGGAGTTTACATGTCCAAAAGAAGACTCAATTACTGTAGAGATTCAAGGTTGTCTCAAGCCAATCTCATATAGATTTGGAGAACATCAATAAGAAGTCTTCCCAGGTCATGTCTAGCACTTTATCATCTGATAAAGAAGGTGATTGGAGATAACCACTAATCAACTACCTTTTTGAGGGCAAACTTTCTCAATACAAATCCCTGTCCAATCAAGTCAAGAAATGTGCCCTATCATATGCACTTGTGAAAAATATGTTATACCATCGATCATTTGATCAAATGTGGCAATACTATTTAGAAAAACATGAGTCCCTAAAGATCATAAAAGAAGTCCATGCTGGACTATACGGTGCTCATCAATTGGGTCCTAAGATGAAGTTGAAAATTAAAAGACTTTGGTACTACTAGCCAACGATGATTGATGATTATATGAATATTACAAAATATTGTCATCAATGCCAATCACATGATATTTTTGTACATCAGCCACTTAACATATTACAACCCATTGTAGCTTTAAGCCCTTCAAAAGTTGGGGCACAGATGTTATCGGAGCTATTGGCCCTTCTTTTGCAAGGGGTCATGAATTTATTTTAGTCACAATTGATTACTTATCCAAGTGGGTGGAAGCAATTCCCCTATGAAATGTAACATCATTGATGTCATGATGTTATTTCATGGCCATATCATATATCAATTTGGTGTACTCGCAAAATTATATCTCATAATGGGTCCACATTTTAAGTCTATAAAAATCAACAACATTACAAAATACTATAGTATGTATTTGAGATACTAAATAATTTATTACCCATATGCTAATGGGTTGGTTTAGGTCTCCAAAAAAACTATGGTGCAAATCATAAAAATGGCCCTGGATGATAACAAGCATCAATGGGATGAGAGGTTGGCAGGAGCTTTTGTGGGTCTATCAGGCCACTTATAAGACCTCGACCTAACCCACACCATTCGTATTAGTGTTGGGTCTTAGGCTGTACTCCATCTACAAGTGTATATTCCTTTACTAAGAATTGTGATTCATAATCAGATTATATTTGAGGAGAATGCACAACTCCAGCTAGAAGAGAAGAAAGGCCTTGAAAAGTGTCATCTCTAAGCTCAACAAACTCTAGAGTTATATAAATCCTCAATGGATCAAGCTAACGATAAGTTAGTGCAACCTAAAACCTTCCAAGTTGGAGACTTGGTCTTGGTTCTTCATAGGGCTATCTTAGCTCACCAATAGATTAGTTGGAAGTTTAAGCCAACTTGGGAAGGACCCTTCATCTTAGATACAATCTAAGAAGGAGGTCATATAAGCTAGTTAATTGAAATGAAAATACTAAATGTTGTTAGTTAATGGACATTTTCTTAAGAAATACTAAGCTTGATGTAGCATATAATTTCAATTAATAAAATGTTTTGAGCTTTGAAGCAAGTCAAAAAATTCTTTTATTTAAATCTTTAACTTAAAAAAATAATCAAGTTTTCTTTTTCTTTAGGTTGGGTTTTCCTTTCCATAGGATTAGATGTACTAGTGGTGGATAATACACTTTGCACCACCATCCTAGTTTTAATCAAATGTTATTTTCCTTTAGGATAGGTTCTTCCTTTCCTTAGGATTAGACATACTTGTGGTGCATAATACCCTTTATGGAATCCTAGTTTTAATCCAATTTTCTTTTTCTTTAGGATAGGTTCTTCCTTTCCTTAGGATTAGACGTGCTAGTGGTGGATAACGCCCTTCATGGCACCATCCTTATTTTAATCTAGTTTTCTTTTCCTTTTGGATAAGTTCTTCCTTTCCTTAAGGTTAGACATATTAGTGGCGGATAATGCTCTTTGTGAAACCATCCTAATTTTAATCCATTTTTTTGTATCAAATCTTGGCCCAAGTACTATGATTTTGATGAAAATAAATATTATTGTTTCTTTTCTACTATTATCATTGCATATCTATTTTGTTTGCGCTACTTACTAACCTTTCAGGTCCACAAGTTCACTCACAAAGCAAATTAGTTCAAGATCCGGTAGACTAGGGTTGAGTCTATCACTAATTTCAATTTTAATGTACTTTTTTATCTTTCTTGAGTCAAGTCATGTATCTAATGGACCCCAAGCTATGTAACCTTATACAAATACTCAAGGGAGTGAGTTAGTGAGATAAAGAATTTTTCTTAGTTTTTAACCTAATCATATAGGACGATTTAGATCATACTGGGCGATCAATTAAAAACCAAAAACCTAAATTAGGGCATTCCATTAATCAAGAGTGGTTAAACAAATTGTACTATATAATCCTTATCTTAGAGGATAATCACTTTAGATTATGAAAATAACTGCAAATCATAATTTAAGCAATATTTTAAATTTCAAATTTTGTATATATTGTACAGGACGATCCTTTTCATCCTAGATGATAGATTATAATCATGCCTTAATTACTCCTATGATTTGGAGAACAATTATAATAAAATTTAATTTGATCCAATCATATGAGATGATCAATGTTGATCATCCTAGATGATAAAGAACATGCATGGGATGATATGGGATCGTCACCTATCGTACCAAATAAATACCGTAATTTTTTAACTAATTATCTAGGATGATTGACCCCTATCATACTAGATGACATATTAATATATTGGATGATAAGGCATTGCTGGGTATCATACTAGATGACATTCAATAGTTTTAAACTAATCATCTAGGATGATATTATAATCATCTAGTATGATCAATCTATTTCTCTTGAGCTAATCATATAGGGCAATACAATTTGTACTAGCTAAAAGGACTACTTTGAACTAATCATACTGGACAATCATATGATTGTACTAGATGATCAGTGCCACCAGATTAAATTAGGGCTTTTTTAAGGCTCTCTATTTAAGCTCTCATATTATACTAGAGTTAATCTTTTGTTATTGGGTTGACTTGAGAGAGAGCATAGAGAAGGAAGAGAGAAGAGCTTGGGATAGAGAGATTCTTTTGAGGGGGAGTTGTGAGGGATTCACAAAGGTTGCTGCAAGCAAGGTTTCCACTATCTTCTTTAAGGCGCTTTTTTGGTTCCTTGGTGGTTCTGGGGGAGATCTTCATCAACATCAGATCTAGGTTTTCTTCTTTCATCAGGAGGGTGAAAAAAGATTTAAGGTTTTCTGCCTACTCTAGGAGAGAGTAAAAAAATTTCATGGTTCTCTGCCTACTCTAGGAGGGACTAAAAAGATTTTAAGGTTCTCTACCTACTCATTGAGGGAGTAAAATGATTCAAGGTACTCTGCCTCACCAAGTCGATAGAAAGATTTTGTAAGGGCTTCACCGCCTTACTATTGGAGCAAAAGTAGAGACACTACTTTTAGTGCAATACCTGGAAAGTAGATTTTGGGGAGTGGACATAGGTCAAGTTGACCGAACAACTATAAATTTGGTGTTATTTCTATTTACTTTTCCACATTTAATTTATATTATTCTATGATTTATTCTGTGGTCAAAATCTCTAAATTTTGTTATTATGAAAATAGTGCTGCTTCCACATAATTTTTTTGCTTTTAAATATTCAAAAGATTTTAAAAAGATTTCATTTTTTCCCTTAATAAAAATTTTAAATAACCAATTTGCCCCCTTCTTGGTTAGCCTCGGTCTAATTCGTTAAGCTTTTACAACCCTCGTAAACTTTTAATATTTTCCTTTAGGACATGTTCTTCCTTTCCTTAGGATTAGACATGCAAGTGGTGGATAACGAGCTTCATGGCACCATCCTAATTTTAATCCAATTTTCTTTCCTTTAGGTTGGGTTCTTCATTTCCTTTGGATTAGATGTACTAGTGGTGGATAACACCCTTCATGGCACAATCCTAGTTTTAATCTAGTTTTTTTATCCTTTAGTATAGGCTCTTCTTTTCCTTAAGATTAGATGTACTAGTGGGAGACAACGCTCTTTAAGGCACCATTATAGTTTTAATATAGTTTTTCTTTTCCTTAAAGTTAGATCCTTTCTTTCCATAGTATTAGATGCACTAATGGTAGAGTATGTCCTTCGTGGCACCATCCAAGTTTTAAACCCAATCTCCTTTTCCTCAAGGTTAGGTGTTTTCATTCCTTAGGATCAGATCTACTAGTGGTAGAGAATACTCTTTGTGGCATTACCTTAGTAGTAATTCAACAATATTATCTAAGGTTCAGCAATATCTCTTCTTTGGATAAAAAATTCTAGATTTTACCATTCCATTAGATCAATGCTAATATGTGCAGTAGAATTTCATTCTACTACACATATTGGGGGTCCATTTGTTAACCTTATTTATATATAAGGTCATCATGACCTATTCATACTCATGCTCGATATTTTCATGGTTGATAATCACCCACTTTTTAACCATCAATACCGCAATCAAATTTTAATCCAAGCTTTGATTAATTTCAAATTCAATCCTCAACCCAAGCTTCAACTCTTGGCTTTAATCAACTTGCAATCAATCTTCAACTATATTCAATTAATCCCAATCATCCCATTCATTGTGATTCATATGGATAATCTAAAACTCAATCATTCAAACCTAAAATCTAGTCCAAATTCAGAATTCCAGATCAAAATTTAGGGTTAAGGGCCTAAGTCTTGAAACCCTTTTTGGCTAATTTTTTAAGCACCTCTAAATCCAGTCAAATGACCTTTGAATTATGTTCTATTAGTTGAATATTTATTATTCTTATCCCTAGGTTCAACCATACAAATTTGAGCTCAATCTTACACTCCTAGCCTTAGACACTAAATAGATATCCAAAGGCTATAAAACCTTCAAATATTTACAACCTATGCCACTTATCTTACCACATTGTAGAATTTGACCTTGGGTTCCTCCCCAAGACCCTTGACTATGCCCATAGCCTTTTTTATGATATGTTGAAATTAAACTGCACTTTGTTGGACCCAATTTAACTTATAGTTAACTAAGGGTCTAAATGACCAAAATGCCCTTTAAGGGAAAATCTGGTGGTTCAATTCAATCATTGAAACCTCCACCAATAAATCCTAAACATCATTAGGAATGCATTGGAACCAAACCAAAGCATTGGTTGAACCTAGTTGACCAAGTAAACCATGGTTAACCAAAGTGCCCTTTAATCTTGCAAACATGCATTTCAATCCAAATGGCCTCCTTAAAATGTGGGATAACTTCCATTGAATTCAAACTTAATGGACCCAACCCTTAACCCTAGGTCAACTTGGTTGATCAAGTCAACCAAGTTAGACCAAACTACATATACACTTTTATCCACTTCAAACCCTTTGACTAAGGCTTTCCAAGCTAATTAAAACCCATGGAACCATCCATTGGGTTCTTAGGGGTGTTCCTTTGGTTGATCAAAAATTTGTGTCAACTTAGGTTAGCCATATGGCTTGACCCAAATGTCTAAAGAGAGTCTCTTAATAGCCAAATTTTACCCTAGGTTAAATCAAATCAAATTAAAACCTAGGTTAGGTCCCTAATGGCTCAACACACTTATCCTAGTTAACCCAGCCCTTGGGTTAACTCAGGTTGTGAATTATGCTAGCCCAAAGTGGTCAAAACCACTAAGGGTTGATCCATCTCTCAACCTAGGCTTCACCAGCCGAAACCAACACTTGCATTGGGTGGCTCCAGGTCCAATACATCTACCCAAGAAATCCCAACCCTTGGGATGACTTGATTCAACACCCAAGCTAGTTCAAAGTAGTCAAAATCACTTTAACTTGAGCTAATTCCCACAACTGACCAATCCATGCCAAATCTTCTTTTTTAATGGGCATTCCTTGACTCATCACACCTCCCACATCAATTCCATTACTTGTATTGACCTAGGATGCACCCAAACTGAGCCATCTCTATGAATTGGGCTTCACCATACCCAATTGAGCTCATATCCAAGTTCACTAGACCTCTAGCAGCCTTTCCACCAAGGCCTTACCTAGCTAATGGATGGTCATGTCCAGAGGAAGTGGATTTGATATTTGATGGTGCTCTCCTCCATGATTCTTTCCTAGGGCCATTCTAGGGTCTGAGCTCAAAGCTCACTACTTTAAACTCATAAGGCTTACTGAGGCTGCCCCCTCTAGTTGGCAGCTATGTGGCCGTCCACCAGTGTGATCCCAACTATCCATTACCACGTCCCTATAGTTTTAAGACATGATTATGCATGCAATTTAGATAATTCCAGTAATATATTTAAGAGTATTTTTGAAATTACGACTTAAGGAAACTTTATCATTACTTGAAACTTCGGGAGATCAATCTTTGACATGTTTCTAACATGTCCAAAATTTCTCTCCCATATTTTATTTAATTAAGGACATGTTTGGGTTAATTTAGGTATAAGGGTCATGGTTTGATCCTTATATTTAACCTAACCTAATTACCTATCTAATGAGGTTAAGGGTTTTATTTATTGTGTCCTCTTTGTGCTTAATTTAGAGAGTAAAAGGTCACTGATTCTAACCCCCTCGCTTAGGTGGCCCATATTGAATTTTTAAAGGTAACCTTAGGTGGTTTGGTTAACCTCCTTAGAGGGTCCACCATGGGTCTCAGTGGGCTTGGGCTTTGGGATTAAGTGAACTCATGGCCAAAACTTTACTGAAATTAGAGCCACTTGGACCACCATTTAGGCAACCCAAAATTGGCCCTTAAAATTGACCTATAAATATAATTAATTCACCATTTTTTTAAATTAAATCTAAAAAATTTAGATAACACATCTAAATGCATTTAATTAAATTTCTAACCAGGGAAGATTAAAATCCCTATTAGTTAACTTCATATTTAGGCTTAACTTAATTTTTAGTGTAAATCATTAATTAATTAAAATTCTAAAACACTTAAGTACACTTCCTTGGGTCATTCTAGACTTTCGGAGTTATTTCAAGAGGTTTTAAATCAATGTGAATCAAAACCCTTAAAACCTCCTTAATTAGAAAATTTAATAATTCAATTAAATAGTCAAACTTTAAAAACTCACGTGTAATTAAAAAAATTTCAAATTGAACAAACTAAAATTCATTCAACTCTATTTAAGGCCTAGTATTTTTTAAAAATGTCAAACATCTAGAAATATGTCAAATTCAAAAAGTCAATAATTTGGTCAAATATAGTTTAAATAGGTCAAAAATTTAAAAATTGGTAACTTAATGTAGAAAAATTGAATTATATCAAATATAATGTCTAATTACTCATCTCAGGGTCTAGTATTTAAGAAAAATATGAAAATTCTAGAATTCTTTTTTATTTATAAAGTCAAAATTTAATTCTTTTACTAAATGAATTTAAAAATTCAAAAAATTAATAATTAATTAAAACTATAGAAATCACTAACTTGATTAATTAAATTGATCAACCAACAATTAATACATAACAAGCACTCTAAAGATGAAGTTTTTAGGATGGTCAATCTTGAGCTATTAAGTGTCCTAAGGAGCCCACTATGACAACTACATGAATTGGTTGATAAAAATTTTAAATTAAACATTCTTAAAAATCAATAACAAATTAATTAACTCAAAAAAGTATTAATCCTTTTATTTCCAACCAATTAAATTTACTTAATCAAACTAATTACTACTGAATAACCTTGGTCTATGATACTATTAACTTAGCCCCAAGGAATGTGAAATAAAGTTCATGGCCATGGTGTAAACAAAGTCAGTAATCACTCAACCTTTAAAATGCATTTTAAAATCGACTTTAAATCATTAATACTTAAACTCAAATCATTTAAACCTTCAACAATCTAAATCATTAGATAACTTTAATAAGTTACCTAACACAGGACATAGCCAAGCCACACAACTTACTCCACACACATTAGATGGTTTGCTAGGACAACTAACTCTATCTTTAGGCTAAGTTGGTGTTTTACTTTCCTGCTACTTGTGCGCCAAGTTTTTTTTATGATTTTCACTACATGCTAGTTATTATTTGATTGTTATGATTGTTTATCTATTTATGAAATCTATGAATTGATGTGATGAGCGATATATTACATGTAGGTTAGATATGATTTAGATGCTCATAGGGTTTTTTGTAGGTGGCCACACTCATGCAAAACTATAAATTAAGGGGGCTAAATTAAGCATTAAATTAAATATTTTTGTAAGTGATAAAAAATGTAAATTTCTACCTAAAAATTAAAAGAGTTTGGCTAAGTGTGACTTTTTTTTAATTTTAGTATAAGTGTATATAACTACTTGGGATGCTTTTCAATTTTAATTGCCTAGGATATCCCTACAAGTGGTCTAGAATTTTATTTATTGTTGAGATGTAATGAGATTTGATTAAGTCAAGAGTTATGAAAGTGGTCTTTTAGTAGGGATATGCATATCTAACTTGGAATCCAAAGAGAAGAGAACATCTCTTAAGGGAGGGTTCCCTTCCATTTGTAGATCTAAGTTAAGATGACTTTAATAGCCAAAGTGAAAAGAAAATACTCCTTCAATGAGGATGATATCCAGACCTGATGAATCCAAGAATCTCACAAAAGGATAAAGATGTGAACATAGCAAGATATCCCACTCAAAATCACTTACACCATTTTAGGAGTAGAATCTGGGTTATTATTAGTTGTGCCCGACCAATTTTAAATTTTATAAAACCAAGGTTGTAATATTAAGTGACATTTATTATATGGATACTACATATGATTTAAGAATTGATTTGTTTTATTTATTTTGATTTTGTAGTAGAAATTGCATGTTTTCTTGTCTTTTTAAAATTGCATATCGCTTTTGCTTTAGCTTGTATTCGGTCAGAGGCTCATGAGGGTAGGGCTAAAAACTATTTCCACTCAAATTTAATTAGATTTTTTAAGCTCACATAAAAACTCTAATGATTTAAGAAGTAAGCTTGAGATCATCAAGAGTTTTAATGCATATATCTTAACACTTTCTCTTCCTTAGTATGCACCTAATTTCTTGCAGGTTCTAACAGATAACCTAACCTATTAAGGTGTAGTTCTATCGAGGCAATGTTATGCAATCTCTATGATAAAATTATTGTTAAGCCTTTTTCTAAGATTTCTTCATATACATTTTAAGAATTTGAGTAAATTAATAAGCTTTGTATTAGAAATTAATTAAAAAAGTCAAAAATTTTAATTGCATGTCTTTAAGCATAATCTCCCTACATAAATCAACGGGCCAATTAAGATATTCTCTAGATGTCGGTCCTCATTCCTCAAACTCAATTAAATAATTTCCTTATCACTCTCTTATAAAAAGACTAAATTGATGGTTTTAAAGTGCCAAAGTGGTTAGCTCGTACCCCAATCCAGGCCGAAGTAAGCCCAGTTTTTCACTATATTAGCTAGGTTTGGGAAATTATATTTTAGTGTCAATTTAGACTTAAGATTTAGGGCATATTCAAAATCATAAGACCATAACATTTAGGAATCTAATTCCACCATTCTAATAAATCATCAACTAAAATTAAAATATTCTTCAATCTAAAACTTAAAGCCTAACACATAGGTCAGGGTGAAGCATTTTTGAATTATTTTATAATCTCAAATTCCTCCTACTTCTATTCCCTTAACCTCCAAAGATAAATGTTTTAATTTGATCCAATACTGATTGATAATTCATACCTCACTTCATTAATATCACTCTTCAAAAATTTAAAAAATTTTTTTTTTCCGTAATTTTAATTGAGAGTTTTAATAGGAAACTCAGGTTTCCTATGATGTTATTAACAATGAGAGCTCGCACTTATTGGAGATTTAGAACCCAGTTCAAAATTGAAAAGAATTTTTCATAACTTAATTAATCTTATTTTAGAAAATTAAAATTAACGATGATAATTATCATCATATTCAGTCGATCGATTATAAATGATACTATATTTATTGGTAAAAATATATCATTTATTATTGTGACTTTGAATATAAAATTAATAATCTTTCATCCAGCCTATCACAGTCATATACTTAATAGAATATTATTTTGACCCTACAGGGTCAGAAGTACTTCTTCCTCAAACTTTACTATCATAATCAGGATGAAACTTTCAATTTTATTATCAAAACCTATTAGGGAATGATATTTTTGCCTCTCGAGGCAATATATAATTCATAATGGCATGTTCAAATTCAAAACTGAATTAATAAAAATTAAATTCTCCAAAAAAATTAACTTTTGAAAACCTCTTTTGAAGACTCAACAAAAAAGGTGACTCCACTAGGGATTATCTCTCTTATCTTTAATAATGGTTGAAATTTTATTACATCGATAGTTTTAACTATCTTTGTTTTATTGGTCCCTCTACCCATTTCTTTCTTGGGGGAGTGTGACCAATATAAAGAGTGAAGAGTTGAGAGGTGAGTGTAGGAGACCTCTATGCAAATTGAGACTAATTCATTTCACCCCCAAGTTTATTAATGAAGCAAAAGAGTCAAGCCAAACTTTTATGATCTTCTTATCTATTTTATAAGCCTGCATATTTAAGTGAAACTCAATATGCTGCATTTCAAAATTTGAAAGGATTTGTTCAATTTCAACCTCAAGTTCAAGTTTAATTTAAATCCTAGGTTTAAACCAGGCTTTGACATTTCACCCAAAGTCAATTCCTAGGATTAAAAAGTCAAACCAAAATTTTAGGACTTTTATATCAATTTTGTAAACCTCATGTTGAATGAAATTAAAGATTTTGAGTTTCAAAGTTTGAATAAAATCCCTCACTTTCAAAATTCCAGTTCCTTTTCAAAATCTTTCATATCAACTTTGATTAATATTGTTATATGTTATGCTCAACACTCTTGCAGCCTAGCATATGTAATGAAAATTCAAATCTTTCAAGTTATAGGTGAGCTTTGCATTTTATCATAATATGTTGGGCTATAGCTTCTTATATCCCAGGATATGTGATAAGATACAGGGTCCCTTATGAATTTTATATTTAAACATCAAAATTCTAATTCAAACTCTCTTTCCAATCCAAGAAAATTGACTATGCTATAATGGCTGTCAAACTCATTTTCTCCCTCGACCAAGACCTGTATGTGGAAGAATTAATTTGTAACATCACCATTAAATTTGGCATGGGATTTAAGACTTTAAAGTTATCTATCAATGAAGGTGTGATTGTTAACTTAACTACAGAGAGAGAAAGGATATCCCTCTGGTAGAGATTGCTATCGGTGATGGGGCTGACTCCCCCGCTCCTAAGATAGAGGTTTCTATCACCTACGTACCCACAATATCCTCTACCTGGGAGGAAGAAAAGTTGAAATCCTCTGTTAAGGGTTATGAAGTTAAGTACATTTTTCAAGAGGGTTCGAACTCTAGAAACCCCTTTTATAAGTCAGCCGAAGAACTATCAAACTCTGGATCATTATCATCATATTCAATTGATTGAAAGTAAATCATACTTTCTTTCCTTAGAAAGGTATATAATTTATTATTGTGATTTTGAATATAAAATTAATGATCTTTCATTTATCTAGACTATCATAGTAAAATACTTGGTAGAATGTCATTTTAAAGGGTCAGATGTAGTTTTTCCTCAAATTTGACTATCAGAATTAGGATGAAACTTTTAGTTTTATTATATAAAGCTATTAGGGAATGATATTTTTGCCTCCTAAGGCAATTTATCATTTATAATGATGTGTTTGATTTCAAAACTAAAATTTTAGAAATTAAATTCTCCCAAAGAAAATTAACTTTTCAAAACCTCTTTTCCATATTCAACAAATATGAGGCTAACTCAGTACTCATCTAACCAGATCAAAATAGTAATAAAAACTTAAGTAAAAATTACTGTCTGTCTGACCATGTCAAAATAACAAAACAAAATATAAAAAGGAGTCCAACATTCGCCTAACCAAATTAAAATAATGAATTAGGATGACTCAAGACTCACATAATCATATCAAAATAAAAAGAAAGAGTTAAGAAAGAATATAATGCCCACTTGACCAGATTAAAATAGTGGAATAAAAGATGGAAATGAGTCCTGCATTCACCTAACTAGATCAAAATTGTGAATGAGGATTACTTGATACTCACCTGATCAGATTAAAATAGTGAGTGTGTGTGTAAAAATTAAGTCCATGTTATCATGACTTTGATAGAAAAAAGAACATAATTGTATAATAATATATAAATGTCTAAGGGAATTTTAACCTCTTTTCTATATGAGGCCATTAGGATCTATCTAGACTCTTGTGTGTTGATCTGATGGTTGGCAATCATCCTACTGTCGATCATCCAAACTTCTACACTTTAAAAATTAACATGTAATTTTCTACAACTACTAGTCTCCATTAAAACTTCAAACATCAAGTCTTCAATTAAACAAAAATTATATATATATATAATCAATTTTAATCTTCCATTCTATATCAACTTATAATCACTTGAAGCAGCAACCCTGTACTATAGCTAGATGACTCAGTACACTACCCAGCTCAGTACACTAGCACCTAGTGACCACCACTTAATTTTATTTATCTAATCATCAATAATAACCTAATTGATTATCATTGAAGTGGATAATTTAAAATTAATGAATCAAATCTAGAGTCCAGTTCAAATCCAAAATTCCAGACTAAAACTTAAAGTTAAAGGCCCATGTCCTATGGTAATTTTTTTAATCACCTCAATACCATGTAAAATATACCTTCACTTATGATCTATCAATTGAATATTGATTAGTACTATCCCTAGGGTCAACCCTTCAAATTTAAGTCTAATCGAAGGCTTCTAACCCGAGAAACTTAATTAAAATCCAAAGGATGCAAAACCCTCAAATATTTACAATCTTGCCACAGAACCTTCCACTTTTTGGAATTTGAAATTGGGACCTTCCAAAAAACCTTTGAACATATCCATAACTATTTTTATAACAAGTTAAATATAAAAATGTACTTTAGTGGACTCTAGTTGACCAAAAGTTGACCAAGATCCTAAATGACCAAAAGGCCATTATAGGGCAAAATTGGAGTTCTCCCCGAACTTCAATATAGATAATCCAAATCAAGCCATGAAACCTTCTCAAATACATCATAAACATTCTTAGGAATGATTTGGACTCAAATTCAAGCCTTATTCATGCATGGTTGACCAACTCAACTCATGTTGACCAAATTGCCCCATAAGGATTTTAGCATCCATTTCAATCCAAATGACTTTGCCTTGGCAGAGATCACCTCCATTGGTCTCAAATAATAAAACCAAAATTGTTAGACCCTAACCTAAGCCATGGGTTGACTAAGTCAATCATGTTTGACCAAATTAAATATACACACAACCAAGGCCAAAATTGATGCTCCAAGAAATTTAAATCTAATTTATCTCAAATAATCTTTAGTGAGAGAACATCCAGGTTTTTATTGAGAGAAAATTTCAAAATTCTTCCTTGCTTAAATTATGGTTTGTCTGTTTATGGTGGTGGAGGGTGGCTGGTCATCTTTTGATGACCAAAATACCTCAACTCTGGATCTTGCGAAGCATCCGAATAAAGTTATCCTTCATATGAATTCTAAAGGAAGGGTTTTTGCCAATCA
Organism: Dendrobium catenatum; assembly: GCF_001605985.2. Classification (NCBI taxonomy): domain Eukaryota; kingdom Viridiplantae; phylum Streptophyta; class Magnoliopsida; order Asparagales; family Orchidaceae; genus Dendrobium; species Dendrobium catenatum. Next base: position 1,240,964 of record NW_021318604.1, on the reverse strand, counting down.
TGATTTTTCATGTTTTTCTTATTTTAAGAATACGCCCTTGATCATCAAGGATGGTCGTGTTTCTGTTGTTTGTGTACCTACTCCTATTGAAGGAAAAGGTAAAGAAGCCATTATCAAGCATGATGCATTTCGCTTTGAAGGTTCTTCAACAGCTTTATGTCATATGCTAGAGTATGTGAGGTTCTGTAATTTGATATTTGTTCAAAAACCAAATGATCTTAAAGGTTTGTCTTCTTATGAATTTAATGTGAAAGTTAATCAAAATTTTAATCATTTGGTTGATGATAAGATCAAGAGTGTTTGTATGTCTTCTATTCTTTATAAAGATGAGAATGGTATTTCAGATTGTTTGCTTAAAGTTAACATAAAGAATTCCTCTATTTCTTGTAATTGAAAGTTTATTAGGGATGTTAATCCTTTATGAAGTAGCCTAAGGCTAACTAAGAGGGGGGTGAATTGGTGTTTTAAAAATACTTAAAAAAAATAACGATATCAAACAAACAATCACCCACATAAAATAAAGTGGAGAAATTAAATACAAAAGTATAATAAGAATAAACACACCAGATTTTATAGTGGTTCGGTCAACTTGACCTACGTCCACTCCCTGGAGCCTCTCCTCTAGGTATTGCACTAAACTCAGTAACTTTCTACCGACCCCGGTGAGACAGAGATCCCAACTCCTTTCACTACCTTCTCAAACAGGCAAAGAACCTAACTCCTTTCGCTTCCTCGTGATGCAGGCAAAGAACCTTGATCAATAGCTAAAGTAGACCTCTCTAGAACCTCTAAGGAATCATGAATGATGATTGGAGAACATGACTCAGATCCTTGCTTGGAGAAACCTTTATGAAACCCTCACAAACTCCTCCTCATAAGATCCTCTCTCTTTCTCCCAAGCTTTCCCTCTCCTCTTGGCTCTCTCAGGTTAAGACAATAGCAAAATATCCCATCTTTTGCAAATAAGAGATCTTATATAGAAGGGCTTCAAATTTTCTCTAAATTTTAATTAACCAACAAAGATCATCTAGGATGGTCGATACATCATCCTGTACAATCAGTACAAATTTAGCACAATCAGCCAAGATGATCCGTGTAAGGCTAGATGATTAGAAGATTTGTTTGTTCTGATCATTCAAGACGATGGGTACATCATTCTATATGATTAGTTCAAAATATTGAATATCATCTAGACCATCGCTCTGTTCAGCCAGACTTTGCATATTAGATGATAAAAAAATAACTAATTGTCCATACTGATTATTGGATCATTTTGTATGATTAATTCAAATTAATAAGTATCATCAACCACATTATTATGTTAGTCCTAGATGATTCAGGAAGAAACTAAGGTTTGTTTAACTGATCGTCCCAGATGATCACAGGATCGTCTAAGATGATATAATCAATCAATCAAACCTTAATTAATTTCCTTAATCATCAGACTAATTTAGGCATAATTGTAATGTATCATCCAAAATTATGTCTTGTATGATGTTTAAAAATAACAAAATGCCTAAAAGAGTTGGTTGCTAATTTTTTTTGATTTGAGCATAACGTCCAGGATGATGTGAATATTATCCAGGATGATTTGCTTAATTCGTCTATCTTAACAATGATACCATAATTACAGATTATATTTTTAACTGATTGTCCAGGATGATTTTGGATCATCTTGGATGATATGATCAAAAATAGAAAACTCTATAATAGATATAATTTTTTCTCCTTATTATGTGTGTGCAAGGTTACTTAGCATCAGGATCCACTTTATTACATCTGACTCAAGAAAAGGATAAAACTCTTGAAGTACACTTATAGACTAACTTAGTCCTAATCTACCCAATCTTGAGTTGACTTGATTTGCAATTGACACTGAGGACTTGAAACGTTAGTAGCCAGGGAAATAATAGAAACACATAAATGCTAGAAATGTTTACTATCATCAAAATTATAATCCCTACATTCAAATTTGTAATAATCTCCTCCTTTTTTATGATGATAAACATTTGGTGGGAAATTCATCTTAAGAAAATAATTGAAACATGATGTAATAGAAAACTCTATGAGCTAAGCATGGCAAATTTTGCTAAAATTAAGCAGGTGTTACACACACTAAATAATAATAATACTAAAAAAAAACTATAATACAATTAGCACACTAACACTACCTCTACTCCTCCTTTTGATAACACAAAAAGAAGGAGGAAATTAGAAAAAAAAAAGAATAGAAAAGATAAAATAATTAACATCATAAAAAAATCAATAATATAATCTATAAGTATGAAGGGCCTTGATCATCAGAAAGTGGTGGTGGTGGTGGCTGAAAGAAGCTGGAAATAGTAGAGAACCGCTCCCTTATCCAGGCCATGTCCTGGTCATGCTGTTTCTACTGGTGTGCAACAAATACATAAAATCTAGCCATATCTGCCTCATGTTGATGCTCATATGCAACAATGTAAGAATTGAACTTAGCCTCCCACTAGTCGTACCGCTCCACCAGCTGATCCAGCTATGAGTGCTAACGGATCGAAGCAAGTGTAGGAATAGTTCCTCCTTAGTTCCCTTAGCCTCCTAGTGCTCCAGGTGAAGATGAGTATCGTGAAGAATTTGGAAGAAGCTATTGGTATAGAAGGCAGGTTGAAAATTAGGTGGGGCATTATAATGAAAATTATATTTGGTTTCTAAGACATAGGTTATTATGTGTCCTAAGGCAAGGTTAGGCTTTCTTTTGTTCCTAGATCCCTAATACTAGTCAGATGCTCAATATATTGGAAAAGAAGATCAATAGTATTGAACTCTCTATGGGCCATGATGTAGAAGGTGGTGATTGAAAGGAGAGGAGTGATATGGAAAAAATCTCCAGCCTTAGGGATTACTGAGGTGCAAAGTACATATTGGACTGTCCTAAAATCTTTGACTAAGGTGCTAGACACCCCATCATGATAGGAGACATGAGTGTTCCTCAGAAGGTGATTGGCAGGAGCCTAGTTATAATAAGGATCTTAAGATAAGAGGTGATTCTTGTCTATAGTAGTGGACAATTAAAGGAGTGCATGGCAGTCTTAATAGGCAATTTCTGCAAGTCATTTATTTACGTAGAACTAAAGGGTAGTGTAAGTGGAGTTGATCCTAAGGCTCACAAAAAATTTATAAAGAAATTCAAAATTGAAAGGGAAGGTGAGTGTAAGAATGAATATGAAGGAGGTGTGAGCAAAAAGTTTTAGGACAGGGTAACTAAGCATATGAGGGTTGACAGACTAGGACAGTGAGATCTCGACAATCTTATAACAAAGATAGGTGATTTGTTCAGCCACCTCAGTGAATTGATGTTCAGTAGTGGCCCTCAAAGAACTTCCAGCCAACATTCTAGATCACTTGCCACCCACCATTGAACAAATAAGGGAGAGAAAGGAAAGATTATCAAGAAATGAAGAAGGAAGGTGTGAAGAAAAATGGTTCAAAATGGCTATTTATAAAGAAATGGCCACAACATCCAGGACGATTGCATAATCATCCAGGACAATCAGGCAAAATTATGATGTCCAGGATGATTAGTCAAAAAGGTGGTCTGATCATCCATGATGATCAAACATTGTCTAGGACAATTAGACTCAGAAGATCATTCCGAAAAGTCATGCCAGATGACCGTTAAAAAAGTTGATCGTCTAGGACGATTAGGTATATCATCCAGGACGATCGATAATAATGGATCGTATATACTAAATTTATAATGTGTAACCATTTTTTCCATGTGGATGATCCAGGACAAACAGGTGGATTGTCCTAGATGATCACAAATAATTGAAGCAAAATTTGATCAGATCGTCCAAGATGATGTGGATCATCTAGGATGATCACAGATAATTGAGCAAGATTTGATCAGATCATCTGGAATGATGAGTATCATCCAGGATGGTCTCAAAATTGAATATATCATCCAGGATGATAAGAATATTATCCTGGACGATGTGACCAAAAAATTGAAATTTTGATTATAGAGGGAGGTGATTAGAAGGTGCCCCAAAAAATAAAAAAAATTGATAAAAATAAAATATAAAACAATGAAAAGATGATAAAAATGACAAAAAGAATGAAAAAAATAAAGTTTTTTATCAAAGCATAAATTTTATAAATTTTCCATGTATTTGAATTAAAAATTTGTAAAAAAATTAGTTATCATCATCAACATAAAAAAATGGTAGAACAACCAATCCTGTTAACCCTAGCTCGAAGTTCTTATAGGGCAAACCATCTTTTAAAAATAAAGATCCAACTCAAAAAAGCAATTAGATAATAAAAAGTGACATGTTTAAACCTTATTTCTAGAAAAGTATCTTATAGAAGAATAATATAACAAAGTAATTAGTCACAATTATGAATTTTGAAATCAAGTCCTTAAAAATATCAAGTGACATATGAATTCTTCTATAATTTTAAGGTTTGTAAGAGAAAGGAAGCTTGCTTTCATGTGGGCTAATTTTATGCCTCTTGTCAAATTGGTTGGTACACTTTACGCATAGTTTAATTTTGATACACTTTGTGTATCTTTCAATTTTTTTTGCGATCATTATGCATCTTTTAAATTTTCTTTTATTTTTGGGCTCATTTTATGCCTCTTATCATTTTTACAAGCTAGCTCTCTTTTAAAACTTTTAAATACTCTCAGTTGTGAGAATATCTTCCAGATGTTAGAGAAAAAAACTCACTCTCTAATATAAGAAAGATTAAACCACAAATCAAAAACAAATTCATATGATAAATGCAACGACAAGATTATGAAAGCTTGAAAGTGATTTAATGCATTTGAATATTATTTATATAAGATAGATTACTGTAAGAAGTTAGAAAAGATCTCAATTAGAAAGTATAGTTATTAATTTGAGATAAACTTTTATTTAGAAAAGAAAAATGACACCACTAAAAGGAGATAGAGGAAGGGAAAAAATCACGATGTTTCCCCCTTTAACTGATTTAGAGATGTCAATCATTGACTAAAATTTTCAAAAACAAAAATAAAACATAAAATATCATTTCAGCAGTGACGAAAAGAAAATTTGAAATATCAGAAATAAAAACATGAAAAAAATTAGCAAATAAAAATCAACACTTAAAAACTAAAAATAAAAGAAAGAATAGAAAATAACAATAAATAATAGATAAAAAATTTAGAGTTCATAAAGCATCAAGTGCATGCATTTATGTAAATAACTCCCAATCTGGTCTTGAAAATGTTGAATGTGTTAAAGGCCAGTCGTTTAGTAAAAATGTCAGCCAGTTTATTCTTAGTTGCCATATGGTGTAACGCAATATCTCCTTTGGTAACATGGTCCCTAATAAAGTGATGCCTTATATCAATGTGTTTGGTCATTTAATATTAGATAGGATTCTTAGAGATGCAAATGGCACTAGTGTTGTCACATAGGATTAAAATTGTGCCAACAGTTAATCCTAAATCCAGAATTTGTTGCTTCAACCAAAAAATATGGGCCACATCATTTTCTAAGGCAATGTACTTAGCTTTAGTAGTGGAAAGTGCAACATAGTTTTATTTTCTACTAGATAAGGAGACTAAGGACTGTCCTATGTATTGGCAAGTAACAAAAGTGCTCTTTCTATCCACCATACATCATGCAAAATCAGAATTAAAATATCTAATAATCTCAAAAGAGGTGTTATGCCTAGGATACCATATTCCTAAGTTTTGGTTCTGTAAAAGATATCTAAGGATTCTCTTAACAATAGGAAGGTGGGATTCTTTAAGATCAGCTTAAAACCTAGTACAGAGACATACACTAAATACTATATCTGGTCGACTAGCAGTCAAGTAAAGTAGTGATCCAATCATTCCTCTGTACTTCTTTTGATCAATAGATTTTCTATTTAAGTCCTTATCAAACTGAACACTGAAGCTCATGGGAGTATTTATTTGCTTGGCTTTATCCATTTTATATTTCTTCAAGATATCCTTAATGTACTTTATTTGATTTAGAAAGGTTTTATCATCTAATTATCTTATGCTAAACCCCAAAAAGTAGGATAACTCTTCCATCATACTTATCTCAAATTATTTACTCATTATTTCAGAAAAAATTATCACATAATATTTTATTAGACTATCCAAAAAGTATCATCAATATAGATCTGAACAATGAGTAACTCATCTCCTACTTTTCCCAAAAATATGGAGTTATCTACGTTCCCCTTATCAAACTCCCTCTCTAGTAGGAATGTGCTAAGCCTCTCATACCAAGCTCTAGGTGCCTGTTTTAATCTATATAAGGCATTTTTTAATTTAAAAGCATGATTTAAAAATTGTGAACTCTCAAAACCCAGGGTTGCTCTTCAAACACATTCTCTTTTATCACCCCATTTAAAAAGGCACTCTTGACGTTAATTTGGAAAAGCTTAAATCCTATATAACAGGCAAAGACTAGTAGCACTCTAATAGCTTCCAATCTAGCTACAGGGGTAAAGTTCTCCTCAAAATCAATCCCTTCTATTTTATTGAACTTCTTAGCCAACAATCTTGCCTTATTCCTAACCACCACACTAGAATCATTTATTTTATTCTTAAAGACCCATTTAGTTCCCACTATACATTGATTCTTATATCTTTCTACTAACTCCAAAATACCATTTCTCACAAATTGATTAAGTTCTTCTTACATAGCTAAGATCCAGAATTTATTCAAAAACGCTTAATTGATATTGGTGGGTTCAGTCATTGAGATAAACACTGAGTGGTTCACTTCCATTCTAAGTTTTTGCCTAGTTTTAACACATTCAGAATGATCTCCTAAAATCAATTCTTTAAGATGATTCAAAGAATATCTCTAATTGTTAGACAAAGTGTGTCTAGGTTCTACCCTTTCCTCTATATTTGCATTTTCTACTCCTTAAGTAATCTCACCCACTCCTTCAGTATTTTGAGGCTATACCTTTTTCTTAAAATTTTTAACTCCTTAGGTAATCTCTCCAACTTCATCTTCATCCTCAACTCTAGACTTCTTAGGAATAGATTCATCAAACACTACAAGAGTAATTTCCTCCACCACCAAAGTCCTCTTATTAAACACCCTAAAGGATTTCCCCATGAAAGTTTGTTAGGGATGTTAAGCCCTATAGAACTGGCCCAAGGATAACCAATAGGGGGGGGGGGGGGGAATGGGGGGGGGGGGGTGAATTGGTGTTTAAAAAAATTTCTTTAAGCAAAGCATGAATACAAACCAAATCAACACAAAAAAATAAGTGCGAAAGAAAATAAAATGCAGAAGCAGTAAAAAAACAAGAACACAAAGGTTTATAGTGGTTCGGTCAACTCGACCTACGTCCATTCCCCTAGAGGCGCCCTCCGAGTATTGCACTATAGACGTGACTCTCTTTTAGCCCCCACAGCTAGGCGAAGAAGCCTTTACAAATACCTCTTTTTTCCACACCCGGTAAGGCAGAGAACCTTCCTCCTTTTGCTTCCTCCTGAAGTAGGCAGAGAACCTCAATCACTTATTGAAACTTACCTCTCCCAACCCTTCCAAGGACAAGAGACTCTAGGGAAGAAGAAGTGGAACAATGCTTGGAGCAACCCTTATGAATCCCTCCACAAGCTCCCCCTCACAAGATCCTCTCTCTCTCTCCCCCTCTCTCTCCTTTAGATTTTCTCAGGTCAAGACAATAGCCAATGATATTCAAAAATGTTGAACTAAAGCTCTTAAATAGAAGAGCTTCAAAGGAGCTCATTAATTGCAAGTTGTCGACTATATTGTCCAGAACGATATGTAAATCGTCCTGGCCGATTAGTACAAATCCCATGAGATCGGCCAGAGCATCACCCTAAATGAAAACTGGATGATTGAAAATTGGCTTGATTGTCTAGGATGATATCACGATCGTCCCAGCCGATCAATTCAAATCAGAGGAAAATCATCTAGAGCATCGCCCTGAATTCAAGCTGTCCGATCCAGATCATCCAAGAGTAACAAAGGTTTTTTGACTAGATCGTCCTGGCTGATCCTGCGATCATCCAGGATGATGTGATCGTATCAATCATCCTTAATTACTTTCTTGATTGTCTGATCAATTAAGGCATAATTGTGAATATCGTCCAGGCCGATCAAAGATCATCTTGGCTGATTACCAAAAATACATAATACCTTAATTATTTATGGCGGTAATTTCTTTCTATTTTGAGCCTATCATCCTGGCCGATAAAAGTATCGTGCAGGCCGATCAGTTAATTACGGCTGCCTTAACAAGAAATCCTGATTAGAACTTCTGTTTGGAACTCGATCGTCCAGGATGATATAAATATCGTCTAGGACGATCTGAGTAAAAACACAAGTTCTAAATCTCTCAATTGTGTGTGTGTAGGGTTACTTTGACATTAGTCACTTTAAACAATTATAATTTACTCAAGAAAGAGAAAAAAGAATTATAGACTGACTCAACCCTAATCTACCCAGTCTTGAGTTGATTTCGCTTTTCTTCTGATCTTTAAATCCTGAAAGTGTCAGTGAAAAAAGGCAGTCGTAGTGAACCAAGATTTGTTTGATATCTTCAAAATCATAATCCAAAAATAAGTTTGTAACAATCTCCCCCTTTTTTATGATGGCAAACATATTAAAAATTAATTCTAAAATAGTAATTAAAAAACTAAATAAGCTTTTAAATTTTTACCATAACAAGTACAAAACACACTAAATAAGTACAAACATACTACTCCCCCTTTTGACATCTCAAAAAGGAGGAGAAAACTTCAAACTAAAGCAACCAACTAAAAAAACATAAAAAGAAAGCAATAAAAAAAAGAAACCAAAACAAAAAAAATGTGGGATTCGAATCATCAGATGGAGGTGGAGGTGGTGGAGCCTGCTGAAAGTAGCTAGCTAGCGTAGTAAACTGAGCATTGAACCAGGCTATATCCTGGTCGTGCTGCTGCTACTGGTGAGAAATGTAGCTTTCAAAACGGGCTAAGTCCTCTGTGCGGTGCTGCTCATAGCGGGCCATGTCCTCAGAATGTTGCTGCTCCTGTGCGACAATGTAAGCGTCAGTCTCCGAACGATCAAATCTCTCCACTAACTGGTCAAACTGTGAGTGCTGGCGAAGAGGAGCAGGATCAGGAATTGGAGCGGGAGCCTCCTCCTCCTCGGCCCCCTGAGGTTCCCCATCTCCTGGGTGGAGATGAGTACTGTGAAGGATATTGAAAGAGCTGTTTGAGTAGCATGGAGGCTGAAGGTCGTGACGAGCAGGGTATTGAAGATTGTATTTGGTTTCAAGAATATATGCTATGAGATGTTCTAAAGCAAGGTTGGATTTCCTCCTATGGCCTGTATCACGAATAGTTGTTAAATGATCAATATAGCGAAAGATTAGATCAGTAGAATTAAATTCTTTCTGGGCCATGATGGAAAAGGTAGTCAGAGAAAGCAGAGGAGTGATGTGGACTCGATCCCCAACTTTTGGAATAATGGAGGTGCGAAGGACATGATGAATTGTCCTAGCATCTTTGACTAAAGAGCTAGTCTCTCCAACATGAAAGGGTGTGTTGGTTTGGCGAAAAAAATGGTTTGCCGTGGACTAGTCAAAATTAAGATCTGAAATAATTATATGTAGCTTATCCCCGGTGGTGGATACCTGCAATAGTTCAGCACAGTCCTGATATGTGATCTTGACCGGGCGTCAATTCACATAGGAGGTCAGGGCTGTGAAAGTAGAATTTATACGAAGATTTGCATAAAATTCTAACAGAAGTTTCGAGGAAGAAAGGGACAGCGAGGGTAAGAATGAAACAGAGAGAAGTGTGAGCAAAGAGATCCATTACCGGATATGAAAGATGGGCAGGATTGATGGTTCTAGAAAGGGTGATGCCACATTCTTTGTAATGATGGTAAGCTGCTTGATCCTTCACTTCCCTGAATCAAGGGTCCAGAGTGGCCCTCGAGGAACTTCCAGAAGCTTGTCGGACTCACTTCCCACCAGCCATAGCAAGAAATCAGTAAGTAAACACAAGAGAAGAAGAAGGTTGAGGTGAAAATAATGGTTGGAATGCCCTGTATTTTTAAAAATGGCCATATCGTCCAGGACGATCGCAAAATCATCCAGGACAATTTGGTTCTATAATTGTGTACAGTATGATTGGTAAAAAAGGTGGTCCGATCGGCCAGGCCGATCAGATATCGGCCAGGATGACTAGACACAGGCGATCGTCACGAGGAGTCAGGCCAGACGATCGTTGAAAAAGTAGATCGTCACAGCTGATTAAGTGTATCGTCTAGGACGATGCACAATAATTGATCATACCGGCCGAAGTTAAAACATTTTAAATCTGTGCCACGTGTATCATCCAGGACGAACAGTGGATCGGCCAGGACGATTGTCCAATAATGGATCGTCTGGGGCCGATTTTAAGGATTTAAACGTATTGACACGTGGATCATCCAGGACGATTTAGTGTATCGGCCAGGATGATGACCATAAATGCATCGGCCAGGATGAAAATTATATTAGCCAAGACGATCAAAAAAGATTGTAATAGAGTTCGATCATATCAGCCAGGACGATAAGGTATTGTCCGGGACGATGAGTTACAGAAAGCTTAGAAAAAGGTTCAGCAGATGGAATTTTGAAGAGAAATTGTCCTATCGTCCAGGACAATATAGGTATCGTCCAGGACGTTGTGACAAGAATTTGAAAATCAAGGAAAGATGGAAATGATCAGAGAAAACCCCAAACAAAAATGAATACAAACAAAAAAAAGAACAAAAATAGATAAAAATAAGAAAAAAGAAACGAAGTTTTTGGTTTTTAATTTTTCTAATTTTATTTTTTTTTTATTTTTTTTGTTTTTAGTAAAGCAAGCATATGACAAATTTCTCAAATTATTAAATTTTAAAGATTTGAAAGATCAATGAGTTAACAATGTCACAATCTGAAAATGGTAGAAATTTCGATTTTGTTTATCCTAGATCGGACTTCTTTCGGGATAAAAATTATCTTTTGAAAACAAGAGGTCTAACTCAGAATAAATTGGATAAAAAGAAGATCCGTTCAAAACTTGGTTACAAACAAAATATCTTATAAAATAGTATACCAAAGTAATTTGTCTCTATCGTGGAATTTGAAATCATGCCTTTGAAAATATCAAATAACCCATGAGTTCTTCTAAGTTTTAAAAGTTTAGAAAAGAGAGGATAGCTTGCTTTTAGTGGGCTCATTTTATGCCTCTTGTCACTTTGATTGGCTCTTTGAGCATCTTTTAATTTTTGATACTCTTTTGTGTATATAGTTTTCTTTTCAATTTGGCGTCATTGGCCTATTCCCTTTTTAATTTTTGCAAGCTAAAAACTCTTTAACAAACCCTTTAAAAAAGTTCTTAGTTGTGATTATATCTTCTAGATATTAGAGAAGAGGGGCTCTCTTTCTAACATAGAAAAGAATAAGCCACAAAATGAAAGTCAAAATCATATGATAAGTGCAACGACAAGATTTCAATTAACTTGAAGGATATATAAGAACTTTGGATCATATATATAAGATAAACTATTGTAACAAGAAAAAAAGATCTTAATTTCAAAAACCATTTGTTAAAATGAGATAGACTTTTGTTTTAGAAAAGAAAATTATATCAGCAAAAGATGTTAGAGGGAGGGAAACCATCAACTGTGTTTTCTCCCTTTAACCGATTTTGAAATGCTAATCATTGGTCATAAATCTCCAAAGTTTAAAAATAAGGAAAAATCATCATAAAGAAAATAAAAGTAAAAATGACTAGAACAACTAAACAAAAACTATCACAAAAACAAAACATAGCAATACTCAAAATGCAAATCAAGAGTTTGTTAAGCAGCAGATTTAAGCAGTTATGAGTTGCAAGCCTCCATTTGTCCAAGTATCCTATGCTCTCATAAGGTCTTTGGTGAGAGCCATCCTGCAAGAATCAACAGCTGTCAGACTTAAGAACCCAAATAGGTTTGGGTCCCTTCTCATAAAAGGTAGAGTGTAATGCATGTGTGCTATGTTGTGATTTATGCAATTTTGGTCTCCACACCCAATGTGTACTACGGTGAACAGTGCAAGTGTGTGAGATGTGTCATAGCATGCTACATAAAAAACATCTAACTCCAGGAAAAGAATTTCTTAAATGAGTTGGGTTATAATGCCTCTTCTTAGGTTTTGGCTTTGGATTCAAAGTGGGAGTCTTCCAATTTCCCTTAAGTGAGTCCAAATCATTTTTAAGCCTCAAGTTATTATTTTTTAAGACATCATTATCAACCCTCAAATCTTTTTCTATCTCTTTAGATTTCTTAAAATCAGATTTAAGTGAGGTGTGTGAAACTTTTAATACATCATGCTCATCAATTAATTTCAAATGCTTTTTGTTTAAATCATCAAATTCATAAAGTAGAGCCATGTGATTTGAATCAATCGTAGAATGATCTTTGAGAATAATTTCATATTCTTTTTGTAAATTCAAAAGCTCTAACTTTAAACCAACATGAGTCTTCTTGAGTTTTTTGTATGATGCATGAATTTTCTCATAAATTTCAAATAATTAATCATAAGTTGGTTTACATACCTCTTCATCATCGCTTTGCTCAAGATGATCTTCCCCTATTAAGCACAGGTTTGTTGTCTCTTCCTCAGGTTCAATCTTAGAGGAATCTGATGTAGATTCTGCCCAGAATGCTTTTTGAACTTTTTTCTTGTCCTTCCTGAACTTGGATTTCTCCTCACCCTTTTCCTTTTCTTTGCTCGAGTGATCTTGAAGTGTAGGAGAATCGGCTTTCACATGTCCCACACATGTAGTCTTCTGATTTTAAAGCCCAGAAAAAGCAATTAAAACATTTTGCATTTAATTGAGCCAAATCTTTATCATCTAAAGTCCATTCAGTAAAAGGAAGTGGAACAGTAATACAGTTAAGTTTACCAGTTGGAGGTGTGTAACCATCCGTAACATGCATCCACATGCGATAATCAGTAGATTGTAAAAATGTAGACATCAAGTTTTCCAAAAATCAAATGGGATATTATCAAACAAAGGTGGTCGGGTAATAGAGTACCCTTCCGGTGTATTACGATTCCCAAAGTTAGCCATGGATCAAAATTCAAAAAGTTTTCAAACTTAGATTTTATGAATCCCACTCTGATACCACTTGAAAGTTCGTTAGGAATGTTAAGCCCTATAGAACTAGCCCAAGGCTAACCAAGAGGGGGGGGGGGGGTGAATTGGGGTTTAAAAAAATTTCCTTAAGCAAAGCACGAATACAAACCAAATTACCATAAAAAAATAAGTGCGGAAGAAAATAAAATGCGAAAGCAGTAAAAAAATAAGAACACAAGGGTTTATAGTGGTTCGATCAACTCGACCTAAGTCCACTCCCCGGAGGCGCCCTCCGAGTATTGCACTACAAATGTGACTCTCCTTTAGCCCTCACAGCAAGGCAGAAAAGCCTTTATAAACACCTCTTTTTGCCACACCTAGCAAGGCAGAGAACCTTCCACCTTTTGCTTCCTCCTGAAGCAGGCAGAGAATCTCGATCACTTGCTGAAACTTACCTCTCCAACCCTTCTAGAAATAAGAGACTCTAGGGAAGAAGAAGTGGAACAATACTTGGAGCAACCCTTGTGAATCCCCTTACAAGCTCCCCCTCACAAGATCCTCTCTGTCTCTCTCTCCCTCTCTATCTATCTCTCCCCTTTAGGTTTTCTCTGGTCAAGATAGCAGCCAAGGATATTCAAAAACATTGAACTAAAGCTCTTAAATAGAAGAGCTTCAAAGGAGCTCATTAATTGCAAGTTGCCGACTATATCGTCCAGGACGATATGTAAATCATCCTGGCCAATCAGTACAAATTCCATGAGATCGGCCAGAGCATCTCCATGAATATAAACTGGATGATTTAAAATTGGCGTGATCATTCAGGATGATATTACGATCATCCCGGCCGATCAGTTCAAATCAGAGGAAAATTGTCTAGAGCATCGCCTTGAATTCAAGCTGTTTGATCCAGATCGTCCAAGGTATCTAAGTTTTTTTGACTAAATCATCCTGGACGATCCTGCAATCATCCATGATGATGTGATCGTATCAATCATCCTTAATTACTTCCTTGATTGTCTGATCAATTAAGGCATAATTATGAATATCGTCTAGGCCGATCAAAGATCGTCCTGGTCGATTACTAAAAATACAGAATAACTTAATTATTTATAGCGGCAATTTCTTTCTATTTTGAGCCTATCGTCCTGGCCGATACAAGTATCACTCAGGCTGATCAGTTAATTAAGGCTGCCTTAACAAGAAATCCTGATTAGAACCTCTATTTTGAACTCGATCGTCCAAGACGATATAAATATCGTCCGGGATGATGTGAGTAAAAACACAAGTTCTAAATCTCTCAGGTGTGTGTGTGTAGGGTTACTTTGACATTAGTCACTTCAAACAATTACAATTGACTCAAGAAAGAAAAAAGAGAATCAGAGACTGACTCAACCCTAATCTACCCAGTCTTGAGTTAATTCTGCTTTTCGTCTGATCTTTGAATCCTGAAAGTGTCAGTGAAAAAAGGAAGTCGTAGTGAACCAAGATTTGTTTGCTATCATCAAAATCATAATCCAAAAATAGGTTTGTAACACCCCACATATGAATATCCTAATGGTGACTTCACATTATTAAGAATGAAAACCTTACAGTCAAAGACATGGAGGTGTGAAAGGTTGGGTGTGGTACCCCAAATAATCTCATAAGGTATCTTTCTAGGTTGGCTCTAACAATCATCCTATTCAACACATAACAAACTATGTTTACCTCTTCAACCCAAAAGTATTTTTGAAATGAATACTTAACAAGTATGGCTCTAGTGGCTTCAAGTAAGGTTATGTTCTTCCTTTCAGCTATCCCGTTCTATTGAGGAGTTCTAAGAGCTAAGAAGTTGTGAGTAATCCCTTGATCCTCACAAAAGTCTCCAAATTACTTATTTTCAAACTCTCCACCATGGTCACTATGAATGGTCAAGATCTCACAACCTAGCTATTGATGAATCCAAGTGGAGAAGGATTTAAACTCATCAAAAGACTTACTCTTATGTGACAAAAATCTAATCCAAGTGAACATTGAGTAGTCATCTACAATCATAAATTCAGAGACTTTTCACTATAAGCTGTTCATGCTAATAGGTTTAAGTAAATCCATGTGAAGGACTTCTAAAGGTCTAGAGGTGCTAAGGTCCATAATGGAATGGAAAGATGACTGGACTTGCTTCCCTAGTTGACAGGCATTACACAAGTGGTCCTTAGTGAACTTAAGCTTGGGAACACCTCTAACTAGGTCTTTTTGGGTCACTTTTCTAAGAGTTTTCATGATGGTATGACATAACCTCCTATGCCACAACAGAGTCTCATCAATAATAATTCTTAAATAGAAAGATGCAGCATATTAAATATTATTTAAATCAAGCATGTAAATATTGTTAATCCTTTTTTCCTACAAAACAGTGTTGTTATTCATGATAATGATATATGTATTTGAAAAAAAATAAAGATAAAGCCCTTATCATAAAGCTAACTGATGCTGATCAAGTTGTGTTTCAGTCCATCTATAAGCAAAATATTTTCAATCAAAAAGTTCTTGGATTTATTGATTATATATGTGCCAACCACTTTCCTGGTGGTGTTATCTCCAAGAGTGACCTTCCCTCCAGTCCTGGTCTCCAGTGAAATAAGGTGATTGGCATCTTTAGTCATGTGTCCTGAGCATCCACTATCTAGATACCACATGTTCTCACAAGGTCTTTGGTGAGAGTACTACTACAAAATTATCAATCATTAGATTTTGGAACCCAAATAAGTTTGGGTACCTTCTTACAGAAAGAAGAATGTAATGCATGTGTATTATGTAGTGAATCATGAAATTTGGGTCTCTAAACTTAATGTGTACTAGGGTGAATAATGAAAGTGTTAAGATAGTTGCTATTTGCATGCATTACATTTTTGTAACTTATAAAGTTTTGATGATTTCAAACATTATTGTTCAAATGTGTAGTTATCTCCTAACAATTTTGGAAGAATTGTATTTGCTCTTGTGTGTACTAACATTTAAGGGAAAAAGAACTCCAGACTACGAAGACTTCAAATTAAAATCAGCATGAGATACCTTGAAATTTTTGAAGCTTGCACTTTACTTAGAAATCAAATTGAAAGGGAGTGATTGTAACTTGAGTGAATAAAAACATGCACACACAAATAAGGAGATCATATTAAATTTGTATTGATCATACAGGACAATTTTTGTTCGTACTGGACGATCAGACAGTTATCTCCAATAGAGCATATGGAACGAATAGGAACTTGCTCAAAAAATTTTCTAAGTCCTATTCGTCCAGGACAAAA
>NW_021318604.1:1199745-1224481 GCF_001605985.2 Dendrobium catenatum | reverse complement strand
GAACACCGTTATGGAATTTTATTTTCGTCCTTCGGGGTGATATACTCTTCCGAACGAGTTGATTCGACTTCTAGAATTAGAATTTAATCTCAATTTTAAAATGCCCAAAGAAAACCAATATTTTCAAAACATGTTTTCAAAATTCCACCAACACACATAAAGGAGGAAAAAAGGAAATATTGAGGTGCTGGCCACTCTAGTGTAGGAGAGAAAGTGTTGCTTTCTATAGTTATCCATCGTTCTTTAGCCAACCAACTAAACATAGGACCATTAAAAATTTGAATTAATTCATTGAGTTAAATATTGGACCTTAAGGAATTAGCCACTCCCTCCAAGATTTTAAAACCCATATTTCAAAATTTCAAAATTTATATAATTTTTTTTTTGATTTCATATTTTAAGTTTTGCTAGAGCTCAAAATCACCAAGACATACTCTTGTACAATATTTAACACATACATAAGTATAAAAATAAAGTTATGTTTATTAGTTTTTTTCTCCTAGTTCTTGGTCCTTGCATCTTATCAACATCCTTCGTGCTCTAAGCTCTAGTGCTTAGTCCATCTCTTCTTAATAAGCATCTTATGCCTCATCAACTTCTTTTGGCCTTTAAGAACATTTCTTTGAATATTTATTGTCAACATAATAATCCATAAGCTTTAGTGCTAGCTTATCAAAGTTAGGTTTGGTAACCTAAATATCCTATATAGGTGGTTTATCCTTCCACCTTAAAAGAGACTCAAGCTCCTTCTTGATTTGTTGGCTCCTCATTTTAATGATTTGATTATCCTCAAATGAAAAATATTGGTTACACACCTGCAAGTGAAGACTTTGTCTTCTTATAAGAGTGTCATCATACACATGTGGAGGTTCACTAACTCTTTTATTTAATATCAAATTCTCTAAATTAAAAATAGGGTAATAAAAAGGTATTTTGGACATTCAAGAATATATACATTTCTGCCAAGCTTCCTAATATTCTCAAATGGTTCAATTTTCCTTACCTATAAATTTTTAATTTTTAAGTAGGTATATCTCACAAATTGGATCCTAATGAAATTAAGAACTTTAATATAGTATTCATTAAAGTTTTCTTTATTTCTTACATCAACATATATTATATCAGTCACTTTTAATTTTACCTAACCTTATCATGGAGGCTTTAAAAATAGTTTTCAAAAGTTAATAATAAATAAAAAAATGAATTTTTTGGTATGCTAGCAAGATTAATTGATTTCATTAAGTTGTAGCCATAAATTATTTCAAAGTGAAAGTTCGTTAGGGATGTTAAGCCCTATAGAACTGGCCTGAGGCTAACCAAGAGGGGGGGGTGAATTGGTATTTAAAAATTTCTTTAAAACCAAAAGAACGCGATTATCACAAACCAAATCACCACAAAAACAAGCGGGGAAGAAAATACATGCGGAAGCAGTAAAAACAAGAACACAAGGGTTTATAGTGGTTCGGTCAACTTGACCTACGTCCACTCCTCAGAGGCGCCCTCTGAGTATTGCACTATAATCGTGACTCTCCTTTAGCCCCCACAGCTAGGCAGAGAAGCCCTCACAAAAACACCTCCTTTTTGCCACACCCGGCAAGGCAGAGAACCCAACTCCTTTTGCTTCCTCCTGAAGCAGGCAGAGAACCACGATCACTTGCTGAAACTTTCCTCTCCCAACCCTTCCAAGGACAAGAGACTCTAGGGAAGAAGAAGTGGAACAATGCTTGGAGCAACCCATGTGAATCCCCTCACAAGCTCCCCCTCATAAGATCCTCTCTCTCTCTCCCTCTCTCTATCTCTCCTTCAGGTTTTCTCAGGTCAAGACAACAACCAAGGTTGTTCAAAAATATTGAACAAGAGCTCTTAAATAGAAGAGCTTCAAAGGGGCTCATTAATTACAAGTTGCCGACTTTATCGCCTAGGACGATATGGAAATCATCCTGACCGATCAGTACAAATCTCATAAGATCGGTCAGAGCATCGCCTTGAATGCAAACTGGATGATTTAAAATTTTCTTGATCATCCCAGACGATCTCACGATCATCCTGGCCAATCAGTTTAAATCAGAGGAAAATCGTCTAGAGCATCGCCTTGAATTTGAGCTGGCCGATATTTATCGTCCAGAAGCAAACTAAGGGTTTTTGAATAGATCATCTTGGTCGATCCTGCGATCGTCTAGGATGATGTGATCGTATCAATTATCCTTAATTACTTCCTTGATTCCTGGATCAACTTAGACATAATTGTGTAATATCGTCCAAGCCGATCATACAATTTCCAAAAATACAGAATACCTAAATTGATCATGGTGGAAAATTCTTTCTGTATTGAGCATATCTTCCTAGCCGATACAGGTATCATCCAGGCCGATCGGTTAATTATGGCTGCCTTAACTAAGAAATCTTGATTAGATCTTCTATTTTTAACTCGATCGTCCAGGACGATATAAAATATCGTCCGGGACAATGTGAGTAAAAACACAAGTTATAAATCTCTCAAGTATGTGTGTGTAGGGTTACTTAACATAATTCACTTCAAGCAATTACAATTGACTCAAAAAAGAAAATTATAGACTGACTCAATCCTACTCTACCCAGTCTTGAGCTGATTCCGATTTCTGTCCGATCTTTGAGTCCTGAAAAGTCAGTAGAAAAAAGGCAGTCGTAGTGAAACATGATTTATTTGCTATCATAAAAATTATAATCCAAAAAATATGTTTGTAACAATCTCCCCCTTTTCGATGATGGCAAACATATCGATAATCAATTCTAAAACAATAATGCAAAACTAAACAAGCTTTCAAATTTTTGAATAGAACAAGTACAAACATACTTCAAGAGCAAGTACAAACATACTACTCCCCCTTTTGACATCTCAAAAAGGAGGAGAAAACTAAAAATACAAACTAAAGCAACTAAAAACACAATATAGAAAGTAATCCACAAAAAATAGAAACTAAAACATCATAAATGAGGTATCCTGATCATCAGATGGAGTTGTAGGTGGTGGAGCCTGCTGAAAGTAGCTAGCTAGCGTAGTAAATTGAGCATTAAACCAGGCTATATCCTAGTCGTGCTGCTACTGCTGGTGAGTAATGTAGCTGTCAAAATGAGCTAAGTCCTCTGTGTAGTGCTGCTCATAGCGCGCAATGTCTTCAGAATGTTGATGCTCATATGCAGCAACGTAAGCGTCAAAACGGGTCTCCCAACGATCAAATCTCTCCACTAACTGGTCAAAATATGAGTTCTGGCAAAGAGGAGCAGGATCAGGAATGGGAGCGGGAGCCTCCTCCTCCTTGGCCCCCTGAGGTTCCTCATCCCCTGGGTGGAGACGAGTACTGTGAAGAATATTGAAAGAGTTGTTTGAGTAGCATGGAGGCTGAAGGTCGTGATGAGCAGGATATTAAAGATTGTATTTGGTTTCAAGAATATAGGCTATGAGATGTCCTTAAGCAAGGTTGGGTTTCCTCCTATGGCCTGGATCGCGAATAGTTGTTAAATGATCAATATATCAAAAAACCAAGTTAGTAGCATTAAACTCTCTCCAGGCCATGATGAAAAAGGTAGTCAGAGAAAGCAGAGGAGTGATGTGGACTAGGTCCCCAGCTTATGGAATAATGAAGGTGTGAAGGACATATTGAATTGCCCTAGCATATTTGACTAAAGAGCTAGTCTCTCCAACATGAAAGGGTGTGTTGGTCTGGCGAAGAAAATGATTTATCGTGGACCAGTAAAAATCAGGATCTGAGATAGTTATATGCAGCTTATCCCCGGTAGTGGATAGCTGCAATAATTCAGCACAGTCCTAATATGTGATCTCGATCGAGCGTTGATTCACATAAGAGGTCAGGGCTGTGAAAGTAGAATTTATATGAAGATTTGCATAAAATTCTAACATAAGTTGTGAGAAAAAAGGGACAATGAGGGTAAGAATGAAACAGAGAGAAGTGTGAGCAAAGAGATCCATTACCGAATATGAAAGGTGGACAGGATTGATGGTTTTAGAAAGGGTGATGCCACATTCTTTATAATGACGGTAAGCTGCTTGATCCTCCACTTCCCTGAATCGAGGGTCCAGAGTGTCCCTCGAGAAACTTCCAGAAGCCTGTCAGACTCGCTTCCCACCAGCCATAGCAAGAAATCAATAAGCAAAAATGAGATAAGAAGAAGCTTTGAGGTGAAAATAATGGTTGGAATGGCCTGTATTTAAAGAAACGGCCATATCGTCCAGGATGATCGCAAAATTGTCCAGGATGATCGCATAATCGTCCAGGATGATTTGGTTCAATTATTGCGTACAGGCCGACTGGTCAAAAAGGTGATCCGATTAGCCAGGCCGATCAGATATCAGCCAGGACGATTAGACACAGGCGATCGTTCTGAGGAGTCAAGATGGATGACTGTTAAAAAAGCAGATCGTCCGGGCCGATTAGGTGTATCGTCCAGGATGATGCACAATAATTGATCATACAGGATGAAGTTAAAACGTTTTAAATCTATGCCACGTGTATCATCCAGGACGAATAGTGGATCGGCCAGGACGATTGTGCAAATAATGGATCGTTCGGAGCCAGTTTTAAGGATTTAAACGTACTGACACGTGGATCATCCGGGACGATCTAGTATGTCGGCCAGGACGATGACCATAAATGCATCGACCAGGACAAAAATTATATCGACTAAGACAAACAAGATGATTTTAACAGAGTTCGATCGGATCATCCAGGACGATAATGTATCGACCGGGACGATGAGTTACAGAAGGCTCAAAAAAGTTTAACAGATGGAATTTTGAAGAGAAATTATCATATTGTCTAAGACGATAGAGGTATCGGCCAGGACGATGTGG
This sequence comes from Dendrobium catenatum, assembly GCF_001605985.2. Lineage (NCBI taxonomy): Eukaryota > Viridiplantae > Streptophyta > Magnoliopsida > Asparagales > Orchidaceae > Dendrobium > Dendrobium catenatum. Next base: position 1,219,632 of record NW_021318604.1, on the reverse strand, counting down.
CAAGAATTTGAAAATCAAGAAAAGATTGAGATGATTAGAGAAAACCCCAAACAAAAATAAATACAAACTAAAACCAATAAAAACAAATAGAAACAAGAAAAAAAATGAAGTTTTTGGTTTTTAATTTGTTTTTTAGCAAAGCAAGCATATGACAAATTTTTCAAATAATTAAATTTTAAAGATTTGAACGATGAATGAGTTAACAATGTCAAAATCTAAAAATGGTAGAAAATTCAATCTTGTTTACCCTAGCTTGGACTTCTTTCAGGATAAAAATTATCTTTTGAAAATAAGATGTCTAACTCAAAATAAATTGGATAAAAAGAAGATCCATTCAAAAATTGGTTACAAATAAAATATCTTATAAAATACTATACCAAAGTAATTTATCTCTATCATGGAATTTGAAATCAATCCTTTGAAAATATCAAATAACTCATGAGTCCTTCTAAGTTTAAAAAGTTTTGAAAAGAGAGGATAGCTTGTATTTAGTGGGCTCATTTTATGCGTCTTATCACTTTGATTTGCTCTTTGAGCATCTTTTGATTTTTGATATACTTTTGTGTATATACTTTTCTTTTCAATTTAGCATCATTGGCCATTTTTTTTTATTTTTGTCAGCTAAAAACTCTTTAACAAACCCTTAAAAAGGTTCTTAGTTGTGATTATATCTTCTAGATATTAGAGAAGAGGAGCTCTCTCTCTAACATAGGGAAGAACAAATCATAAAATGAAAATCAAAATCATATGATAAGTGCAACGGCAAGATTTCAATTAACTTGAAAGATATATAAGAACTTTGGATCAAATATATAAGATAGACTATTGTAGCAAGGTAAAAAGGATCTTAATTTCAAAAATCATTTGTTAAAATGAAATAGACATTTTTTTTTAGAAAAAAAACTATATCACCAAAAGGCGGTTAGAGGGAGGGAAACCATCAACCGTGTTTTCTCCCTTTAACCGATTTAAAAATGCTAATCATTGGCCATAAATCTTCAAAGTTTAAGAACAAGGAAAAATCATCATGAAGAAAATAAAAGTGAAAACGACTAGAATAACAAAAAAAACTATCACAAAAAACAAAACATAATAATAATCAAAATGCAATTCAAGAATTTATTAAACCGCAAGTTTAAGCAGTTATGAGCTGTGAGCCTCTGTTTGTCCAAGTATCCTATGCTCTCATGAGGTCTTTGGTGAGAGCAATCCTGCAAGAATCAATAACTGTTAGACTTAGGAATCCAAATAGGTTTGGGTCCCTTCTCATAAAAAGTAGAGTGTAATGCATGTGTGCTATACTGTGAATCATGCAATTTTGGTCTCCACACCCAATGTTTACTACGGTGAACAGTGCAAGTGTGTGAGATGTGTCCTAGCAAGCCACATAAAAAGCATCTGACACCAAGAAAAGGATTTCTTAAATGGTTTGGATTGTAATGTCTCTTCCTAGGTCTTGGCTTTAGATCAAAAGCAGGTGTCATCCAATTTCTCTTAATTGAGTCCAATTCATCTTTAAGCCTCAAATTAGTATCTTCCAAAGCATTATTATCAATCATCAAGTTGCGCTCTATTTTTTTAGATTTCTTCAAATCAGATTTGAGTGAGGTGTGTGAAACATTTAATGCATCATGCTCATCAAGTAATTCCGAATGCTTTTTGTTTAAATCATCAAATTCATCAAGTAGTGTCATGCGATTTGAATCGATCGTAGAATGATCTTTGAGAATAATTTCATGCTCTTTTTGTAAATTTAAAAGTTTCAACTTCAAACTTGCATGAGTTTTCTTAAATTTTTTGTATGATGCATGAATTTTCTCACAAATTTCAAACAATTGATCATATGTTGGTTTACATATCTCTTCTTCATCACTTTGGTCAATATGATCTTCCGCCATTAAGCACAAGTTTGTTGTTTCGTCTTCAGGTTCAGTCTCCGATGAATCAGTTGCAGAATCTGCCAAAAATGTCTTTTGAAGTCTCTTTTTGTCCTTCCTGAGCTTGGGTTTTTCCTCACCCTTTTCTTTATTTATGTGATCTTGAAGTGTAGGACAATCTGCTCTGACATGTCCAAGCTTCCTGCATTCAAAGGAAACAACATCAGAAGATCTTTTAGAAGATTTATTATCCATACATTTTCTCCAACTTTGATGATGCTTGTGCTTCTTCCTTAGAAAGCTTTTGAATTGCCTTGTGATAAAGGCAATTTTATCGCTCTCAGACCCGGAAGAATCAGAGTTAGATTTGTGCGCCTTCAGTGCCACTGTTTTCTCTTTTCTTTTCTCACCTGCATCAAGATTTCTTTGATTCACTCCTTGCTCGTAAGCAATGAGTGAGCCAAATAAGTTGTCAATTGAATACGTATTCAAATCTTTACATTCAGTGATTGCAGTGATTTTAGCATCAAAAAATGAAGGCAAGCATCTCAAAATCTTGTTCACTTTTTCATAGTTTTAAAGTTCTCTTCCTAAGGCATGCAAAGAAGTAACAATCTGAGTAAATCTCGTATACATTTCAGAAATTGATTCATGAGGTTTCATACGAGAAAGTTCGTAGTCATGCATGAGAATATTCAAACGAGATTGTTTAACTTCATTAGTGCCTGCATAAGTGATACACAATTTATCCCATATTTCTTTACCAGATTTGCAAGTGGAAACACGCATGTAGTCTTCTGATTTTAAAGCACAAAAAAAGCAATTAAGGCATTTTACAATTAATTGAGACAAATTCCTATCATCTAAAGTCCATTCATTAAACGGAAGTGGAACAGTAATGCCGTTAAGTTTACTAGTTGGAGGTGTGTAACCATCCTTAACAAGCATCCACATGTGATAATTAGTAGATTATAAAAACATAGACATGTGAGTTTTCCAAAAATCAAATGGGATATTATCAAACCAAGGTGGCTGGGTAATAGAATACCCTTCCGGTGTATTACGAATCCAAAAGTTAGCCATAGATCAAAATTCAAAAAGTTTTCAAACTCAATTTTTATGAATTCTGCTCTGATACCATTTGAAAGTTTGTTAGGGATGTTAAGCCATATGGAACTGGCCCGAGGCTAACCAAGAGAGGGGGGGTAATACACAATTTTAAATTTATTTAAAACCAAAAGAACGATTATCACAAACCAAATCACCACAAAAACAAGCGCATAAGAAAATAAATGCGGAAGCAATAAAAACAAGAGCACAAGGGTTTATAGTGGTTTGGTCAACTCGACCTACGTCCATTCCCCGGAGGAGCCCTCTGAGTATTGCACTACAATCGTGACTCTCCTTTAGCCCCCACAGTTAGGCGGAGAAGCCCTCACAAAAACACCTCCTTTTTGCCACACCCGGCAAGGCAGAGAACCCAACTCCTTTTTCTTCCTCCTGAAGCAGGTAGAGAACCATGATCACTTGCTGAAACTTACCTCTCCCAATCCTTCCAAGGAAAAGAGACTCTAGGGAAGAAGAAGTGGAACAATGCTTGGAGCAACCCTTGTGAATCCCCTCATAAGCTCCCCCTCATAAGTTCCTCTCTCTCTCTCTCTCCCTCTCTCTCTTTCCTTTAAGTTTTCTCAGGTCAAGATAGCAGCCAAGGATGTTAAAAAATGTTGAACAAGATCTCTTAAATAGAAGAGCTTCAAAGGGGCTCATTAATTGCAAGTTATCGACTTTATCGTCGAGGATGATATGGAAATCGTCCTGACCGATCAGTACAAATATTATAAGATCGGCCAGAGCATAGCCCTGAATGCAAACTGGATGATTTAAACTTTGCTTGATCATCCCGGACGATCTCATGATGGTTCTGGCCGATCAGTTAAAATCAGAGGAAAATCGTCCAGAGCATCGCCCTGAATTTGAGCTGGCCGATATTTATTATTCAGAAGCAACTGAGGATTTTTGAATAGATCATCCAGGACGATGTGATCGTATCAATTATCCTTAATTACTTCCTTGATTCCTGGATCAATTTAGGCATAATTGTGTAATATCGTCCAGGATGATCATCCGATTTCCAAAAATACAGAATACCTAAATTGATCATGGCAGCAAATTCTTTCTGTATTGAGCATATCGTCCTGGCTGATACAGGTATCGTCCAGGACGATCGGTTAATTATGGCTGCCTTAACTAAGAAATCCAGATTAGATCTTCTATTTTGAACTCGATCGTCCAAGACGATATAAAATATCGTTCGGGACGATTTGAGTAAAAACACAAGTTTTAAATCTCTCAAGTGTGTGTGTGTAGGGTTACTTAACATCAGTCACTTCAAGAAATTACAATTGACTCAAAAAAGTAAAAAGAAAGTTACAAACTGACTCAATCCTAATCTACCCAGTCTTGAGCTGATTCTGATTTCTGTCCGATCTTTGAGTCCTGAAAAGTCAGTAGAAAAAAGGCAGTCGTAGTGAAACAAGATTTGTTTGCTATCATCAAAATCATAATCCAAAAAATATGTTTGTAACACAAAGGTTGTTTTATTGGTGAATTATAAAATAATATTATTGTGTAAAAAATCTACCATAGGGAGGTAAAAATCCAAATAACCTAATCTCTTGCCTATGAAACCTCTTTGGAGGTTTCCTAGTGTCCTATTTATTAACTTAATCTACCCATCTGTTTGAGGGTGGAATGTTGATGGCAATATTAGGACAGTGTTACATTTCAAAATATTTTTAAGAAATATGATATAAATTTATCATCTTAGTGAGAAAAATTGTATAAGGAAGTCCATGAAGCCTAACTATATCCTTAAAGAATTACTTTGCTATATGTGATGCATCATTGGATTTTGAGAAAGGAGGAAAGTGACAAAATTTGGAAAATAGATCAACAATAAAGAATTTGCTATCATTTCCCCAAGTTGTTTTAGGAATGCTAAATACAAAGTTATTAAAATTGTCCTCCCAATACCTAAAAGGGATAGGAAAGGGAAAATATTTTCTCGAATTTTGCTTTGTGCCTTTTTTCTTATTTGCATGTATAATATTGAGTTGCATAGTTTTGAACTTGTCAATATGTCATATTATCACCCTATAGTGTAATTCCATGATAAGAATTATGCTCCTGGAAGTCCTAGGGATACAAAATAATTTAATCTTATATAGATACCCTTATAATCATCATTTAATTGCTTGAAAGTATAGATCCATTTGAATATACAATAAATAAATCAAATTGATGTTTATGCAGAATTGAAAATAATCCTTTGACCTTTAAATCTGAGAATCTAAAATTCTAATGGCATGACTACAAATGAAACTCTTGAAAGGGCATCAACAAGTTTGTTATTTACCTTAGACTCATGTTTAAGCACATAAAAATGAAATCCTACACCAAAAGCATTGTAAGTGACTTCAAATATTTTGTTAACTTTTGAGAGTTTGATTGCTCCAAGGCTTTTTAAGATATATGAAGTCCATACAAACTTATCTTTATTTAGGAAATCAATAATGGAGTTGAGAATTGTGCTAAGATTTTGAATAAAACTTTTATAGAAGGTAATTAAACCATTGAAGCTCCTAATATATCTAAAACTCATAAAGGTTGGCAAATCAGGGATAACTTTAATGTTTTGATATTCTTTTAATCATCTAAAAAAGCAATAAACTCAAGAAAGATGATGTTGTTGACCTCATTTTTGTATGAGGTCATCATGACCTTCCAAACTTTTGATCTTAGGTTGATATTCACCCACTTGTCAACCATCTTGCCAGTCAATTAATCTTACATCTAGTGCTCTATCAATCATACATTCAATCAATTATTACTCCAATCAACAAGTCACTCAATCAATCATTCAACCCTCCTATCTTTAATTGATCAATCAATGCCTATATGTAGTTGCAGCCTTGCACTATACTTAGGTACCCTAGTGTACTACCTTGTATAGTGCAATGATCCTTGTATCCCAATCAAAGTCCAAATCATTTCACTAGGAGCCCCACATATCTAAACACCCATCATTAAGCTTATGAACCATTGGTGGATCAATTTGATCTAGTTGCGTTAGCTCAACTAACTATACACATCTACTACATCCAGCTCAATTACAAATTGCCTCTGAACTCACCCAAACCTCTGTGAACACTTCTCCTAGTAGAATGGACTTAACTAGTCACCTTGACAAAGTCAATAGTTAACAGAGTCAATTATACTCATCACTAGTCAAAATCGGTCAAATTAAAAAACTTCAATATATACAATAATATCAAGCATCTTAATCTATTATAATGTTTCCAATCTATGTTTTAAATCTATCTAACAAGCCAATGAGTTGGTTTGACTCGGCCAACTCAAACAGAATGTTCAAACCCCACTATAGAAAGGTCCTTTCTCTTATATAATAGATATATCCTTCAAGAATCTTTGCAAATCACTCCAATGTATGATTTTAAATATACCTAAACCTACTTTGAGTTACATCATGGGTGGTTTGACTTGGTAAACCACCGTGTGGGGTCAAACCATATCTATATAAATTATTTTGCTCGTACATTAAATTCATGCCTTCAAACTCTTTCCAAGTAATCTTAATCGTATATATACACCACTTAAGTGCCATTTCAATTAGCTTGACACATTGACTAGTAAATTTAGTCATCAAACACCTTAAAGGACCATTCATGGTCAAACCACTTCAAAAGAAATTTATCCTCCAAAATAATCTTACCCAGCTCACTTAGCCTAATCAAAATAGCACTAGAAGCTTCCTAAGACTCAACGCAACCCAATCCAGTTATAAGCTCAGCTCAAGCTCACCTCGTGGTCCCCCCATGCACGTGATAAGGATAACTCACTGTCCTCACCTATCCAGCTTATTTCCTGGCACTCTAACAACCAGGGACACATGTTCTCAACCCCTAAACTATTATCCTTGAGTGGCTCTAAGAAGAAGAACTTTATGGTTGAAGCATCTAGATCATCCAAGCAAGCTCCTGTAGTTAGAATGGGGCCAAATAACAAAAGCACTCATTCTTACCAAACACTCACTCCATTCGATTCCCATAGCTCTTGGCATTTTGCTTTTGATTCCCATGAGTTTCTCTCTATCCTCCCACTGATTTCTCACTGTTTGGAAGCTGTCGGTGACGTGAAAAGCGAAGGATCAAGGAAAACTCCATCCCAGTCACTGCAAATCATTTTTTAGACATCTTCTGAGCTTCGTTTGTTTTATAAAGTCATAGAGGAACTTACACTGAGGAGAACAAGCCTTTCTATACCCTGAAAGACCATCTATATGCATGTAAAACTCTAACCCTAGGCGTTTATCTAGGTTCTTAAATAACCTTCTAAACATTACGTCAAAAGATTTGAAATTATTTCCCCATTCTCGCTTTGATCTTATTTTACCTATGTTAGGAGTTTTAAATACTTTTGTTTTCTATTTCAAGAATAAAAACAAAATATAAATCTAGGGTTTATAGGTTGACGGAGGAAGAAGATAATTCTGTGGCTATTGGATCTATTCTTTGTAGATCAATGGTCACGACGGCTCCATATCCATGGTTTGATTTGATCCATTCAAAATATGAGATGGCTAGATCTTCATCCGACTGAATAACACAGTCCGTTTCAATCTGCGGGGTTTAAGATGGCCATCCAATTTTCTTTGTTTTGATATACCGTGCGATTTGATCTTAATCGTTAGATCAAACCCACGGTAGATCCAATGTATGAATCCAATATCGTGCTAGATAAGTGGATCCAATCAGTTGATCGCCACCATCTGTATGGTCCAGGATACTGACGCCATGTGGAAAGTACTCGCACAGTTAGTGCTGCCGACTGGCTATGTAATAAACCTTTAAAATAAATTTAGAAAACTCCTAGAACTTTAAAAAAACTGTAGAAAATTAATTTTTCAACTATTTTTATAGTTCTTAGACTTATTTTCTTCAGAATTTAATATAGTTTATTTTAAAATAAGGTCAAGACTTTTTATTAACATTGTATTAGTTATTTTAATTATACAATAAAATGTATTTTATTTTTAATTTAAAATATATAAATCATTTTAATCTGAGATTTGGTAGAGGCATTCTAGGGCTTATATTTAATTTCCTATAATTTTCTCAAGCTTATTTTATGCAATCCCAATTAGCTTATGAATTTATAAAGATCTAGGTCAAAGTTTGACCTAGATTTTTGAAAGTTCATAAGTTTCTCAATCTATTTCCAATCAATGCATGTAGCACTCCATGGAACCAATGAAAAATTATTTTTCATTGGAAAATAAGTTCAAATCATAATCATATATGGTTTAATTGGAAATTGATTTTAATAACATCATGACATTTTAGTAAACAGTGAAAGAACTACAATATTTAAGTTTATGAATGTGACAACCCTAGAGAGAGAAAGCTAGAGAGAGAGACTTCCAATTTTGCAAACTTTTTTTTTTTCAAATTTCATCATCTTCAGACCATTGGCAGAATTTCTTCTCTTAATGGAAAGCTGGCCATCAGCCAACTCTGACGGCCGGACTACTACGATTGCTTATCCTACTACCACCCGCGTCGAATCTATACAGGATGTTGGATCACCTAGGTTTGGTTGTTTCAATGGGCCTTTGGTCTTCAGAGAACCAAAGAAAATTTTTTAATAATCTTGCTCCAATTCTGTGTAAGCAAAATGGGAAACAATTTGTTGATGAAGTTTAAAATTTTTCACCTCTTTAGAGTGATATGTCTAAATCGAAGGATATTGGATCTTCTTTATAAAACAAGAAATTGTTTGTCAAGAGGTTTGGTAACATTCCTAAATCTGATTCTATTTTGGAGGGATCTCCTTCAGTCCAATCGAAGGGTTTAAATCCTATAGATGTTTGTGAAATTGCTCCAACTAGTAATGCTGTTGCTGAAATTCCAGGAAAGGATGCTAATTTTGGTCTTAAAATGGGAGATAAAAACCTGAATAATACATTGATTAAATGATCTTATATTAAAGTTGATTTGTCCAAGGATGATCAATTTTTATCGGAAGATGGTTTGGCTGTTCGATTGTATGAACCAAATGTTAATATTAATTCAAACAAGCTTCAATGCTCGGTGGTGGTGAAGGTTTTTGCCAAATTCATTTCAATTTAGGTGGTAGCTGATGAATTATGAAGACAATGTTCCAAGTTTGGTAAATTCCATTTAACGGTTCTAGGTTTTGGATGGGTGCCTGATTCATTTTATTCTAATGAAGTCATGGAGAATGTATTATCTGGTGGTCCTTGGTTTGTGAACGAACACATTGTATGTATTGATAAATGGCGCTCAAAATTCTCACCAGAGTCATTGAGAGGATTGTCTTCTCTTAATGGGGTATGAATGCCCAACCTTCCCCTATACTACTGGGATGAAGTTAACGTGGTAAGGATTGCTTCTTTGATTGGAACCCCTATTCTCATTGATGGTGATATGTTTCAATGGGGAAGAAGAGAATTTGCAAGAGTTTGCGTCAGAGTAGGACAAGATAAACAATTACCCTTGGGAGTGTATGTGGAAGGAATGAATGGATGCTTTTTTTTAAAAAGTGTAGTACGAGAAGATCTCAACATTCTATTTTAAATGTGGAAAAGTTGGTCATTTAAATAATGCTTGTGGTTTGAATGTGGAAGTAAAAGAGAAGAATGTGGAAGAGAGGCAAGATGTTTCAGTAAGAGTACAAGATACCGAGCAGTTACATTCTAAAACTAATAAGACGTCCTATGGGCCTTGGATGTTAGTAAATCATAGAAGAAGGAATAAAAGGAATTGGGGAAATTAGAAAACTGCGAATATCCAGAATACTAAACTTGTCTTTTTTTTTTTGAGAAGAAATGCAAAAATGCATTAGAAACGAAAAAAGAAGTTATTACAAACTACTTAATACCATCTAAAAAATTGAAATCTTCCTTCAAAATATACAATAATGAAGGAGGGATCTCAATGTTAGAAGTATCTTGCCAAATAAAGCTCTTCCTTAAAGCAAAATTAGCGCCCCAATCCGCTAATTTATTATAATTTCTAGTAGTAAAACTAAAAGAAACTTGATTGAAATCACTTATAAAGGATAAGCCGTCTTCAATGAGATATTTGCTCTTGAATCTTTTAAAAATTTGTTGAAGACTTTTGATGATGTTGTAGTTGTCTCCTTCTATAATGACACCTTGTGCTTCCACCATCCAATCTTGTATGAATCTTTTAGCATGTATACCGCTTGAAGTTCCAAATGGCCAATATCCCAATGCAAATGTTGAGTACCAAATGCAAGTAACATTCTACCTTTATCATCTCTATAAACTCCAGCAGCTCCAGCCATATAATTGCTGCATAAGAATGCATCCACATTGATCTTTATCCATCCAGGTGGAGGAGGACGCCAAGAAGAAAACATCTTGCGCTGATTGATATCCAAGTTGTCTAAATAGATGTTGATTGTAAGAGATATAATAGACATAGAAATTGAATTAGATGCAATAATTATATCTGAGTCTTCTCTTCTTTTGTGAATCAACAAATTTCTGCTTTTCCAAACCAGAAAAATTGCAGAGTAGTAAATGTTTTCAAGGATCTGATTTCTGTTAGACATACTTTTCAGTTTTTCTAAGCATTTCATATAACTATAAAATTGAGGAACCTGGAATCCCCATCTATTTAACCATGATAATGCTTTTTTTAAATTTTCCACAAACTGCAGCAATATGATCCTTATTCTCCTCATGATCACAACCTCTCGGGCATCTAGTAAATTGAGTTAATTTTCTATGAAAAAGGAATGAATTACTTGGAATAGCCTCATTGTGTAATATCCACCAAAATAATTCAACCTTTGGCCTTAGTTTCATATCTTTCGACCATTTCTATAAATTACAGTCGGCTTCATCCTCCTGAATTGAATCTTGCAAAATTGCTGCTATGGACCCCCCAGAATCTTTCCATTTTATTTGCATTTGGTCTGCACCCAGATCCAAATAAATTAGAGTTTTTGAAATGGTTTCAAACAGTTGTTCACCTAAAAACATTTGGAGATGATCCTTGATCCATTTTCCATCCGAGATGAAGAAGTCCAGGCCATAACTATCGATCTCCTTGTTGCTAACTAAAGTTGGCCATTTTGAGATACTTTTGTCCAATATTCAGGTATCAAACATCTAGTTAACAGATTTCCCATTAGAGATTTTCCATCTTACTATATTGGTAAGATATTTAGCTCCATTGCATAAAATTTTACATGTTGAGGAGGTTCCTTTCTTTCCTTGATTCTTCCATAAGTCTTCTCCATATCTGGCTCTTAGAATATGGTTGAGTAGACAGTCCTATTTTGTATAAAATTCCAAAGCAAATTTGGCTCTAAGATGCCCCATTTTAGCTATAGCAGAAAAACGACCTCTACCTCCTTGTTTCTTTGGTTGGCAAAGTTTCTTCCAAGATACATAATGAATTCCCAAATTTCCATTCTTCTTATTCCATAAGAAAGTTCTACACATTTTATCAAACTATTTTAGGACTCCCAAAGGAACCAAGGATAAAGTTGATAAAAATAAAGGAAGTGATAGAAAAGCTGATTTGATTAAAACAATTTTTCCTTCCAAAGAGATAAATTTTTTCCCCCAAATATTCAATTTATTCATGGAAACTTCCATAAGATTATTAAAATCTGATTTCACTAACCTCCTAGGAGTAAGCTTGATGCCAAGGTAGTTCATTTCTTTGACAGATTTGAACTTCCAAACATCTTCAATCTGTAATTTCCTTCTTTTGTTTACTGTGTTCTCGAACATCACCATGGATTTATTGTGATTAACAGTTTATCCAGTCCATTTGCAGTAGTTGTTCAAAATATTCTTCACATTCTTAATCTTTTTCAAGTTAGCTTCAGAGAAGACTAAAATATCGTCGGCATAAAGTAAGTGAGAAACTTTAGAAGCTTTAGAAACAATTTGGATGCCAATCTTCCTTCCTCTTTGATAAAAAGTATTAGATAGTATTTGGGAGCACAAAATAAATAGAAAAGGAGATAGGGGGCAACCTTGTCTAAACCCACTCCTAGCTTCAATCCAATTCAATTTTTCACCATTAATCAAAATAATAAATTTAGGATTTGAAATGCAATTCATAATCAAATCAAAATATTTGCTAGCGAAATTGAAATGGATAAGAACTTGCCTCAAAGCTTGCCAACCCATCCTATCATATGCTTGCTCCATGTCTACTTTGATAGCTAAAAAACCTTTACTTGCTTTTGAATGACGGATCTTACTGATAACCTCTTGAGCCAAAATAAAATGATCTGACATAGATCTCCCTTTTAGAAAAGCCACTTGATCATTGGAAATCACTTTGTGAATCACCATGTCCAACCTGTTAAGTAACATTTTTGCTACTAATTTATAAGTAGACATACGAAGGCTAATTGGGCGGAAGTTTGCTGGGAAGAGAGGATTTTGCAATTTCGGAATTAATACTATCAACGTCTCCTTCCAACTGTGATTCATAGATCCAGATTTGAAAAAATTATCAATGTCTTTCGAGACATCCTGTTGAATAGTCTTCCAAAAGAATTTAATAAAAGATAAGGATATCCCATCAAGGCCCGGAGATACATACTTTCCCAGGTTGTTCACCACCACCTGAAGTTCTTCCTGTGTAAATTCAGCATTCAGTATATGTTGATCAGCCTCCTCCAAGACAACAAAAGGTTTTGGCCAGCCTTCCAATAAACAATCTCTATGTCTCCATTTTTATTTGAGATATTCTGAGAAGATAGATTCCACTTCAGTTTGTTGATCTGTTAATGCTCCATTTGCATTTGTAATATGCTTAGTCCAGTTTGAACTTCTTCTAGCATTTGCAAATGAGTGAAAGAAAGAAAAATTAGTATCACCCTCCTCCAACCACCTCACTTTAGCTCTTTGCTTCCATTAAATATTTAGCCTAGCCAAAGTAGAATTTAGTTCATTGACTTTAGATCTGAGAACTAGAATTTGTGTTTCATTAAGCATTCCTTCAACTTCTTCTAATTGAAGATCAAAGATTTCTTTTTTCAATGATTCTTTTAATACATTTAGACTTCTGAATTTAGCCTTGATCCAATAAAAAGAGTTTTAAGAGTTATTTTAAACTTCACATTCAAAGAGAATACTGGATCATTTCCACCAGCCTTCTTCTAGGATTTTTCAACAATTGCAGTAGCTCCATGAAAAGTTTCCCATACATATTCAAAATGAATATCTTTGCAATGTGATTTCACTGGTTTTAACACTTCCAAAATGATTGGGTAATGATCAGACGCAATGCGTGACAAATGCTTCACCAAGGCTAACTGAATTGAATTCATAGCAATAGAGTTTATAAGACATCTATCAAGCCTTTCTAAGATGCGACCTCCTCCAGATTTGTTGTTGCACCAAGTAAATTTGGGTCCTATAAACCCCACTTCATGAAAGTCATTATTGCTCATAAAAATCTTCATATCTTTAGCACCTTGAAAAAAAACAATTTTCTTACCTCTTCTCTTCTCCTCCTGAGACAATATACAGTTGAAGCCTCCCCCTATGATAGCCGGTTTAAATCCAGCATCCAACTTCTCCAAATTCTCCCATAAAGACTTCCTATTCAGCATATTTCTGCTCCCATAAACCGTGGAGACAAGCCAACATCCTATGTTAATAACTTCCAGACTTCTAGTAATTACTTGAGAAGAAACTTCCAACACAGAAAATGACACCAAATCCTTCCTCCAAAGAACAAAGATGCCACCCAAAAGTCCTTAAGAAGGAACCAAATAAGATTCCCATTTATCACCTAGATAAACCAATATCTGAAGATTATCCAGTGAACTAACTTTAGTTTCAACTAACCCCACAAATAAAACATCATTATCTCTAACAAATTCCTTGAGATAAAGAGCAGTCTCTCTCTTCTTTGCCCCTCTAAAATTCCAAAAAGCTAATGAAGTCATTGTTTAATCAATGGGGAAGGGCCCCCACCTTTTTTACTTCTACCAACCTCCATTTTTCTGTTGTAATTAACAATGTCACATGAACCCAATGATTTTAGCTCTTTAAGTAATTTATCTTTCTTGCCTGAGGAAGATAATTCCACTTCTTTCATCTCCTGGGAAGTACCCTTGCAAGAATCTTCAGAAATAGTATTTTGCTCATGCTCTTTTGTTTGACTGCTTACAATAACAGCTTGTTCTAGATCAGTAATTTTGCCTTCTTCAACTTCTTTGCTATGTATCTCTTCCTCATTGCAATTCAAATTATTGTCTTCCATATCAGATAAAATACCAAATTTGTTTATTGTATTGACAATAGAATTTGGAGCTAAAACCAGAGGCAATTTAGGTTGAGATTCATTAACTACTATACTGTCCAAGACTTCAACATACTGCTTCCAAACTACCTCAATTTGAACTGGTTCTTCCTGAGCTGGAATAAAATCTTTATCTGGAATAGATTGTTTCTCCTCAATCAATTTAGAGTTTTGTTTGGGAACAATAACTCTTTTAGTAATTTGTTTCTTCCTTTCACCAATTTCATATCTCCTTCCCTTCTTTTTATAGTTAACTTGAAGCCAAGGCCCATATTTAGATTCTCCATCTTCATGATTTGAGCATCCTACTGCCATAGAATTTGATTGCTTCCCAGTCAAGCCTTTAGAAACAGGTTCTCCACTACAATTCACATCATCCTTCTTGTGCTCCTTGCATTCTGATATTGAATGACCCATTCTACCACATTCATAACATAATTTGGCGATACCTTCAAATTCAATTTTATGGAAAATTTTTACAGAAAATCCCTCCACCCAAACTCTAAATGAAAGTTTCTCTTCCAAAGGAACTCGAACGTAAACTCTAGCATATTCTCTTCTTCCCCATTGGAACATGTTTCCATCAAGTAAGGCTTACCTACTTTAGAAGTTATTCTGTAAATGTTGATATCATCCCAACATTGCAAGGGTAAGTTAGGTAACCTTATCCACAAGGGAGCTGAAATACCCTTCAATGAAGTTAGAGAAAACGAGGAGGACCATTTATCCAAGCCCACCACAAGGCCCCTAACATACCATGGACCTCCAGTTAAGACTTCTTCCATAGCTGCATGATTTTCAAATGAAAAAAGCACCCATCCTGTGACCAAACTAGTGATATGAAACTTCCCGATTTTACTTTATTTCCTCCTCAATTCCATACAAACTGATGAGAACATAAAGTTATCTCCAAACACTTTCACCACTAGAGCACAATTCAGCTTCTTAACATTATTATTTTCATTTTTTGCATGTAGCAGAACAGATTCTCCATCTTTAGAAAGAAAGGAACCAAGATCAAGATTGTCCACTTTAATATTTTGTTTCTTCATCCATACTGAAGGCAACTCCTTCATTTTACCGACCTCCACCTGAATTACAACACCATCTACTTTATTCTTCTATTTTTCCACATTTGTTGTAACTAGCAGAGGAAAATCTTCAATCACCTTGCCCACATCAACCTTATCTCCTAGCAACTGGTCTTGTTTTACAAAATTGCAAACAACTGGAGAAGATGGTAGAGAATTTGATTTAAATTCTTCCTTCCTGCTGATGAGGAAGCTATAGAGTTCAGATTCTCCTTCACTTCATTACGAACAGTTGCTGATAAAAACTTCTTTGGGCTTAGAAATCCTTCTTCCCTGATAACATCTTTACCTTTTCCCAATAGAACTGGTTTAACTTTATTGATCAACAACCCTCCTTCCTTGATAACCAAAGGTTTCTCCTTTGACTAGCTACTAAATTGATGCAGATAGCTGACCTCCATTAAACACCTCCGACAAAGTTCGTACAGGAACATTGATGCCTCTTCTGATATTTGTCTAGGCCTCCGACGAAGCTAGACACCTACCCTCCATCGCCGGTAATTTGCCCGCCGGCGAGACGGTGGAAAATGACTTTCGACATAAGCCGCGAAATCAACGGAACAAAAAATTTGAAAAAGATCAACAAAATCTTTTCAAATTCTCAAACTTTCTCTCACTAGACTTTCTCTCCAATAATTATGGCTAATTTAATACTAAACTTGTCTACAAAAAATGTGCACCTAAAGTTTTAAATCCAACTCAGGAAGAAGCTCTGGAAAAGCTGTTGAAGATTGAAGAGATAAGATTACTAAACTGACTATGGCAAACATAATAGAACAAGGAAAAAACAATCATGCTATCAAGGAGACCACATCATTTTTTGATTTTATGGTATCTGCTGATCAAAAGAGGAGAGATTCTTCTAGTAAGGAGAATAACTTGTGTTCCCCTTGCAATATTGCAGTGAAGAATAAAAGACACAAATGTAGGCATCTACGTTAAAAAAAAAAGTAGCCTAAAATTATGATTTTGAGAAAAAGAATTTATAAAATTATAAAAAATTATAAAATTTAAGAAGAGATATAACTTAGATAATAAAAAGAATTTATCAAAAGCATGGTTCAATTTAGACATTGATATAGAGAAAATCATTGCAAGAAAGATGAATAAAAAAATGTATATTTCAAATTTCAATATGAAATATAAATGAACATAAGATCAATTTGAATTAAGAGATTAAAAGAGTTTGGAAGAAATAACTATCATATGTGGCGCTTTGTGGATCTTTTTTATTTATTTATTTTTAAATTTATGGCACATTTTTGTGCATCTTTTTACTTTGGGCTTATTTTGTGCCTCTTTTTCATATTGCGAACCTTTGTGTATTACATTTGATTTTTATACATCTTTACAATTTTCAAGAGTAATTGTATTCTTTCCAAAAATAATAATCTAAAATTTCAAATATTTCTAAGTGCATAAATATTAATTGATAAGTGAAATATAAAATAAGAAAAGCATCACACTTACAATAATAATATTAACAATAATGTAGTCTAAATAAGAGACATGGATTGATAATCTTAATAACATCAAGTTATAAGCAAAACTTAAATTTAGAAAATTTTGATTTTCTAATGAATTTAATTTTAACTTACAATTCAAGATATAGTACTATTAAGATTAAAAAATCTAATGATTTTCATAATGCTACCACACATTTCAATAATATTAAAGCCAAAAATACAAGATCATATATTGATATCAATGTGATGAAAATACAATCTAACTCAAGATATCAATATAAAAATACCAAAAGAAAATACCTCAAACTTCCTAAAAACAACAATAAACACACAAACTATAGAAAAACACATAAAAGTAAATGCAACTATCACTGAGATGGACCCTGATCTGGAGGAGGAGGAGGAGCTACAACACCAAAGATTTTAAAATATGTACTCATCATTATCATATTCGTGCTGATATCATTCATTTGCTCCCTCATAAAACCCATGTCATGTTGATATTGAACATCCTGTTGCTGAAGATGAGCCTCAATTTGATCAAAATGTTGATCAAAATGAGTCTATAGTCGATCAAATCTTTGAACCAAACCCTGATAATTTGGTTCATTAGCGGGTGCAGGAGCAGCTTCTGGTTCTTCTTCTGTATCACTTATGACATGAGTTCTACTTGGTTCTTCTTTGAAGATCGCTCTAAATGATCCGTCGTTGTAGTAGAGCGGTTCTTCAAACTCTTTATCAGGATGAACCAAATTGTATTTCTTCTCCAGAATGTAGGCAACAAGATGTCCTAAGGCGATATTCTTCTTTCTCTTATGTTTTACATGTCCAATTTCAGACGGCCTAAAAAGATAGTCAAGGATAAGTTGGGCTTCATCTATAGGTTTTTTAGTCATGATGAAGAAAGTCACCATAGTAAGAAGAGGGGTAATGTTGATCATATCACCAGCTTTAGGAATCATTGAAGTTCTCAGGACATGCTGGATGATTCGTGCATTATGAACTAGACCGGATACTATAGCCACATGTTCGTTCACATTGTACCCTCTCATCAAATTATTAATTTCAAACCATGAATAATCATGAGTGTTGATCAAATGATGGGCTCTGGCTCCCTCTATCCTTAAGTTCAAAAAGGCTCATATGTCATGCTTGGTGATTTCAACTTTTTGTTTGAAGACATAGGAACAGATTATAGATTGGTCATAATTAAAAGAAATGTTGGCGAGGAAGAAATAGATGGTTTCCTTATTGTAGAGATGGACGAGGGTAAGGATAAAACCAAATTGAGTTGAAGCAAATAAGTTAATTACCTGAAAGATAATTTGTTCTTGGATAAGGATTCATGATGGGGTGATTTTGGCTGAAGCAAACCTAGGAAAAGAATCCTCATTTTCTTTGAAAAGAAAGTTCTCGGATGAATTCCTATGAGGTTTCTTGGCCAGAACCTTTTGGCGCTTGATTGAACTTGCCATTTGATAAAGATCTAGAGAACGAAAGGGATTGAAGGCGATGCTTAGAGTGTGACTATTGAGTTAAAAAGACTGCCTATTTATTGAAAAATAATACATTCGTATCGGATGAAACAAGTTTGTCCCGTACAAAATTTTTAATTCGTCATGTAAGAAACAATTTCATATGGACGATCTTAAGCGTCAAAATGAAATGGATTTTTGTAATCAACACAACTTTCGAAGCATCCTTTCGTACAGACTTTTGACCAGTCTGCGTACAGATGAACACGTGTTCGTCCCGGGACGATTAGAACTTATATCATTTTAATAGAAGTTGAAACCGTCCCCTACATCGAACCAATATGTGTTCGTCTAGATGAACCAAAGGTTTGTACGTATGAAGTTCGTATTAAAAACTACCTTATCCATTCAACTGCTTTAGTCATTCGTCCCGTCGTTTGAAAAACATTTTGTCCTGTACGAAAAACTTTCATCCCGGACGATTGTCAACAAAAACAAATTTCAAAACAAAGACACAAAACATAGTAAAAACATAAAACAACGAAGAAACACAAACTCTAAAAGAAAAATCACACATACCAAATAAAAAACTCATAAAGAACACAAAAACATTTAATTAGAAAGCAAATTTCAATGTTGCAAAAACATTTTTATTTAAGCATTCAAATCAATCACACCAAGCCTTGTTCTTAATTCATTGAAAGTATCAAAGGCTAAAGGTTTTGTAAAAATGTTTGCAAGTTGATTATCAATAGAAACATGATTGAGTTCAATTTCTCCTTTGGATACATGATCCCTTATGAAATGATGTCTTATATCTATGTGTTTGGTTCTTGAATGTTGAATAAAATTTTTAGAAATGCAAATAGCACTAGTGTTATCACAATAAATTGGAATAGTTCCTATAGTCAATCCTAAATCAATCAACTGTTGTTTCAACTAAAGTACTTATGCCACACAACTTCCTAATCCAATGTATTCAGCTTCAACAGTAGATAGGGCTACTGAATTTTATTTTCTATTAGACCAAGAGACTAAAGAATTTCTAATGAATTGACATGTTCCAGAAGTGCTTTTCCTATCCACCCTACAGTCTGGAAAGTCAAAAACTGAATAACCAATTATTTCAAATGAAGAGCTAAAATTAGGATACCAAATTCCTAAGTTATGAGTTCCTAAAAGATATCTTAAAATCCTTTTCACCGCTGTCAAATATGATTCTTTTGAATCTGATTGAAATCTAGCACACAAATAGAAATTAAACATGATATCGGGGTGGCTAGCTGTCAGTAAAGCAATGATCCAATTATCCCTCTAAATTTCTTTTGATCAGTAGATTTTTCCTTAGGATCTTTATCCAACTAAACTGAGGAACTCATTGGTGTACTAATAGGTTTAGCATTATTCATTTCATACTTTTTGAGGATGTCCTTAACATACTTTGACTGACTAAGAAATATACCTTTCTCAATTTGCTTAATGTTAAATCCTAGAAAGAAACTCAAATCTCCCATTAGACTCATCTCAAATTCACTACTCTTTGTTTTAGAAAAATCATCATAAAGATTTTT
>NW_021318604.1:1148231-1199645 GCF_001605985.2 Dendrobium catenatum | reverse complement strand
TAAACTACCAATTCACCCCCCCTTTTGGTAGCCTTGGGACACTCACTTAGGCTTAGCAACCTAATTACTAGATTCAACAGAAAGTGTGTGAAATATATCTTAGCATGCCACATAAAAAACATCTAACACCAAGAAATGGATTTACTAATTTACTAGGGTGGTGATGTCTCTTCTTAATGTTATGTGATGCATGTAATGATGGTTTACCATTTTCAAATGATATGAGTTTTTCTTTAATTGCTTCATTTTTCATATTCATAAGCTGCCACTTCTACTTTTAGCTGATTTCATTATTATCTATTTCGTATACAAGTTCCTCTAATTTCTTAAACTCTTTTTCTAACTTAATATGAAATGACTTCAAGGAATCATGTGTAGTAGATAATTCAATATATTTCTTGTCTAATGCACCAAATTCATCAAGTAATGACATGTGATTGCTATAAAGTGTGGAGTGATCTTTAAACAACACTTCTTTCTCTTTTTTCAAATTTTAAAATTTTAATTTTAGACTAGCATGCAATTTCTTTAGTTTTCTATATGATGCACGAATTTTCTTAAAAACTTCAAGTAATTAAGCATAGTTTAGTTGACATGCCTCTTCTTGATAAGGCTGACCAAGATGATCATCCACCATCAAAAACAAGTTTGTTGTCTCCTCCTTAGCTTTAGTCTCAGAGGGGTCAGATGTAGAATCTGTCCAAAAAGCCTTTTAAAGCTGCTTCTTGTCTTTCCTGAACATAGGTTTCTCCTGACCTTTCTCCTTGCTTGGGTGATCCTTAATTATAGGACAATCATCTTTCACATATCCCAGCTTCCTGCATTCAAAATAAATCATATCAGAAGAACTTTTAAAAATTTTGCTACCCTTACCTTTGTTCCATTTTTTATAGTGCTTCTATTTCTTCATTAGAAAGCTTTTAAATTTCCTAGTGATTAAGCAAGAATCGTCACTTTTAGACTCGAAAGAATTAGTATCCACATCATTAGCCTTCAATGCCGTAATTTTCTCCTTCTTTTTTCACATGTATCAAGTTGTCTTTGGTTCACTCCTGCTCGTAAACAATGAGTGATCCAAGTAAGTTATCAATAGAATAAGTATTCAAATCTTTAGATTCAATGATTGTAGTTATCTTAACATAATATGAAGAAGGTAAACATCTTAAAATTTATTAACTTTTTCTTATTTAGTGAGTTCCCTTCATATGGTATATAGGGAGGTGACAATTTGTGTAAATATAGTATGCATATTAGATATCGACTCACTAGGTTTTATGCAAAATAGTTCATAGTCATGAAGCAAAATATTCAGCCTGGATTGTTTAACTTCACTTATGTCTTCATAAGTGATATATATAATCTATCCCATATTTCCTTACCAGTAGCACAAGTTGAGACATGCATGTAATGTTCTGATTTTAAAGCACAGAAAAAATAGTTTAAGCATTTTGTATTAATTCATGCTAAATTTCTATCATTAAAAGTTCATTCAAAAAATGGTAGTTCAATTTTTATGCTATTGATTTCATGTGATTGTGGTGAATAAGCATCTTTAACAAGCATCCACAGGCGATAGTCAATTAATTATAAAACTATGGACATGTGAGTTTTCTAGAAATTAAAAGATATATTGTAAAATAATGGTGGTTGGGTAATAGAATACCTTTCCACAGTGTTTTGGTTACCAAAGTTATTAATGGATCAAAATTCAAAAGTTTTCAAAAACTTGATTTTATGAATCCCCTCTAATACCACTTAAAAGTTTTTTAATGATGTTAAGCCCTTAAGAACTAGCTTGAGGCTAACTAAGAGGGGAGTGAATTGGTATTTTAAAAATACTCAAATAAAAATCATGATCTCAAACAAATGATCACCCATATCAAATAAAATGCAAAATTAAATACAAAAATACAATAAGAAAGAACACATAAGATTTTATAGTAGTTTGGTCAACTTGACCTATGTCCACTCCCTGGAGCCTCTCCTCCAGGTATTGCACTAAACTTAGTGACTCTTCTTTTGCTCCCACAACAAGGTGGAGAAGCTTATACAAAACTCCTTTCCACCGACCTCGGTGAGGCAGAGAACCCAATTACTTTCACTTTCTTCTAAAGCAGGCAGAGAACTAAACTCCTTTCACTTCCTCCTAAAGCAAGCAGAGAACCTAAATCAATCGCTAAAGTAGACCTCTTTAGAACCTCCAAGGAACTAAGGACAACGATTGGAGAAGATGACTCAGATCTTTGCTTGGAGCAACCTTTGTGAAACCCTCACAAACTCCCCCTCACAATATCCTCTCTTCCTCTCTCCCAAGATCTCCATCTCCTTTTAGCTCTCTCAGGTCAAGACAATAGCAAAAGATTCCATCTTGATTAAATAAGAGATCTTATGTGGAAGGGCTTCAAATTTTCTCCAATTTATAATTAATCGATAAAGATCATCTGATAAAGATCATTCAGGAAGGTCGATGGATCATCTTATATAATTAATATAAATTCAGTTCAATTAGTTAGGATGATCTAGAGGAGGTTGGACGACTAGAAGATTTATTTGTTCTAATCATCCAAGATGATGGGTACATCATCCTATATAATTAGTTCAAAATATTGAATACCATCTAGACCATCACTCTATTCGACAAGAATTTTCATGTTAGATGATGAAAAATTAACTAATCATCTAGGCCGATAATTAGATCATCATGTACGATTAGTTCAAATTAACAAATATCATCCAACACATCATTTTGTTAGTCTTGGATGATTTAGGAAGAAACAAAGGTTTGTTTAACTAATCATCCCGGATGATCCTGCAATCGTCCAGGATTATATGATTAATCAATCCAACCTTAATTACTTTTCTTAATCATTAGACTAATTTAGGCATAATTATAATGCATTATCAAAGATGCTGTCATATATGATGTCTAAAAATAACAACATGCCTAAAAGAGATGGCGGTTGATTCTTTCTGGTTTGAGCATATCATTTAGGATGATGTGAATATCGTCCAAAATGATTTTCTTAATTTAGCTATCTTAATAAGGAAGCCCTAGTTAGGTTTTCTATTTTTAACTGATCATTTAGGTCGATTTTGGTTCATCCTGGATGATATGATCAAAAATAGGAAACTTTAAAATAGATAGAATTTCCCCCCCTGAATGTGTGTGTGCAAGGTTACTTAGCATCATGACCCACTTTATTAAATTTAACTCAAGAAAAGGAAAAAAATACTTGAAGTACACTTATAGACTAACTCAGTCCTAATCTACCTAATCTTGAATTGGCTTGATTTATAATTAATCTTGAGAACCTGAAATATTAATAGGCAGAGCAATAATAGAAACAAAAAAATGCCAGAAATATTTATTATTATCAAAATTATAATCCCTGAATCCAAATTTGCAATAGTAATGGTTTACCCATTTCTTCTTTGAAAGAGGGAAATGTTTGAGCAAAAATGCAACATATTAAAGTAATTTCTTGTGATTTAGAATCTGATTTAGGCGTGGATAGGAATGTGGTAAAACTTAATGTGGATAATGAATGTGCAAATGTTTATGTTTTGAGAAATTCTCTAGTTTTTAAGATTCTTTGTAAAAATTAGCCTTTTTCACATTGTAGTATTGAATTGAGGCATTAATGGGATAAATTTAGTAGTTTTCATCTAACATCTCTTGGATTAGATTGGATCTTGTATTCCTTTCAATCATCTGATGCTATCAAGGAAGTTTTAAGTTGAGGCTCTTAGTATGTGGTGGATTCATAAATGGTATAGATAAATGGACACCATATTTTTCTCCTTTATCTTTGGAAGGTTTATCTTCACCGATTTGGATTCGTTTGCCTCATTTTCCATTACTTTGCTGGAATGAAGTTAATGTGACAAAGATTTTTTTCAAGTATAGGAACCATTATAGGCCGACCCCACGTAGTGGGATAAAGGCTTGATGTTGTTGTTGTTGTTGTTGTTGTTGTATAGGAACCATTATATTATTAGATGGTAACTGTTGCTTTCCATTACCCCTAGTATGAAATTTTTATGATGAAAAATAATGTCAATTGAGTTATCTTATTGTACATTAAATAGTTTGAATGTTACTCTTGTCTATGAGTACTAACATTTCAGGGAGATCATATACTGCTCAAGGTAGTGAAAGACTAGAGACTAGGTAGAATAGGATGTGATGGAGTCTATAACTTTGAATTATTTTTTTTTTATTTTTTTATTTTTTTATTTCTTGAGTCTGGCCATAAATAGTGTATGCAAACTAAGAACCTTGCACACATACAGGGGGAGAGTATTTTTTTTTAGAAAAAAAAAAATATTTTTTATGTAGATAGAACTATTCAATTTTAAACCATATTCTACAATGCACTGTGGCTTAACAGTTATGTTATGTGAACAAATCATAATATACAATAGTGATCATACTATACAATTTATTTTCAACTTGAAACCATAGCCGCTACATTAATTTAAGCAATTTTATAATATTTATATTTTGAACTAATTAGATTGTATAATCATATCATAATGTATGAATATTTTAATACTTACTGAAAATAACCCCCATTATTAGTTAATTAAATCAAGGCTAAATTAATAATTGGTGATCATACTGTATGACCCAGTTCATGCCATGTGATTAACCGAGACAGATTTTGGTCATTCCAAAGATCGTATCGAATGAAACTTTGACTTTTAAACTAATCATGTTGTATGATGTATACATCATACAAGATGACCTAAGTATTTTAACTGATTATACTATACAAGTTGGATCATATCAGGTGATGAACAAAGACAAATTTTGGTCATCCCAACATTTGTCCTGTACGAATAGAAGAAATATAGTATATCATACTAGACGATATTCATATCGCACTGTATAATGAATTGGACAATTATTGCCTATTCATACTCCTCCATACTAAGGCAAAAGCTATTTTAAATAGATCATACTGTACGACGGTGATCATACTATACGAACAAAAATGACTAAATTAAATTTTTAAGGTTTCTTGAAGCCTGATATATATTCAATGACTTTGCTTTTTGAATGAGAGAGAGAGAGAGGAATGTGACAAAGGAAGGGAACTCTTGAGAGGGAGCTTTTTGAAAAGATTTACGGCCTGTGAGAGGAAGGAGAAGGTGAGTTTGTGTGTGAGAGAGGAGTGTGAGGGCATCTCATGATTGCTCCAAGCCTGCTTCACTTGTTCTCCTCCTGTGGCCTGGGTAAGTCTTGTGGGAGCTCTCTAGGGGGAGAGTCTTCAAGGTCAATGTCTTCAAAGATCCTCAACCTTCTCTTGGAAGGAGAAAAAAGAGAAGATCTACTGCCATCATCGGGAGGGTGACATAATGTCTGACACTCCTCCACACCGGGAAGGTGAAAGCAACTTTATGTAAAGGCTTCTTCACCTTGTTGTGGGAGCATAAGGAGAATTACTTTTTAGTAGTGCAAATCCAAGAGTAGAGGACTATGGGGAGTGGACGTAGGTCAAGTGACTGAACCACTATAAAACTTATGGTGTGCTTTTTCCATTTATGACATTTTACTTTATTGCATTTAACATTGTTATATCTACTTGGTGAGAATTTGATTTTAGTATTTTGTTGTACAATTTAAAATTTCATCACCACTATTGCAATCATCTTTTAATCACTAGCTTCCACTTCTAATTAGTTAAGTCATCTTTTAAAATTTGCAAAAAAAAATAGAATTCCTATTTAGTCTTTTATTTTTTATTTAAAAAATTTCAATTCAACCCCCCCTCTCTCTTTGTGTATTTCATACTTTCTGCAACATGTTCAAATGGGGTAGAAGGGAATTTGCTAGAGCTTTTGTTTAAATCAAGTTAAATTTTAAGTTGCCACATGGAATATGGATATAAGGTAAATATGGGAAAGTTTTTTAAAAAATTGATTATGAAGATATCTTTACCTTATGTTTCAAGTTTGGCAAAAGAAGGACTCATGTCCTGATGGACAAGGTGTAAAAATTGGTATATTCCACTTTACTACTTCAGATTCAATCGGGAAACTACCAAAAAATATTGATAATGGACCTTTAAAATCATATAATGATTTTTCTCATGGTCCTTGGATGCATGTTAAATTAAAGAATAATATAAAAAGGACCGTATCAACATCCAAGAGGATGGATGTCAAAAGTCATAATTCAACATCTAATGTCAAAGATTTATTTAGAGATAATAAATTTAATTTATTATCTTAGTGGAATGCTATAATAGAATCTGCTGAGGCTGTTGTAGAAAAAGGTCTTGAAAATAAGGTGGGTAAAAATTCTTTTAAATTTAATTCAAGTATTGAAGTGGAACCTTCTGGTGCTATTAATGTAGAGGTTTATTGGTAAAGATTCTAAATTTGATGTCATTCTTGGCAAGGGGGTTATTGAGCCAGATGATAATCTGAAAGCTATTATAGGATTATTGGTTGAAGATGGTCCTTTGTTTTGAACCTAAAGATAATATGTTAGATGGGTCTGAAGAGAGGGGAGGAGGTGCATCTGGTGCTGCTCCATATGTTCCTATTGATCTTACTTTGGAGAATGGAGGTGTTCCTATTACTATTATGAGGGATTCAATGAGGGAATCTGTGGTGGAAGTAGATTTCCTTTTGAACGTTGAGGGTATTTCAAAGAATTTTGTGACTTTGAGTTAACAAAAGGTCAAGAAGGTGAAGAATAAAGTATCCAATATTAGCCCCATTTTGGGTATTGCTCATGAGATTGTTAACTCTTCTATCTTTAAACATAAATTGTTTAAAG
Organism: Dendrobium catenatum; assembly: GCF_001605985.2. Classification (NCBI taxonomy): domain Eukaryota; kingdom Viridiplantae; phylum Streptophyta; class Magnoliopsida; order Asparagales; family Orchidaceae; genus Dendrobium; species Dendrobium catenatum. The sequence continues at coordinate 1,192,855 of NW_021318604.1, read as the reverse complement.
AACTTCAATCATTAGGTTTGTTGGAAGATCTTCCTAGAAGAAGAAATGTTGAGTTGAGGTTGAAGAATGGTGTCGGGGATCATTCCCCTTTACTTCACTAAAATGTTATCATTTGAAGATTGGAATGGTGGTGATGCCCTCATAAAGGTTTCTGTTTATATTTGTAATGGCTTTACTCAAGGTGGCTTGTTTTTAATGGTTAGTGAAAGTTCAAGATCTTCTAAAGTTGTCAAGGTTTTATATCTTCTTCTGGTAGCAGGATTGAATCTTGTATAGAGACTTTTGTTCATAAAGGTTTCTTCATTGAAGAGCTTCAAATATGTTTGTCTTTGAAGGAGAGAAGTAATGCTTGGGTTACTTGAAATTATTGTTTTTAATTTTTTGTTTTATTTGTATAATGAGATTACAGTAATGGAGTTTAAGTTTTTTACTATTTTTTTATTGAGATCACTGGGATAGTAACCAAACTTATGGGTTGTCTAATATTTGGTGTCCCATCACCCCAATTGGCTCAAAATGAGGAGAAGTGGATCTTAAATTTGTTATGATATTTTCATTTTTTCAAATATTTTTTTCCTTAGGTTTTTGCTTTTCAATAATTGTTACCTACCATTTGTTAGGTAAAGTAACGTTCTTAGTTGTTTTTAGTTTATGTTTATACTAGGTTTTTTCTTTCATTATTTAATGAAATTAGCAATCCTTAAAAAAAAAAGAAATTTAAATCTAATTGACCATCTCAAATCCTTCAATTGGACACTCCAAGCATGTCCAAATTTTTTCTAAGCCAAATCCCCCTTGATTTGAGTTGGTCAAACCAATTGGAGTGGTCAAAACCCACTCCATTTCAATGCATTTGACCAAGGTTCCCATCCCTTAGCTCCAAATACTTGGATACTAATCCAACCAAGAAAATACACTCCCTTGAACGCCACATCAGACCAATCAAAGGGTCAATTAAACTTCTGAATAGCTTGAAGTAATCAATTTTTAACACCATGAGCCACTCCATTCAAATCCTCCAAGAAACTTGCTATAAAGTAGCCCATTTCCTCTCCAAAGAGAGCTTAATCTTAACCAAGCCATCCCATGGCTTAGTCGAATGAGAGAAAAGGGGTGTGGTCCCCCCTATCCCTTGAACCAAGGGGTCTCTCTCAACCCCTAGTAGTCTACAGCTCCCCAAAATCCTTCAACAACTCTTCCAGCTATTTCCTCAGAAATTCCAAGCCTTTATACACCAAATCTAAGCCTCAAAACACCATTTTGGTGAAGAGAAAGGGTTTTAGTGAGAGAAACTTAAATATTTACCACAATTTTCAATCCATATAAAGCTTGGGGGGTCTTCTATAAAGTTTGAGTGGACATCATCAGGACAAAATGAGTCTAAGATCACCAAAATCCATCCATTGGTTGATGAGAAATCTGCACTTTTAGTCTAGATTTCAATTTAAAACTGCTCAAATTTGTTAGTTCATAGAGCCTCCTAACTCTCAAAAATGAAAATTTATGTTGTCAAAAGCTTATATTTTCAATTTTGTAAAATTTGGATAAGTATTTTAAATGTAATGAGCATTTGAAATTTTAGCTAAAAAATGAACTGAAATTGATCTGATTGATTAGAACCGTCCGATCGCATGTTCAGCGCAATCAAACTGTCTAATATGGGCCATGTAGCCCATATCCTAATTGCATATGGCTGCAAATTTTGAACCCCTGCAGTTTCAAATATGAATGGCCATGTGGTATCATCAAAGTTGTCGGATCAATCTACGTGGATCAGACCATATGGACTGATCTAACGTGGATATGTGTTCAATCACACATGTGACACATTTCACGTAATACTAGCACCACATTTATGCTCCAATTTAAAAATTTAATTTATTACCCACAACTTCGAAAAGTCACAAATTTTTTTTTTTACCAAATTTGATGATTTTGATGTCATTGGAAAGGTCTTGACAGTTACATTTATTAATGTTAATTTTATGATGGGTTGACTAGTGGACTATGAGATTTTTTATGCTTTTTTGAAATTCAATTTTGTCAATTTTCTCATAGTCCAGCGATCATACTCGATCTAATTTTTTGTGGAGTTTTTTAGCATCTTAGGCATACCCTATTTTTTTATAGGTCTAGTTGCTCTCTAAATTACTATGGTGTGAATTTACTCAGTAATGGGTCCATTTTGTACCAAAAAATTAGAAATTCATAACTCTTCAAATTGATAGGATCTTGATGTTATTTTTTATGGTGTGCTTGCATATGTGTCATGGTTAGTTGAACAAAATTTTAGACCATTGAAATACTAGTGATACCTAAGAAAAATAATTAAGGTCAATGTCTAGATGACTTAGAAGATCTCTAGAAAATTCTACACACACCCAATAGAGGTAAAATTTTGGAACATTAAACTTAATGACATCAAATGTTTTAGGTTCAAATTTCACTAAAATTGGAGCTCTTTAGATCATAAATAAATCAAGCTAAAAATCAGCCTTTCTAAGGAGTCTTAAACTTCAAATAATAATAATAAATTCAAATAAATTCAAAAATTACAAATAATATATCAAATTTCTCATAATTAAACCCTCTACGTAGGAAAATTAAAATTTGTATCACTAGACTTCTAATTTTAGCATAATTTAAAATTTAGGAAAAATAATTAATTAGTTAAATTAAATAATTAAAACATATTAAAATACAAGATAATTTCCAAGCTCTTCAAAACACTCCTATATGTCATCCATAGCTTTTGAGAGTGATTTTAAGAAGTTTGGAGTGAGTTTGATGCAAAATTATCAAACCTCTTCAATTAAGCAATTAAATAATTCAATTAAATATCCAAATTTAAAAAATTCATAAGTAATTCCAAAAAATTCTAAATTCAACAAATTCAAATGCATTGGACTTCTTTAATGGTATAATATTTATTAAAAATATCAAACTTTCATAATTTAATCAAAATAAAAAAGCCAACTTTCTTGTCAACTTTAGTTAAAAATTGCATCAAAACTTTTAAAAAATCATATCTTAATCTAAAAAATATCTAAATACAACCAACTTAGTGTCATTTTACTCAGCTTACGGTCTAGTATTTAAAAAAAAAAATTAAAACTCAATAATTCATTCAAAACAAAAAAGTAAAAATTAGACCCCTTTATTTAATGAATTAAATGGTTCATAAAATTTATATATATATATATATATATATATATATATATAAAGTCAAACTAGCAAGCAAATAATTAAATAAAAATTATCAACCCTTTAATTTTAACTAATTAAATAAATTAAATAACCTTCATTTCTATTGGGTTACCCAAACCTATAAGAATAGTAACTTAGCTTCAAGAAGGTGAAATAAACATCATGGCCCTAGAGTAAACAAATGTAGTAATCACTCAACACTTAAAATTCATCCTAAAATGAATATCAAGGCATTAATACTTTAACTTGAATGAAATTCCCTTTGACCCACACCAAATAAAAATCACTATAAAACTTTAATAACTATCCAACTTAGGACACATCCAAGCCACAAAGTATAATGTACACAGTTTAGATGGTTTGTTAGGACAACCATTTCTAATTTTAGGCTTAAATGGTGTTCTTTTTTTTCTTCTTATATGCTAAGGTTTTCTAAGGATTTCACTGTATGCTGGTTGTAATGTATTGAATTATGTGATGTCTTGTGATATATTAATTTTTTTATGTGATATGTAAATTAATGTAGTAGAAATTAGATTATTCTTAGGTTGGAAATGATCTGGATTCTGACTAAGTTTTATGCAAGTGGTCATGCTCATGTAGGGCTAAAATAAAGTGCTAAATATGTTAAGCCCCCTTATAATTTGAAGAGCCTAGCTAAGTGATTAAAATTGGCTTAAATGTGAGAAAATAAAATTATATAACTACTTGTTATGATTTAAAAAATTTTAATTATAACTAGTTAGGATAACGTGTAGGTTGTCTAGAGTCTTTTAATTTTTTAAAATGTATTTTAAATTTCATGAGTTATAAAAGTCAAATTTAAATGAGATATTACCCATCTAATTTAAAGTCCAAAGAGAAGAGAAACATCCCTTCGAGGAGAGTTCCTTTCATTTGGGTATTCAAATTAGGATGATTTTAAAATCTAAAGTGGAAATAAACACCCCTTCGAGGATGATTCTTTCCATTTGGACACTTTGATTCGATGAATCCAAGGAGCTCGCATAAGGTAGGAAGATAGAGAAATGTAAACATCATAACAAAAATATCCCATTTTAAAATTACTTGCGCCATTTTGTGGATTAGAATATGGGTTATTGTTAGTGGTACCCATTCACTTTTAATTTATACAGACCCTGAGTTATATATAAGTGAAATTTGCCACATAAACTTTAAATTTTCTTAATTTATGCCAATTTTATAATTTTATTGCTATGTTTAATTCTCTACAGTAGAAGTTTGAAAATCTTTTTATGTTTATTACTCTTGCATGCATATTTTATTTTACACTAGATGCGATTAGGTTCTTTAAGGTCTAAATTTTTTTCTACTCATAATTAAATAAAATATTTAGTCCAACATAGAAATATATATGTTTTTAAGAAGTAATCTCGAGCTCATCGAGGATCTCATGAATGCATATTAAATTTTTTCTTCCTTGTTATGCACCTCCCTGCCTATAAGTTGTAGCATACCACCTAACCCATTAGGGTGCAATCATATTTAGTGATTTTGTGTAATCCCTAGGAAAAAAATAGTTTCTAAGCCTTATTTTTAAATTGGTTCATATCTCTTTTACATACAAGGTAAATAACCATTCATTGTATTAAAAACAATTTAAAGAATTAAAATTTCACTCGAACATAATCACTCTATATAAATAAAGTGCCCAATTATGATATTCTCTAGGTGACAGCCCCAATTCCTCAAAACCTAAACAACTTGTTGCAACTTAGAATTTAAGATTGAGTTTTGTGTAATGTGATTTTTTTGATTATAGTAAAATATTATTATTATGATTTCTATTTCTCCTAATATAAATTTAATATATTTCTATTTATTTTATGTACTAATATTTTATGAAAATCATACTCCAAACTAATGAAGTCTTCAAGATAGAGTATAATAGAATTTCATGTAATGAAGTTAGTAATTTTTTTATTCTCTTGAGTTTGAGAGAATGTGATTGTAATTGGGTAATTGTGCACATACGCACAGGGGGAGAGAGTTGAAATTATAATTCAAATTTTGTTTAACCCATTTTGTATTGTACGATGTTAGTTTATACAGATAGTTGACACTGCATGAGATTAGCTTCGTACCAAATCATTTAGATGAATTTTAACTCTTTGTATAGATGATCTCAATATCAAATAGATGACTGATAATGTATGAGATAAGCTTCATACCAGATCATATAGATAAACTTTAACTATTCATATAGAAGATCTGTAAATCATATAGATGAATGAAGTGTACGAAATAGTATTTGTGCCATATCATCCCATAATTTTTTTAACTATTTATATAGAAGATCCACGATCGTACTATTAAAACTTGTTAAACATAAAATAGGTTGTTAGACTTAAGCTTATGTCCCAAAGGCTAACAAGGAGAGGAGGGGTGAATTTGTAATTTAAAAAAACTTGACCCTTTCTTGGATTTTAAAATTATAGATACCGATCAATAAACTTGAGCAAATTTATTTAAATTTTAGTTTAAAACAATTTTCAACCATAAAAAAATAAAATGAAGAAAATTAAAGTAGCGGAAATAAAAAGACTCAAATATGAGTAGTTGTTCGGTCAAACACGACCTACATCCACTCCTTGAAGTCTCTCATTTCAGGTATTGCACTATTACCACAAGTGTCTCTCCTTTTGCTCCCACAGCAAGGTGAAGAAGCCTTAACAAAACTCTCTTCCATGACTACCCAGTGCGACAGAGAACCGTCATCCTTTTACTCCCTCCTAGTGTCAGCAGAGAACCGTCATCCTTTTACACCCTCCAAGTGTCGGTAGAGAATCATTGGCTGTTCATACTCTCCAAATATAGACAGAGAACCTTCATCCTTTTACACCCTCTAAGTGTAGGCAGAGAACTTTTGGCTGTCACACTCTCAAAGTGTAGGCAGAGAACCCTTCACTATTTACACTCCTCGAGTGTCAGTAGAGAACCAGATCTTCTTGAAAGCTCTTCACACTAAAAATTTAGAAGGACAAGAGAAAAGAGTGAAGAAAACATAAAGTACACATAGAGATCCTTACCCTTGAGTAACCAAGTGAACCCTTCACGCTCTAATAGGAAGAAATCTCCTTTAAACACTCTCTCTCACTCTCTTATTCAATTTCCCTTTACAATTCATGAAGACCAAGTGACAAAAAGATTAAATGACAATCTTAAGTGGACCTTATATAAAAAAGACATAAAAACAATCTAAAAAACTATATTTTTCAAATTTGACCGTCCACGATCATCCCGTACGATTGAATTTTGTACGTACAAATAGTTCAAAAACTATTACGTATGAACTCATTATGAATAGGTACAAACTATATTCATACCCAATCATCATCTATATGAATTATATTCGTCTCGTATGAACAAAAATTTTAAAGCACGTATGTAGGAACGTCTGGATGAAAACTCAACAGAGCCCATCATCCTAGTACAATAAAAAAATATCATCCATATGAATAGCTTTAGAGGACAAAATAGAGAGGATCATCCCGGTATGAATGAAAAATATTGTCCTTATGATCTTCACATTCATCAAAAATAGAGAAGATCATCCCGGTACAAATGATTTGAAGCTTCTGAGAAAATATATAATGTATATAGGAAACTCAAAAAAATGCATGCTAAACAAAACATAAAATATTTAAATTTTTCCTTAGAAATGATCACACATCCATAGATAGTAATCACATGGCATTATTGGATGAATTTAATGATTTGAATAATAAACATGATCTTTCGAAGGCACCCTATATTGATGATGAGAATGAATGTAAGGTGTTATAGATGAAGCGAATAAAAGAGAACATGAGTTGAGAGTTGACAATGCTATTTTAGAAAGTGAAAACTCATATCTTAAAGAAATCTAAAAGCTTTTAAGATAAATAAGATACCCCTACACTTGAAAATTTTTCTAATCTTAATCAGAAGCATATAATTTGAAAGCCTAGGAAAATATGTTATAACTCACATAGATTGGTAAATCCTTTTTCTGGTGTTAAATGCTTTTCATGTGGAATGATAGGACATACTTCTCACACTTGCACAATTTATAGTAGAACACATCTAGAGTAGAGACCTAAGATGTATAAATTATAACATATCAAACATGTATCTAGATTATTATTTCCAAGAAATGAACCCAAATTCATTTGGGTTCCAAGTCTAATGGTTGATAATTTGGTTGAAACACTCTCATACAAGTCCTTGTGAGAGCATTTGGTACATGGATAATAGATGTTTGAAACATATGATTGGAGATATAACTTAATTCATATCGTTGGATGTTAGAAATGGAGGCAAAGTGACACTGGGAGACAATACCACTAGGAAAGTGGTAGAAATATATATGATTGGCAATAAGAACAATTTCTTTATTGAGAATATTTTATTGGTTGAAGGCTTAAAACTTAAGTTTTTAAGTATTAGTTAGCTTTGTGATAAGAGTTTTAGCATTAAAATTTTTCCTAAAAACTACATTATAAGCCAAAATGAAATTAATGTGTTGCATAGAAATAGGAAATAATGTTTACATACTTGATTTAAATTTTATTAAATATTCTAATATTGTTTTCTCCAAACTATCAATGATGAATCATGATTATGGCATAAAAGACTCTGTCATGAAAGCATAAAAAAATATTAGAAACATTACCCAGAAAGATTTGGTTAAATGAATACCCAAATTATACTTCTCTAAGGATCAAATGTGTGATATAAATTAATTAAAAAAATAGGTTAAGTTCTTCTATGATTCAATTAAGGATCTTAGAACTAGCAATCCGTTGGAAATCCTATACATGGATCTTTTTGGACCGATTAGCACTATAAGTCTAGGAGGAAAAGTTTTTGGGTATGTAATTATTGATGATTATTCAAGATTCACTTGGATTAGATTTTTATCACATAAGAGTGAATCATATGATGAATTTAGAAAATTTCCCACTTAGATTCAATGGAAACCAGAATATGAAATTATTACAATTCAAAGTGATCATGAAAGGGAATTTGAAAATAACAAATTTGAAGCCTTTTATAAAGAACAATGAATAAATCACAATTTTTTAGCTCTTAGGACCCCTCAATAGAATGAGGTTATTGAAAGAAAGAATATAACTTTGATAGAAGCTACTAGAGGCATGTTGGTTGAATATTCACTTCTAAAATATTTTTGGGCAAAAGCAGTTAGTGCGGCTTGTTATGTTCTGAATAGGGTAAACATTAGATCTAACCTAAATAAGACACCCTATGAACTTCTTAAGGGGAGAACACGTAATCTTTCACATTTACATGTCTTTGAATGTAAGGTGTTCATCCATAATAATGGTAAAACTTCTTTAGGAAAATTTGATCCTAAATCTGATGAAAGATTTTTTTTAGGATATTTTAGTGTTATCAAATCCTATAGAGTTTTTAATAAAAGGACTTTGGTAGTTTAAGAGACCACACATGTAGTTTTTAATAAATCTAATCTTTTTGAAGAGCTAAAGTTGGAGGAAGAACATATTAAAGAGATCTCCCAAGGAATTGGAAAAAAAAAAATCTTGAAGAAAATGTTAGAATAGAGAATACGTTGCCTAAAGAATGGAAATTTTCTAAAAGTCATCCTAAAGAATTAATTTTTGGTGAACCAAGTGAAGTTGTTAGAACTAGGAATAAACTTAACAAAGAAATGAACAACTCTGCCGTTATTTTAATTATTGAGGCCACTAATATAAATTAAGCACTTTATGATAAATTTTAGATTTTGACCATGCAAGAATAATTGAATAAACTTGTTAGAAATAATATTTGGGAATTGATTGAAAGGCCTAAAGATCAAAGTATTATTGGAACTAAATGAGTGTTTAAAAATAAAATGAATGATTCAGGTGTAGTGGTTAGAAATAAGGCAAGATTTGTGACCCAAGGGAATTATTAAATGGAAGAAATTGATTTTGAAAAAACACTTTTGCCCATGTAGCCAGACTTGAAGCAATAAGGGTATTGCTAGCTTTTGCCTATTTTAAAGGTTTTAAATTCTTTCAAATGGATGTTAAGAGTACATTTCTTAATGGGGTGATATAAGAGGATGTTAATGTTGAGCAACCACTAGGTTTATAAAAATTTAAAACTTTCTAATCGTGTGTTTAAATTGAAAAGGTATTATATGGACTAAAATAGGTACCTAGGTCTTTGTATGAGAGGCTAAGTATATTCCTACTAGAAAGATCATTTGTAAAATAAAGTGTGCACACCACTCTCTTCTTAAAAAAGGTAAGAGATGACATACTCATTATTCAAATATATGTTGATGATATCTTATTTGGATCCATTAATAAAAATCTTTGTTAAGATTTTTCAAAATTATGAGTAGTGAATTTAAAATGAGTTTGATGGGAGTCTTAAGTTATTTTCTTGGTTTTAGTATAAAGTAGAAAGAGAATAGAATATTTATTAGTCAATCAAAGTATAATAAGGACATCCTCAAGAAATATAAAATGGATAATGCTAAACTAATGAGTACACCAATGAGTTCCTCAGTGCAGTTAGATAAAGATTCTAAGGAAAAAAACTATTGATCAAAAGAAATTTAGAGGAATAATTTGATCATTACTTTACTTAACTGCTAGCAGACCAGATATCATGTTTAGTGTTTATTTGTGTGCTAGATTTTAAGTTGATCCAAAGGAATCACATTTGACTACTATTAAAAGAATTTTGAGGTATCTTTTAGGAACTCAAAACTTAGAAATATGGCATTCAAGGTATAACTCTTCTTTTGAAATCATTGGATATTTTGATTTAGATTTTTTAGGATGTAGGGTTGATCAAAAAAGTACTTCTAGAAATTTTCAATTAATTGGAAACTCTTTAGTTTCTTGGTCTAACAAAAATAGAATTTTGTAACCCTTTATACTGTTGAAGTAGAATACATTGCCTTTGGTAGTTATGTGGCAAAGGTTCTTTCGTTAAAACAATAACTTATTAATTTATGATTTCCTACTAGAACTATTCCAATTTTTTATGATAATACAAGTGTCACAACAAATTCAAAGAATCCAATTCAACATTCTAGAACCAAGCATATAGAAATAAGACATCACTTCATTAGAGAACATGTCACTAAAGGAGAAATTGAGCTACAACATGTAGCTACTAATAATCAACATCCAGATATTTTTACAAAACTTTTAGCACCTTAGGAATTAGATTAGGTGTGATTGATATTCATGCTTAAAAATTATAATTCTGCAAATTGGATTTGTAATGTATTTCATGTATGTTGATGTTTTTTGTTTGGTTTTTTGTGTTTGTAATTCGTTGATGTATTATTATTCCTCTATTTCATATTTGTTTTTCATCTTTGCATCCTGTGGATCTTGGGTGATTTGTTTTTGAAAAAAAATTTTTGTTTATTGTATCTTATGTTACTTTTCCATTCGTATTGTATGAACCACTTCTATATTGTATGAATTCAATAGACTAGACATGATTCTTTTCCTGAGTTGAGTAGAAGAAAATGAGATTTTTATAAGTATATCATAGGGTATGATGACATCATCATCTATAAAATCCATTAATTTTTTCCTATACAAACTGAATGAATTTTCCCAATGACATTTATTTCCAAAGATCGTTTGTACAAAATCACATTTCGTCTATATGATCCTATTATCTATTGGTATGTAAACGATCTCAACCATTTGGCATAAAAATTATTACTGATCATCTTGGACGAACTCATGTTCATCTATATGATCGATTTGGTTAAAAATTCATACGATATGAATCCTCAAGAATAATGTATTACAAAAAGTAATTTCATCACATTAACTATTTTGGCCATTTTTATTCATATGTACAAAAATATTTTTTGTCCAGTATGAAGTTAAAATTGTATGTACGAACCTTATATCATACTTTACAAATTCTCTCAATTTTATCAAATTGAAGGCCATGCTTTGAATTTGTCATCATTCTTTCACTTTCAATCTTAATTATGCTCAATCTTTCAGAAGATGGAAAATAGTAGCAAGCTAGGCATTCTAAGGGTTCTTCATCTTGGTCTAATTAACCAGATGAAAAATTTCTCTCTAGAGAGAATTAAGAAGCATACCATCATTACTTCAAATCAAAGATGACTCTATCTCGTCTTCTCATTCAAGAAGATATCAACTTTGTCGTAAAGCCCTTTTTTGCTTCTACCCATTACTTTCTTACTAATCTTAGAATGCAATAGAACCATAAAATCATGTCTTCTTTTATTCTTGGCCAAAGGGTAGAGATAAATAAGGCAGATTTAGGCACATATTTACACCATAGAACTGAGGTTGTTAGGGCACACTATGAAATTAATAGAGGATTTTGACTGGTCCACTATAAATCAAACCCTTTGAGGAATACCTCTAGTCAATCACTTACCTCATGTGTACACTCTAAATCAAAATTCTTGAATCATCCATCATGTATTGAGAACTTTAATTATTCCTAAAGTTGGTTATCATATAAACCTTACTCTTTTTGCTTTCCATAATCACTTATCTTATAATGTCAAACACTCCAATTGATGAAGCCCAATTGATTTTGGACTACATTAATAAACTAACAAAAATTAGACTTCCTTCCACTAGAAGGAAGAATAATGTGGCTTTATGGAATTTAATTGCCTCCATCCTTGAGAAGATTTATAACCTAATTCATCCAGATCCCCCAAACAATTTGCTAATCTTCTTTATAGATGCTTTTTTCAATTCTCTTTTTCATTGAGATCAGGGAGACGAGGGAGATGAGGGAGATAAGATGGGAGGAGAAGAAGAGGCCCCAGGATCCTCCATCATATTAGTTTTCATTTTCTTTTGTAGTTGATCTATGTTTTTAATTTTTAGTTTTCATGTAATGGCTTTTGGATGCTTAGATTATTATCTTAATTGTATTTACATTTATATCTTAAGTTTGTGTTAAAAAAATTAGAATGATATGTTGTCCTATTTTGAGTTTAATCTTCTTGAATAATTTTAAGTTTCTAAAGACTAATGAAATATAGTTGATCTATGGAATAAAATTTTAAATTACTTTGCTCTACAAATTAATTTCCTTGTAAAATTTAATTTCTCAATTTTTTTTTAAATTAAATTATGATTAGATGTACATTAGAAGCTCATCTTCATATTCATATAGATAAATATTATTTAATTATAATTATCACAAAAGAGATATCTGATTTTTTTTAAATTTCTTATTCAATGTGTTTATTTTTTTTAATTATTTGATGTTATTTTAAGATATATTGATATTAGAAAGACCAAAAATATAAAAAGATACACAAAGTGTGTCAAGCTTGAAAAGATGCACAAATTATGCCACAAGTTTAAAAGATATGTAATGTTCACAAAAAATGAAAAGACGCACAAAACTAGCCCAAATTGAAAAGAGGCACAATGCATGCCAAAAATTGAAAAGATGTGCAATGTCGCAAATCAAAAGTATCATATAGTTCTTTTTTTATCTCTCTCTTTCTTACACAAATACATATAATCAACAATAATCTCCACTATTTATTTGGATACAAATTAATCTTTATTTCATCATTTTTTGTAATAATTATTTTATTTGATAGTTCTAGAATGAATAGTGAACCTGGTTAACTTTTCTTATCTTAATTATTCTTTGATTTAAAATATGTAACTTTTCTTTTTGCTTAAGGATGTTAATGTTGTCTTTGTAAATAGTTTCAAATCCTTTTCTTCATCATCTATTTGGTATCTCAATAAGTACTTCCCTTTTTACTATTATTAAAATGGGGAGTCATTGGTTATTATTTATTTATTTGATTGAAATGATCATGTGTGTGTTTTTTATTAAATTAATCGCATTTTTTTCGTGTGTTTTATTTTTTAATTTTATTTGCTTTTTATTTCATTTTGGTCTTATGTTTTTTAAGAAATCCTTTATTTTTATTTGAGCATACATTGAGGGGGAGCTTAGGAGAAAAAGGTTCTTTAATGTTAATTCAAACAATGATTATTTTTCCATCATAAAAAAGGGGGAGATTGTTGCAACTTAGAATTCCAGATTGAGTTTTATGTAATGTGATTTTTTGATGATAACAACATATAATTGTTATAATTACATTAGTTATATTTCAATTTGTTTTGTATGTACTAACATTTCAGAGAAATAATACTATAGATTGCTGAAGACTTCAAGATAAAGTAGAATAAGATTTTATGTACTAAAGTTAGTAATTTTTTTATTTTCTTGAGTATTATAGTATGTGATTATAAATGGATAATTGTATAGAGAGAGCTTAAATTGGAATTAAAATTTTTTTAACCCTTTCATATTATTTGATGTTAGTTTGTATAGACGACTGATAGTGTATGAGATTAGATTCATACCAGATCATCCAAATGAAATTTAATTATTCATACAGATAATCTCAATATCATACAGATGATTGATGGTGTATGAGATTAGCATTATACCAGATCATCTAGATGAATTTTAACTATTCATACATATGAGCTTAATATCATATAGATGACTAATAGTATATGAGATAAGCTTCATACTAGATTATCTAGATGAACTTTAACTATTCGTAGAGATGATATATAAATCATACAAATATATGATAGTTTCTAAAATAGTGTTCATACCATATAGTGCCATAATTTTTTTACTATTCGTACAGATGATCCACGATCATATTGTATGATCTAACTCATTTTCACTTTAAAAAATTTATTTTATAGATAATTTTTCTTATCTTTCATATATAGGGTCCTAAAAACTGACACTAAAAGATCTTGATGTGAATTTCTCTTAAGATTGGATAAGAAGAGTGTTTGAGAGAGTGTTTTTGCAGTAAATAATGAGAGATCTTATAAGACGGAATTGTGAGGGGATTCACACGATTGCCCAAATGTAAGGATCTCTTATTTGTTCTTCAAAATTCTTCCCTACTTCCTTGAAGGCTCTTGAGAGAAGATTTTCAATGAAGATCATGGTACTCTGCAATCGTCATAAGGGTGAGAAAGGATGTTGGTAATCTACCATCACCTGGAGGGTGAGAAAGGATGTTGGTTCTCTGCCATCACTAGGAGAGTGAGAAAGGATGTTGGTACTCTGCCATCACTAGGAGGCCAAGGAAGGTTGTCGATACTCTGTCACATTGGGTTGATGGAAGAGAGGTTTTATAAGGGCTTCTCCAAAAGTCATTTGTGTTTAGTACAATACTTGAAAAAGAAGTCTTCAGGGAGTGAAAGTAGGTCTAGTTGGACCAACCACTATAAAATTTGGTGTTCTTATGTTCTTTTACTTTTTATTGCTTTTTATTTTTTGAACTTTATTATTATTGTACGTGATTGAAAAATATTTTGTAAAAATTCATTTCTACAAATAACTGCATACTTCTGGATCATTGAGTAACATTTCTTAAAATGGTATTCTAAAATCCAAAAGTTTTTTTTTTAAAAATTACCAATTAACCCCCCTCTTGGTTTGCCTTGGGATAGTTTTATTAGGTCTTATAACCTTCATGAACTTTCACAACAGTTGACCTATCTTTTATATAGATCAGACTCACAATTTTGAAGTGTTAGGTGGTTAGATAGCTCTCTAATCTAGGTCAAAATAAGTCCAAATTTTTATATTATTAGTTAGGTTTTAGTCACTAAGGTTTGGTACACAAAATAGAATTAAAACTTGGGGCAGACCCAAAATTATAAGACATCAATTTAAATAATATAGTCCCAACATTCTAATAAAATGATAACTTGAATTAAAATTCTCTCTAAACCAAAATTGAATGCCCAACATATAGGATAGTGTGGAGTATTTTTGAATTGTTTGAGAATCATAAAGTACCACCAACTTCTCCATTAACTTTCAAGAATAACTATTAAAAATTTCATTTTATCCCATATGGAATTCTAACCTCACTCCTTTTATAACACTCCATGAATCTCAAAAATAAAATTTCTATAATTATTTTAATTAAGAGTATTAATAGGAAACTCAAGCTTCCTATTATATATTTAACTACAAAGGCTTACCTTCATAGGAGATTTAAAGATCCTAGATTAATTTTAAAATTTTAATTAATTCTATTTAAGAAAATCTAGAAGATTAATATGATGGTTCATATAGGTTATTAGTCCTTACCCAAGGCTAACCAAGATGGGGGGGAATTGGTTATCCTAAAAAATTTCTCTGTTTTTTGAAAACCTCTTTATACCTTTTAAAAAATTAAAATAGTATTTCTAAAATATGCATTTTTTTATAGAAATGATTATCATAGAAAATTTTTTCAACCACAAAAAAATTTTAAATGTAGAAAATAAAAATGCTGGAAAAATTAAAAACAATAGAAGAACCCTAAATTTTATAGTGGTTTGGTCCAACTTGATCTACATCCACTCCCTGGAGACTCCTTCTCCAAGTATTGCACTAAATAATAGTAACTCTCCTTTTGCCCCCATAACAAGGTGGAGAAGCCCTTATAAACTCTCTTCCACTAACCTGGTGCGGTAGATAACCATCGCCTTTTACACTCTCCAAGTGATGGCAGTGTACCATCATGTACTTTTTCACCCTCCTAGTCAAGGAAGAGTATATTGATCCAATATTGAAGATATTCTCCCAAGAGTCTCCAAATAAGTTAGGTAGAAACTTAAAGAAGATAAAGAAATCCTAACTTTGGGCAACCTTGTGAATCCCTTAGAACTCCCTTTCACTAGATCTCTCACTCTGAGCTCTTAAATTTTCTGCAATATATTACTCTAAATGGCCACTCTCAAGAGAAAATTATAGCTGAGGAATTATAACACAATTTTTAGGACTCTTTATATCGATAAGACATGAAAAACCATCCAAAAATTAAAATTTTCAAGAGAATCATCCTATATTCATACTGTACTATTATGGGTCTTCTAGTATAAATAGTTCAAAAAAATTAGGGCTCATTTGGTACAAACTTGGATTAAATCAATTTCATAAACTATCAATCATCTAAATGAATGAAGATTATACTCTACGAGAAGCTCAAAAAATAAATGAGTTTGTTCAGTATAATCTAGTACTATCCTAATTTTAAACTCTATCAGTCATCTGTATAAATAAAGATCATATTGTTAGAATAGTTCAAAGAATAAATGCGTTTATTCGGTGAGATCTAGTAAAAATCTAATTTTGTACTTTGCTAGTCTTCTGCATGACTTGACATCATACAATATGAAAAAAATTCAAGCCATGATTTAATTAACTACATTCTGGAGGAAAACTATGTCAAATCAAATATTATGATTAGATATCATATAATATGATTATTATTAAAAAAATTATTTAAATTATATTTCTCTCCTCCTATGTGTTTGTGTACGATTACCCAATTACAATCACACTTGCTTAGACTCAAAAATATAAATAGAGATATACAAACTCTATTATATGAAATCTAATTCTACCCTTTCTTAAAGTCTTCAGTAATCTAGAGTAATATATAATTTCTCTAAATGTTAGTGCGCATAGAAACAAGCAAAAATATAATTAATATGCTAGTAGAAATAATAGAATCAGAATAAAAAAAATTTGTTATCATCAAAATCACAATCTCAATCTTGATTCCTAAGTTGTAATAATCTCTCCTTTTTTTTGATGGAAAAAGTAATTATTATTTTAATTACAATTTTCAAGTTTTTTTTTCCTATGCTCTCCCTCAATAAGATAAAATAAAAATCATGGGGTTAAAAAAGATTTCAAACTCACCCCCCTTTTAAAAAAAAAACAAATACAAAACTCGCAAGAAATACACAAGACAAACAAACAAACACCAAAACACAAATACAAGACCAAGAAGACTTATAATAAACACAAACAAACATAAACATAAGACCAATAAGATAAAGAATACCAAAAAAAATTTAAATAAACATAAACACAATACTAAGAAGACAAAGAAGACTTCAAATAAACACAAATAATCTCCCCCTTTTGACATTTAAAAAATAAAGAAAAAAGAAAGAAAAAATAAGTAATATAGAAATCCCTTGGATATGTAAGATGTTATGGACGAATGTTATGGACAAATATGCAACTTCTTATATTCCATTTTTTTTATTGTTGGAATTGTTCTCTTGCATATTTGTTCAAGGATGCCTACATTATAATCAATAACAACTACAGTGTCCTTCAAAGCATTAGTGCATAAATCTGTTAAGTTATAAAAATAAATTGAACAAAAAACTTTGGCATTCCACTTTAACTTTTTTATGCGTGTATAATGGTGTTAAGAAACTACCAGTCTATAGAAGATGAATTTTCATTCAGCTTTCTTAGAAGCTTTATTCAATTTTGTTTCCTTTCCAACAATTTAAGTCATCTTTTTTGTCATCATGCTACAACTTGGTAGCTAATCCTTTCAAAAATCTTTTATTTTTATAGATTGTGCTTGCTTATCTTGCTACAAGGTGTGCAATCATTGTTGTAGAATATTCATCTTCATTTCCTTGTCGTTCTCTTATATATATATATATATATATAATGTATTGGGCTTAAAATTTGGATTAAAGGAGTTTAAATTTATGTTGACAATTTTATTTAAAACTTGGGATTATATTCTTGAAAGATAGGGACATATGATTTTAAGTTTGCACCAAACCCTAGATCTATTTTGTGTGCTAAACAATAGTGGCCCAAACCTAACTAATGTAGAGCAAATCTAGATTTACCCCGGCCTGGAATGGGGAGCAAATTAACCACCTGGTCGCATAAAATTCATTAATTTGGTCTCTTTTATGAAAGATTAGTAAAACTATCAATTAAAGTTTTAAGGAATTGGGGAAGATATTTACAGAATATCCTAATTGGCCCATGACTTATGTAGGGTAATATGAAGCTTGAAATAAAAAAAAATTAAAGTTTAGACTCATTTAAATTTATTTCTAATGGGATGTATGCAAATTGACTCAATAAAATGCATAAATTTGAATGAAGCAGTTTTTTAAAAATGCTTAAAAATAGTTTTATCCTAGAGGTGTCATAATATCCCCTAGATAGGACAGCATCCTAATAGGACTGGTGGTCTGCCAGAACCCACAGGCGAGGAGGAGCCTAATAAGATAGAGAAAGTACAATTTAAATATATGAGACCCTCGATAAGATCGAGCTTAGTTCTTAAATTCATTAGAGTTTCTATGTTAACATAACAATTTTTAAGTTAAGTAAAATAAAACAAATTGGTACCCTCACAAGCCTCCGAGCAAATTCCAAGCTAAATCAAAGTCGTGATGCTATAAAAAAAGCTACAAAAAACATTCAATTTTTACTACATAATCAATTAAATTTAATGTTCAAATTGAAAGTCCATATAGCAAGTGTCACTTAATAGTACATTCCAGGGTCTATAGAAAACGTAAAGTGATTGAGTGCCACTAACAACAACCCAAATTCTAGTCCTAAGACATAAGTGAGTTTGAGAATGAGATTCTTCTCAATCTTCTCTTCTTTGTCCTTCTATGAGATCCATAGATTTATTGGGTCTGGATATCTAAGTGAAAATAAACTCCTCCCCAAAAGGTTTTTTTTTCTCCTTATATACTTAGAATCATCCAAAATTGGATCTCCAAATGGAATGGAACTCTCCACTAAGGGATGTTCCTTCCTCTTTGAATTCCAAATTAGATGTATATCCCATCTCAAATGTCATCTTTCTAACCTTAATTAAAACTTGAATTATATCAAATTATATTTATAATTAAAAGAAAAATCTAGACTCAAATAACTTGCATGGTTATCTAAAATAATCAATAATTAAATCAACATCCTAATCAACTAATATATATTAAAATATTTAAAGCCCAATCATAGCCACACTTGGACATGATCTTTTTAATTTTAAGGGGGTCTTAGCATGCTTAGCTCTTGCACAAACATGTTAATTGAAAACTTAATTTATTTTAACCCCTTTACTTTTATTTTCATATATGAGCATGACCAACTACGAAATTACATTAGCATTCAGATCATCCCTAACCTAAAGGTGATATAATTTCCATCTAATTAATTCATATATTTTATTTGAATAAATAAACAATCACATCAATTAATTTCTTCTAACAACGAGTATAAACTAAAAGCTAAAAAAACCCACCACACAATACTAGGAAAGTAAAAAAACTAGCCTAGCCTAAGATTAGAGTTGATTGTCCTAATAAATAATCTAAAGTGTGTGAGGTAGGCTGTGTGGTTTGGATATGTCCTATGTTTGATAGTTTGTTAAAGTTGTTTGATGTTCTAGTTGGTTGAAAGGCTTAAAGTATAATTTAATTAAAGTTTAAATATTAATATTTTAAAGTTAATTTTAAGATGTATTTTAAGTGATTAGTGATTACTATCATTGTTAAACTAATGCCATGAAGTTTATGAAATTACTGAACGACAAGAGGGGGGTGAATTCGATGATTAAAAACTTCTTTTAATGAAAAGAAATATCTTTTTAGTTTGAATATTTACTTAAAATTTTAAAATTATTTAATTAAAAGGGTTTTAATGATTTGAATTCAAACTAATTCCGAACTTCCTGAAATCATTCCCAAAGTTCTATAATGATCTAAGTGTTTGAGAATTTTTTGGAATTCTATAATTATTTTTAGTTAACTAAATTTTGATTTTCACTTAAAATTTAAAACTTGTCAAGGGAATTTTAATTTTCTTATTATGGGGGTTGAATTCTAGATTGTTTGATATATTATTTAATATTTTTTTTTTATAAAATTTGAATTTATTATGCATTTTTAAAGTCAAGGTCCTTAATGCAGATGATTTTTTATTTGTTTAATTTTTGATTTGATGGGCTCTAAATTGAGTGAAATTTGAACCTTAGGTTTGAAATGTCTCTAAGTTTATAAGTTTCACCCCTATTGGTGTGTTTAGAATTTCTTAGGGATTTTCTAAATTTTTTAGACCTTGTTCTTAAATATTTTTCCAAGGTGTCACTAGTATTCAATTGGGTTTGAAATAAGGTGCATGTAACTCTTACACTAAATTACACATACCATAAAAAAATTATACATTATTCTAAGTGTTCTGTGAGATATAAATTTTTAAACTTTTGATTCAAATTTTGACCCAAAACTTTGAAAATTCAATTTACCAAAATCAATTTATTAAATTCAGCTGAAACTTGTATGTTTTATGGGTAGCGCACCTTAGTTTACCCTATCCATATTTGAGATAAAGCATATCAAGGAATTGAGAGTTATCAAAGAAATTCAATTATTGTTAAAAGCTTAATAACGCTCAATACAGTGATCCAAATTAGTCAAACTAAATTTCAAAATAAGCTTGATCTAAAGATGGTTCCAATGAGCCCAAGAACATCAAATTTTGACAATAAATTAAATTTTGGTAAATTTTTGAAATTCTGGCTATTTAAATTGTGTTTTAAATAAATTTATGAGAAAATCAAACAGCAGCACATGTGGTAAAAGCTTGGCATGACGCACTACATACTTAGAGGCATGGTGGTGCTACAATACATATGGTGGCACGAGATTGTGACAAGTGGTGGCAATTTGAGGCTCAACTAAATGAGTCAGCAATTGATCTAGACCTGTGGATCCATAGCAAGTTAGATGGATGACCCAGATATAGCCACATTACCACATGTGGTCTGGACTTAGATCTACTATTTTATTCATTGAACGAGTTGCACCGTCTGATTCCTTAAAGATCATTTGATTGCAATGCATGCACAATCGAATAGTCCATATCATGTTAGAAATCATAGTTCAAAATCAACTAGGATTTGAAATGCTCAAAACTTTTGATCTAACTGTCCAAATTTGATGAAATTTTAAATATGGGATTTAGATACCCTAATATTTCATTCCATGGAATTTCAAGGCTCCATGTATTGGGAATTGGGAGAAAATAATATTTGATTATTGAACTTCAAATTAAGATAACTTTCTAACTTGTGGATGGATTTTAATGAAAGCTAGAGAGTATTGCGATCCGTGACCCCTAGTCCGAGATTTTGATGATGATAAATAATGTCAACTGAATTATTATTTATTAAATATTTTTTATTTTTTCTCTTTCCTTGAGTACTAGCATTTCAGAGAAATCACAAGTTACTCAGACAACAAGAAGACTCAAGACTGGATAGAGTAGGATTTGAAGTTTATAACATTGTAATTTTTTTATTTATTATTATTTTTCTTTTCTTGATTTTGGCTAGAAATTGTATGCAATACTGAGCAGCCATGCACACACATAGGGGGAGAGGGTTTTAAAAAT
Organism: Dendrobium catenatum; assembly: GCF_001605985.2. Classification (NCBI taxonomy): domain Eukaryota; kingdom Viridiplantae; phylum Streptophyta; class Magnoliopsida; order Asparagales; family Orchidaceae; genus Dendrobium; species Dendrobium catenatum. The sequence goes on along the minus strand of NW_021318604.1, from coordinate 1,171,345 downwards.
GAAGAAATTTTTTTCTTTGTCGATCATACTGTACGAGTTTATATCATATTGTACAATATAATCTTTCTCAAATGGCTATCTATAAATAAGTCATAATATACGATGAATATCGTTCTGTACAATATGTTTCTAATTAAAAACTCTAGCCACCAAATTAATTTATGTAAGTTCTTAATTTGCTAATTTGAATTGATCGTACCGTACAATCTTTTCGTACTATACAATTTTTTTAATACTTACATAAATTAACCCCATAGTTAATGCATAAATAAAGAATTAATTTCTGATCGATCATACTGTACGACACCATTTGTACTATATGAGCAATCAAGGCTATTTTTCATCGTCCCGGACATCATACCGAATGATCCCTTTATTTTAGACAATTTGTATTGTACGAAGTGGTTTGTCCATATAATGTATAGAGGCAAGTTTTTTATCATCCCAGCAATCATCCTATACAAACTGAAGGATTTTATATATCATACTGTATAAGTTTATATCATATTATACAATATTATTAAGAAATTTTTACCAATTTGTAAACCTTCATACTAGGACGAAGGTAGTTTTGTGCTAATCATACTATACAATATTGGATCATACTGTATGATCATAACGGCTATATTGAAAAATTTTAAGGTTTTTGGAGCCTGATTTAAATACAAATACTTCTATTTTTTTAGCAAGAATCTATGGGGGAGAAGGAGTGTGAGGGAGATCACACGGTTGCTCCTTGCTTGTTGCACTTTGCTCCTCCTTTGGCCCAAGAAGATCTTGTGGGAGGCTCTCTAAGGAGAAGATTCTCTTACATCCATGTCCTCTAAGGTACTCTGCCTTCTCTAGGAGGGAGAAAAATGAGAAGGTACACTACCGTCACAAGGAGGGTGACAAAGCACTTGGCACTCTGCCACATTGGGTTGGTGAAATTGAGGTTTGTAAAGGCTTCTCCACCTACCTGTGGAGGCAAAAGGAGAATTACTATTTAGTAGTAAATTTCTCTAAGTGGACTTCGGGAAGTGGACGTAGGTCAAGTGACCAAATCACTATAAATTCTCTGGTGTGATTTTTTCCTTATTGCATTTTATTTCTGTTTTGCATTTTATTTTTATTAAAATTACTTGGTAAAAATTATTATTGAGCAAGTTAATTTTTCACTATCTCCTGTTGCAATTTTTTTTTTAAGTATTCACTTTCGCATCAATTAATTTTCTTGTTTAAAATTTAAAAACACAAAAAATTAGAACTCCTGTTTAGGATTATATTTTTATTGTAATAAATTTCCAATTCGCCCCCCTCTTGGCGCATCTCATAATTTCAATTAGTATTAGAGTGGGATTTTAAAAATAATGTTTTAGAGAACCTCAAAAAATTGATCATGTCGCACTTTGGTAATCTTAATATTGTGGATGGTTATTCTATAACCCTTCCACCTATATTTGATAATATTCCATTTGATTTTTGGAAAATTTGAATGTCTACTTTTTTACAGTCTATAGATTATCGTATGTGGATGGTAGTTAAAGAAGGTTATATTGCACCATTTAAACTTGTGAATGGCATGAAAACTCAAGTACCTTTTAATAAATGAAGTAATGAGAATAGGGATTTGGCGTAATTAAATGAGAAGTGCTTAAACTGTTTCTTTTGTGCTTTAAAATTTGAGGACTACATGAGAGTATCTACACGTGATACTGGTAAGGAGATTTGGGATAGATTGTGCATCATGTATGAAGGAACTAATGAGATCAAACAATCTAGACTTAACATTCTATTGCATTATTATGAATTGTTATATATGAAACTTAGCGAGACTATATCTGACATGTACACTAGGTTCACCAAAATAGTGACTTCCTTGCATGTGTTAGGTAGAGAAATTTCAAATTATGAAAAAGTCAATAAGTTTCTTAGATGCTTACCCAATTCTTATGATGCTAAAATTACTACAATCACTGAATCTAAAGATTTAAATGTTTATTTTATTGATAATTTGCTTGGGTCGCTCATTGCGTATGAGCAAAGAGTGAGGTAAAGGCAAAGTGATACAGGTGAAAAGAAGGAGCAGATGGTGGCATTGAAAGCAAACAACTTGGATAGTGAAAGTTCTATAATGGAGGAAGATGATGACATAGTATTTATGACCTGACAGTTCAAAAAATTTTTGAAAATAAAATAAAGGGATCATCAGAATAATTGGAATAAAGGTAAAAATTCAAGAACTACTAAAGTTTCAACTAATATGATTTGTTTTGAGTGTAGGAAACCAGGTCACCTCCGAGCTGATTGCCCCAACTTAAAAAATTAACTGACTAAGGAAAAAGGTGAGGAGAAAGCAAAATATAAGGAAGGGAAGATGAAGACACAGAAAGCTTTTTGGGCTGACTCTGACTCAAAATTGTTAGAAGAAGAAGTAGAGGAGGAAGTAACAAATTTGTGTCTAATGGATAACGATAATCTTGATCAATCGAATCAAGACGAGGTATGTCAACTTTCATATAAAGATTTGTTGGTTATTTTTGAGAAAATCAATGACTCGTACAGAAAGTTAAAGAAAATGTATGCTAGTCTTAATATTGAGTTTAGTACTTTATAAACTGAGCATGCTAACTTAGTTAAGAAAAATTCTGATTTAGATAGAGATCATATAACACTGCTTGATGAGTTCGATGCATTTAATAAGAATCATGCTGAATTAACTAATGCACATGAATCCTTAAAAATGAAGCATATTGAATTAAAAAAGGAGTTTGACCAACTAGAAAAACTTGCATTGGAGTTAAATGACAATGAGCATAGACCAAAATAAGAAGTTGTAAGATGGAATATCAAATTACCACATTTAAAGAAAAAATCATAGCACTTGAAAAGATAAGAAATCATCCTCATTAGTCCAACCAAGCATAATGCCGACATTACATGCACCACTCAACTTTAGAAAGAGGCATCACCACCCACTTAGGTTAGTAAACCCATTTCTCAGTATTAGGTGCTTCTCTTGTGGCATGTTAGGTCACATAGCCCACATGTGCATGATTCACCATAGGATACACCTAGTTTGGAGACCTAAATTGCATTCATCACAGTATAACATGCATACATCTCATTCATGCAAGCATAAGGAGGAACCTAAACTCACTTGGGTTCCCAAATCTAACCCTTGAATGAATTTATAGGGGTGCTCTCACAAAAGACCTAGCGAGAGCATGTGGTACCTAGACAGTGGCTGTTAGAGACATATGACTGGAGACATGAAGAAGTTCATAATTCTGGAAACCATGATCAGAGGCAAAGTAACCCTAGGAGACAATACCACCGGAAAAGTGATAGGCTCAGGTATGGTTGGAAATGCTAAGAATTTTTTAATTGAAAATGTTTATTTAATAGATGGTTTAAAGCATAATTTATTAAGCATTAGTCAATTATATAACAAAAGTTTTAACATAAAATTTCTTTTTGATAAATGCCCGATTAGTTTAAATGATAAACTTGTTTTAGAAAGAAAATGTATGAATAATATTTACATGTTAGATCTTGATTATATTGAAAATTCAAATACAATATGTTTAAAAATAATAGTAGATGACTCGTGGCTATGACATAGGAGACTATCCATGTTAGTATGAAAACACATAGAAATATTACCCAAAAAAACCTAGTTAGAGGCGTACCTAAGCTAGACTTCACTAAGGACAATTTATGTGATGCTTGCCAACTAGGAAAATAAATAAAATCATCTTTTCATTCAATCAAAGATGTGAACGCACTAGGCCACTAAAAATCCTTCATATGGACTTATTTGGACTTGTTAGCACATCTAGCCTAGGTCGAAAGAATTATGGATTTATAATTGTAACCGACTTCACTAGATTAACTTGGGTAAGATTTCTAGTGCATAAGGAGTTGTTTGAGGAATTTCATATTTTCTTCACTTGGATTCACTAAAAGTTAGGATGCAAAATCTCAACAATCCATAGTGATCATAGTGGTGAGTTTCAAAATCAAAGATTTGAATCCTTCTGTCAAGAGTTAGGATTAGAGCATAACTTTTTTCCCCTAAAACTCCTCAGCAAAATGGAATAGTAGAATGAAAGAATAGAACCTTAGTAGAAGCTGCTAAGTCTATGTTAGCTGAGTATAACCTTCATAGATATTTTTGGGCAGAAGTGGTTAATACGGCATGTTATGTCTTGAATAGGGTAAACATTAGGTCGAAGATGAAAAAACTCCTTATGAAGTCCTTAAGGGTCGGACATCGAATCTTTCACACTAACATGTCTTTGGGTGCAAATGCTTTATCTTAATTAATGGAAAACTTCCCTTAGGAAAATTTGATCCCAAGTTTGATAAGGGTGTCTTCTTAGGTTAATTTTCTATAGGTAAGGCCTATAGAATCTTCAATAAGAGATCCCTAGTAGTAGAAGAGTCCACCCATGTAGTGTTTGATGAATCAGATAAGCCCTCTGAATTTAAAACTAAAGATGATGAAGTAGAGGCAATTCTGGGAGTAGAAATTATGATTATAGGAGAAAAAGTAGAACCTCAAGAAGACTTGCCTAGAGAATGTAGATATTCTTCTAGTCATCCTAAAGAATTAATTTTAGGAGACCCATCAATAGTTGTGAGAATTAAGCACGGATTTAAGAAGGAGGTTAGTCATTCAGCATTCATCTCTATGATAGAACCCACGAGTATAGATCAAGCTTTAGGAGATCAATTCTTTATCCTAGCAATGCAAGAAGAATTGAAAAAATTCACGAGAAATGATGTTTGGAAGCTAGTCAAGCGACCTAAAGAACAAAGTGTAGTTAGAACAAAATGTTTCTTTAGGAATAAAGTGAATGACATAAGAACCATTATGAGGAATAAGGCCAGACTAGTAGCTAAGAGGTATAAACAAATTAAGGGAATATACTTTGAAGAAACCTTTGCCCCGATAGCTAGACTAGAAGCCATAAGGGTGCTCTTAGCCTTTGCTTGCTTCAAAAGTTTAAAGTATATCAAATGGATGTAAAGAGTGCTTTTCTGAACGAGGTAATCAAAGAGGATGTCTATGTTGAGACCCCCTCCCCCCCGATTTGAAAGTTCACAATTTTCAAACCATGTATTCATATTAAAAAAGCCATTGTATGGGTTAAAGCAAGCACGTAGAGCCTCGTATGAAAGACTTAGCTCTTTTTTACTAGATAGAGGATTTATAAAGGGTAGTGTGGATAACACTCTTTTTCTTCAAAAGATTAAAAATGAAATTCTCATTATTTAGATCTATATGGATGACATTTTATTTAGATCATCAAACAAAAGTCTATGTGTTGAATTCTCAAAAATAATGAGCAAAGAGTTTGAAATGAGCATAATGGGAGAGCTTAACTACTTTCTTGGCTTTAGTGAAAAATAAATGGAAAGTGGAAAATTTCTTAGCCAAATAAAATACATTAAGGATATTCTAAAAAATATGAAATGGATAGTGCAAAGCCTATGAACACTCCAATGAGCTCTACGATTTAATTAGACAAAAACCCGAATGGAAAATCAGTTGATAAAAAAAATATAGAGGAATAATCAGATCTCTTCTTTAGTTAACTGCTAGTAGACCAGACATAATATTTAGTGTGTGCCTTTGTGCCTATTTTCAAGCTGATCCTAAAGAGTCTCACTTAACTACGGTCAAGATGATCCTTAGATATCTATTAGGAACCCAAACTTAGGAATTTGGTATCTTATGCATAACACCTTCATCAAAATGTTAGGGTACTCATTTTCTAATTTTGCAGGATGTAGGGTAGATAGGAAAAGCACCTCTGGCACCTGCCAATTCATAGGACTATCTTTAGTTTTTTGGTCCAGTAGGAAGCAAAATTTGGTAGCCCTTTCTATGGCTGAAGGAGAGTATATAGTAGTAGGAAGTTGTGTTGCACAAGTACTATGGTTAAAACAATAACTTCTTAATCTTGGATTACCCGTAGGAATCATCCCAATCATGTGCGAGAACATGAGTGCAACTTGTATTTCTAAAAACCCAACTCAGCACTCTAGAATGAAACACATAGACATTAGACATCACTTCATAAGAGATCATATAGCCAAAGGGGACATAGAATTACAACACATATCTATGGGAGATCAATTGGCAGACATTTTTATGAAACCACTAGCCTACAACACCTTTAGCACTTTGAGGATGAAACTTGGTGTCATAGACATTCATGTGTGATCCAAAACATCAAAAAAAAAAAAAAGAGCAAAAAAAATCATCAAAAAAAACAAAAAAAAAAGGTCAAAGGTGTTTCCTGATCATCACACACTCACCACACCAAGCTCAAAAATTGACATTTCCTTTTTCCATCATATTGTATAATTCACTTTTCGTACTGTACGATATATCAATTATACAAATCACAACCCTATGTCAAACTAATGTTTCAGCATCTATTTTCTTCTCTACATATCGTATTATACGATGCCCATAGTACTATACGATACACATGGTTGAGCATTTAATTTTTTTGGTACAACATTATTATCAATTGTACTATATGATATCTTCTCTTCATATTATATGATCCACATCAGCCAAATGGATGAAGATGACTTAAAGGGGGTCAGTACGATATAATTTCCATTCATACTGTAAGATGCTTTTCATTAAAGATCGTACAGGTGAACCTCGGGTGATCAAAATTTTTTCTGATCGTTCTGTACAATACCCATCGTACTATATGATTTGACCACCTTTTCCCAACCGTTAGTCCAAACGACTTATTGCTTATCATACTGTATGATCTTGGATCGTATTGTATGATAGTTCAAAAAACTATAAAAATTGAATGAATTGGAAGCTCATTTCACTCACTCTTAAACCATATCACTTCACTCAATTGGTATTACTAGTCTTCATGAAATGGTAAGGTCCAATAAGTGCGATTGTCTTGTCCTTGGAAGCTCGTCTTCCTCTTGTCATTCAAACGACTATTTCCTAATCGCTCAAGATGAAGAAGCTTATTGAAAATACAAGGCATGCATAATCAACCCATCTAGAATGTTAAATTAGGCTACTTTAAACTTTGATGTAATGAGACTATTTGCTTCCACCACCTTTCAATTCATCCTAACCCTAGCCTTCCCGTACAACCTTCTACTAACACCAACCTTTGGTCTAATCACTCACCTGAAATGCTAGAATTATTCAACACATTCTTCAAACCTCAATCATACCTAAAGCTGGTGATAGAATCTGAATGACCCAAATCCTTTATGTTGTTACCTACCTTATAATGTCCAACATCAAATTTGATAAGGCCAACTTAATTATTGATTATATCTAAAATATGACCTTAGTTCGCCTCTCAACAACCCGTAGAAAACAAAATCTATCCCTTGGCCACCTCATAGGTTACATTCTTCAAAACAAATATCAATTAACGTATCCTTGTGAACATGACAACCTACCCATTTTCTGTACGGATGCCTCCTTCTGTATTTTGTTTCATCAGGGACAAGAGCCAAAAGAACCTGATTTTGAAGATGAAGAGTGAGAGGCTGCTCCAATACGAGCTCCTATTCCACCAAGATGGCATGCACCACTCTGAGTACCTATATCGGCCTATCCTCATGAAGACCTTGTTGAGCGATTCGATCAACTCCAGAGTCACCTTGATGCTCACATTCAGAAACAGCACCACCAACATGAGGAAGATATGTGGTGGTTTAGGGAATGCTTTCTTTAATTGATCAACGATTTATGTCCATCTGCTAATACTTCTATCCACCACCACCTCCACCTTCATCTGATCAGGATCCTACTTTCTGAAGTGTATCTATTTTGTGATGTTTTTCTTAGTGTTTGTGACTCCTCTTTTGGTGATGTCAAAAAGGGGAGAAGTTTGTTATGCATTTTTAGCTCATATGTCCTATTTATCTTATTATTTTCAAATCTAATGAAATGTTTCATTTATTCTGACTTCTAATCATAGGTTATTCTATTATAATTTAAAAATTATAAAAAAAATAAAAAATATAAACAAACAAAAAAATCCTTGCAGATGTGCTTCTACACAACATTATTTAACATCACCAGAAAGGGGGAGATTGTTGTGATCCATGACCCCTAGTCTGAGATTTTGATGAAGACAAATAATGTTAATTGAATTATTATTCATTGAATATTTTTTATTTATGCTCTTATCTGTGAGTACTAACATTTCAGGGAAATCACAAGTTACTCAAGACAATAAGAAGACTCAAGATTGGGTAGAGTAAGAGTTGGAGTTTATAACATTATAATTTTTTTCATTTATTATTATTATTTTTTCTTGCGTTTGGACACAAATTATATGCAATACTGAGCAACCATGCACACACACAGGGGGAGAGGGTTTTAAAAATAAAGAATTTTTTTTTTATGTCGATCATACTGTACGAGATTATATCGTACTGTATGATCTGATATGGCTCAAACAGTTATCTGTAAACAAGTTGTATTGTACGATGAATATCATATTGTATGAGATGTTTCTAATTAAAAACTCTAGTCTCCAAATTAATTTAAGTAAGTTTTTAATTCATTAACTTCACTACAGGAAAATCACCCATTTTCGGCGGCCTTTTCCGGCGGTAATTAAAACTTTTCCGGCGGTTTTGGGAAAAAAGCCGTGGCAAAATTTTGCGGGAAAATTAGCCGTCGGAAAGCCGCCGGAAAATTTTGTAGAAAATAAGCCGTCAAAAACCGCCGGTAACCCGCCGGAAAGCCGCCGGAAAACTGACCGCCGGAAAGCTGCCGAAAAATTCCGCCGGTAATAAGTAATTTTCCTGTAGTGCTTGAATGGGTCATACTGTACGATCTTATCATACTGTATGATAGTTTTTTAGTACTTACATAAATTAATCTTATGATTAGTGCATAAATCAAGGTTTAATTTCTAATCGATTATCATGCTGTACGACACCGTTCATATTGTACGGGCAACTGAGGCTATTTTTTATTGTCTCGGACATCATACTGGACGATCCCTTAATTTTGGACTAATCATACTGTACAAAGTGGTTCATCCATATGATGTATAGAGGTGTGTTTTTGTCATCCTAGCAATCATCCTATATGAACAGAAGGATTTATATATCGTACTGTATGATATTATTCAGAAATTTTTGCCTATTTGTAAACCTTCGTGCTATGAAGAAGGCTGTTTTGTACTAATCATACTATATGATATTGGATTATATTGTACGATCATAATAGTTATATTGAAAAATTTCAAGGTTTTTGGAGCCTGATTTAAATACAAAAACTTTTATTATTTAGCAAGAATCTATGAGAGAGGAACGTGAGTAGAGGGGGATTCCTTAAGAGAGAGCTCTTGAGAAGGTTTTGGAGTTTGTGAGAGGAAGGAGAAGGTGAGCTTTGTGAGGGAGATGGAGTGTGAGGGAGATCACACGGTTGCTCCTTGCCTGTTACACTTTGCTCCTCCTGTGGCCCAAGAAGATCTTGTGGAAGTCTCTCTAAGGGGGAGATTCTTCTACATCTATGTCCTCTAAGGTACTTTGCCTTCTCTAGGATGGAGAAAAATGAGAAGGTATGGTGCCGTCACCTGGAGGGTGATAAAGCACTTATCACTCTGCCACGCTGGGTTGGTGAAAGTGATGTTTGTAAGGGTCCTCCGCCTTGCTGTGGGGGCAAAGGGAGAATTACTATTTAGTAGAAAAATTTTTAGATTAGAGGACTCTGGGGAGTGGATGTAGGTCAAGTGACTAAACCACTATAAATTCTTTGGTGTGATTTTTCCCTTAGTGCATTTTTTTTACGTTTTTCATTTTATTTTCATTAAAATTGCTTGATGAAAATCATTACGAAAATTATTTTTGAGCAAGTTAATTTTTTACTACCTCTTGTTGCAAATTGTGTTTTAAGTATTCACTTCCACCTCAATTAATTTTCTTGTTTAAAATTTAAAAACACAAAAAAATATAACTTCTGTTTAGGATTATATTTTTATTGCAACAAAATTCCAATTCACCCCCCTCTTGGCGCATCTCATAATTTCAGAGAGATTCTCTTCAACATCCTAAAAGGTTCCAAAGTCCATTTTTGGATGGATTGGAAGATATATTTCAAATTCTTGATTTTCTCTCAAGTTTTTTCTCCCTCTCTCTCACTCACTCACTCACTTCCCCAAAACCATGTTTGGGGGCTTGGAAATGGAGGAGCTAGAGGAAGGTTTTTGTTGTGTGGAGGCTATTGGAGAGTTTGAATGTGGTGAGAGAGGGTTAAATGAAGGCATGAGGTTTTTCTCATTTCTTTTAATTGATTCAAATGCCCTATGTGGTATTTTACGGTTAAGATTGATTTGGCAACTTCCTGTAATATTTTCAAGTGTCATTATATTGTTAGAGAGCAAGGAATTAAAGGACAAGGCAAGGACAAGTGATGTGGAAAGGGAATTTGTCCTTTTGAGCACATAAGGCTGATTAGAATATGTTTAGGATTAAATAAGGGCTTAAATCCTGCTTAAATGAGGGTTAAGAAGCTTCTATTGAGGATTTAGATTGCTGGAGTGATTAAGGGTCGAGTGGAATGGGTTAGAGAGAGGGGTTTGACCATTTAAGCATGTTTTAGAGATATATTTGACCCTTTGACTGGTCAACCAGTCAAAGTTTCTTATGTGGAAAAGGGAGAGTGTATGAGTTATGGTGAGGTGACTAGCAGGGAGGTTTTGGAGGATCTTGATGGAGAAGCAATTCTTGGCATTTTTGGAGGATCTTCGGCATCTGGTGGTTCTCCGTCGGCCCGATATGGCCGACGGAGCACCTTGGTCCGGTTTTGGCTTCTCAAATTTTCATTTAGCTAAAGGCTTTTTGTGTAGAGATATGATTTTGATGAAGATTTGTCTGGTAGGGGTTCTCTTTTGGATCGATGATCTTGGTGTATCTACTGATTTGAAATCATTTTTTGCTAATTTTTGCAGGTCGACAGAACTACGTTGGCTTGGTTTGGTTTCCGATTGTGTGGGATGGGGTTATCCCACTAATATTAGATTCTTGATTAAGCTTTGTGAGACTTCCAATCTGATGGTGCTTTTGGAGGAGTTTTTCTATTGGTTCTTTGTTAACTACGACAATTTTCTGAACAGATTTTGTGCTGGGGAAAAATTCGTTATTATTTGTGATAATTGGAGTTCTGGTTTGTGATGGTTTATGGATTTTTTTTATTCCATAATTGGTTTGAACATGTTCTTGATGTGTGATCATTTTATGTTTATGAGATGGTTGGTGTATGGGTGTTTGGATTGTAAAGATGGTTCTTTCTATTTTAAAAAACCGGTTTCATTTGAATTCTTGAAGATTCTTGGAGTCAATACACTCCTGTTGATTATTTTGATGGCGTCGGTTGTGGACAGACACAATTTTGAATTAATTGTTGTTGGTTATGCAACTATTTTGAAGGATTTATTTTTGTAATACCGAAGTTTCATCTTTGATCTATGAGGATCAAGTATTGTTTGATTTCATTTCTTGGCCTATTGATGTTGGAGCTGTTGTTATTACTTCGTCAACTTTGTTTGGATCGTCTAAAATGTTTGTTGTTGGACGCATTGGTGAAGTATTTAGGTGGGATCATATCCCAACTAAGTCAATGGGTGCTATTAATTTGATCTTTGAATATATTGGCGTAATTGTTGAAGATTGGAAGGGAATGGAGACTTTAGAGTTCCTTTCTGCTAGTGGATCGACTAAGTTCATGAGCTTGTTGGTTGATGTCTATAATGAAGAGGTGGTTGTTTGGTCTCTTGATTTTCAATTGTTATTTGAAGAACAAGTCTTATTGGTTAAAGACTTGAAGTGTTTGAAGTTTTTCGATTTTTCTCTTATCAATGTGATGAGAGTGGTGATGATTATCAGTTCGTTTAGCTTTTGTACTGTTGAGGCCGATTATTGGCCTCTTGAAGTGAATGTCGGTGTTATTGCTTCATCGACATTGCTTTGCTCATCCATTTTGTTTGTTATTGGATGCATTGAGGTTTCAGCGGATTCATCTCTAGATTGGAGCTCCTTGGACTTTAAGGATGTTGAAGATGGTCACTGTGATGTTTTGACAGCTATTTTAGTTGCTCATTTTCTTTTTGTAGTTTGTTGTTTCTTTGATTTTATTGTAGGGCTTTCTGTCCTTTGTGATGTTATTATAATGAAATGTGGGATTTTTACTAGGTTTCATTTTTCATCTCTTGGGAACTCTGGGATACTAATCAACCTTTTAGGTTGTTTTAATATTTTGTGTCCCCATCACCCCAATGGATTTAAAATGGAATTTAGTAGATCGCATATTCTTTATGATAGTTTTAAAGGACTTATCTTTGCTTTCTAGTTTGTAATAGTTGTTTCTTTTTTAATGCAGTTTGCATTTCTTAAAAAAAAAGACTAGCAGGGAGTTTAGAGTAATGTACTTGAAGTTTGATTACAGAAACATATGTATGTGAAGTTTAACCAACCTTCTATGGATTGACTTAGTCAAATTAATAAGCTTTAACTCATGATGAGTTATGGGAAATTCAAGGTGTTAAATGACATAGATTTGAGATTTTATAAAGGAATGCATTTAGAGTTCAAATGGAAAAGCATATATAATATGAAGGTTTAACCATGGTTTGGGATTTAACTAAGTCAAAGTCCATGATGATTTGACATCTCATGAGTTTAAATGAGCTTGAATAATGCATTGAAGTAATTTGAGAACTTGGAGGTTTGGAGGTCTTGAATTGAATGCTTGAACTGGTTTGACCTAAGTAGGCCAAATATGGCTAGACTTTGGCTTAGATGACCAAGTTAGCTATTAATTAGGTCAGGGTGATGAGTCAAATCCAAATCAGTAGGGGTGTATTTAAAGGAGTTTTGATGAGATTTGAATGCATTTAGAGTTTGATTCAATACAAAAGGGCATAATGGTTAATTTGGTAAGTCCTAGTTAACTTGGTCAACCTGGTTGACCCATGGCCTGTACTTGGGTTTAATATATATATTTTTTATCAATATTGGCCAACAAAGGTGGTCTCATGGGTCAGGATGGTCATTTGGGTCAAAATGACCATTTTGACCCCTTAAAAGGTTTTTTGTTCAACCTAGATTTACTTGGTCAACTAGGTTTACCTAGGGTCTGGGTTTAGGCTCAATAGGTTTAAAATGATATTTTCAATTCAATAGAAGTAGTTCCATGTAGGTAAGATTTTTGGATTAAAATGACATTTCAACTAAAGTGCAATTCGATCAAACTAGGTTGGCTTGGTCAACTAAACTTATCCAAGGTGTGGGTTTGAGTCTGATGCTTTCCTAATAGTGCTTATGGTGTATTAGAGAAGATATTAGGGTTTGATTTGATTGGGCCATATTGATGTTTAAAGGAAACTTCAATTTTGCCCTAAATGAGCATTTTGATTATTTTGACCCCCCCCCCCCCCCCCCCCCCCCGCGCAACATGTTAAAACAAAGGCTATGGGCATGATCAAAGGTCTTAGAGAAGTTCCTAAGGTCAAATCCACAGGGTAGAGGGTCTAGCGGCATAGGCAATAAATATTTGAAGGTTTTAAAGCCTTTGGAAATCAATTTTGTTTCTAAAGCTAGAGATCTTAGATTGAGCTCAAATTTGGAAAGCTGACCCTAGAGACATGCCTAATCAATATGCAATTGATAGATCATGATTATTAGGTGATTTGATGGGGTGTTAAAATGAATAAAAAATCACTCAAAAAGGGTTTTAGGACAAAGTCTTTTAACCTTGGATTTTTGTTTAAATTTTTGGATTTGAATTAGATTTGTGATTTGATTGATTGAATTTAAATTATCCAAATCAATTACATTCAATTAAATGATTCTTCTTTATTGGATAGGATTGAAGCTTGATTAAAGGCTAAATCAAGTGATGATTGAAGGTTGGGTCAAGATTGGATTGTCTTGAAGTCTATATAGTTCTAAGTTTGAATTGATTTGAAGTATGGATTGATTTGAGATTTGAATTGATTGAAGGTTGGATTGATTAAATTCTGGATTGATTGAAGGGTGAATTGATTAAATTCTAGGTTGATTAAAGGTTGAATTGATTATAGTATGGGTTGAAGATTACATTGACTTAAATTCTTGATAGGTTTGAAGTTTGAATTTATTTCAAGTCTAGATTGATTTGAAGCTCAAATAGATTGAAGTATTGGTTGAGGTCAATATTAATTAAAGCTTGATTGATATCTAAGTTAGAGATTGGATTAAGGTCTGGATTGAGATTGAATTGAAGCTTTGGATTGAATCATGGATTGAAGTCAAGATGATTAATACCTAGATGCTTGTCAACAATCAAATCAATTGTTAGAAGTCTAGTTTGATTATGATGTCCTAATATAGCATGAGGTTAATAGTCACACAATTGAATAATGCTAAGTAGATTATTCTTTATGCCATCCACATATAAAACATTATTAATGATAAAATTCTTTGAGGTTGTAAGATCTGGTTGAACCATTCCTAGGAACACCAAGAATGGGGATGAATTGGTTATTTTGAAATTTTCCCTTCAAGAAATCATTTTATTTTATATTTAATCAATGCCATGGTTTTTTAAAACTCTAACCAATTCTCAATATGCAAGCAAAAGCAAATAGAAAAATATTGATTTTCTTTTTCAACTTTTTGTAACACAAATAAGTAATAAAAATTATTTTTAGATTTTCTTTTTCTAACACAAATTAGATCTAAGCATGCAAAATTTGTAATTAAATAAAAAAGAGTAAGAAAGTAAAATGCAAAAAATAAAAGAACAAAAAAATATAAGAAAAAACACACCAAAATTTAATAGTGGTGCGGTCAATCTTGACTTATGTCCACTCCTAGAGCCCTCTTCTCTAGATATTGCACTAACACTATAATGGCTCTCATTTAGCCCACACAGCAAGGTAGAGAAACCCTTATAAATCACTTCCACCAAACCTAGTGTTGTAGAGAACTGAAAGCTATGTCACCCTCCTAATGATGGTAGTAAACCTCGAAGCGTATATCACCCTCCTGGTGATGGAAACATACCTTCGAAATCTTTCTCACCCTACTTGTGATGGTAGAGGGCCTTCAATCCTTTTTCACCCTTTTGGTGAAGGAAGATAACCCACGACCCTTGACCTTGAAGCTTATCTCCCAAGAGCAACTCCAAGAACTCACCAAGGCCACTAGAGGAAATAAGGTGCAAACTTACTTAGAGCAATCAAATGGAATCCCTTTACACTCCTTCTCCCTCACACATAACCTCACGTTTTCCTTCTCTAAAGCCCAAGAGCTCTCTCAAAAATTCTCCCTTAGAGTTCCTTCAATAGCAAAAAGTGTCTTAGAGACCAACTTGAATTACTTAAATACAATGCCTCAAGAAAGCCTAATTATTTGATTAAGTCATCACTTTTGCTACAATGCAGTCTAGGATTGTATAGTATGATTAGTTCAAAATAGACGTTCGTCTAGTGTAATATAACAATTATTCAGACCAACAATTCAATTTTTATGCACTAATCGTATAGTACAATTGGATGATTGTATTATATGAATAGTTCAGTTGTCTATTATTCGTACTAGATGGTCTATGGGATGATTGAAGATTGTCTCTATTAGTCGTTAAGTGTGATTGACATCATACTTTATAATTAGTTAGAAAATTAAAGTTTTATCTAGTACAATCTTTGAGACTATTGAATTTCATTTGTGTCAGTTATACAGTAGGATTGGCCATATTTGTTAAACCTTGTTTTGATTTATTATTCAAGGTAATTAATTTAACATTTTAAATATTATAAAATATAATTAGATTGTATAGCATAATTAATTCAAATATTAAATTTTAAAATGCTTACTTCAATCTTATAGCAACTAGATTTTCTGATAGGAATGAATCGTACAGTACTATCTATTTCATAAAGTATGATTAATTTAAAGCATATAATATTAGTCATTAAAATTAATTTTTCATATAACTAACTGAAAAGTATGATCTGAATCATATGGAATGATTAGTATAAAAACAAAATCAATTCATTTTCTCAATCCCATGTGTGTGTGTACAGTAGCTAATTTATCATACACCCTTACATGACCAGAATTAAGAAATATAAAATAAAAGAAGTTAAAAATTCAAACTCTTTCAAATCACTCTATTCTACCCAAACATGAGCCTTAAACATTTTTTAGCAGTGTATTATGTACATGAAATATTAGTACACACACAAAAAATAATATGCAATATAGGTGTTAGGATAAATGAAATTTAAATCTACAATGTCTTTTATAATCAAAATCACAATCTAGGGATCCTTGATTGCAACATGATCAACTTCACCTATAATCACTCCCCAAGAGTTCTCCACCTTAGGTACTACACTAATTACTAACTCTCCTTAAACACATAACTATATAGAGAAGTCCTTCTTGCTTACCATAGGTGAAGAATGCACCTTTATAGAATCTTCACACCTAAAGATTATCTTATTTCACCTCCTCAATTTAGCATAGTCACCAAGTCCTCTATTCACCACCATGATCAAGTAGATTTATTGTGCCCTCAATTCACCTCCACAGTCTAGTGAACCAATTTAGTTCTCATTCTCCTCCTCGATCTAGCAGAGTCACCATGCCTTCCTTTAACCTCCAAAATTGGGTAAAATTGTTGAGTCTTTCACTTTCTCAATATGACTGAGTGATTGTGCCCTCATTTCACCACCTCAACCTGGAAGAGTACTTGATAGTTTTTGAAACCAAAGACTTTCCTTCACAAGGTTCCTTTTTAGAGACACACCAACACAACAACAGGACCTTAGGTGTAGATAGGCTAGAGCTACCATATGAAAACCTCGCATGCACTCCCTTGAAATCTTTAAGGTAGTTCTCCCTCTCACATAACCTCACCCTCTCTCTCCTTTTTCTTAATGCTCTCTCTTCAAACACTATTGCAGAAGAACTAAAACCCTTAACTTCCCAAAGACCCTTGCAAAGGTTAAAATAAGAGTTTATTTAGTGGTCGTCAAAAAATAATTTTTTTTTTTAATTCTATCACTTATATTTGTAAAATATAATACTCGAGTCATACAACATAATTTGTATAAATAAAACATCAGATCATATAGGATGAACCAATTTATTCAAAGAATTCTTGTGTGGTTTGTATTAGATTATACATGATCATACATTATGATTTGTAATTAATACATATTTAATTTAATTCCTCAATCCCCAGACTTAAATTAGGCTACATTCATTAAAGATCATAATGTATGAATAGTTCAATTTTCAAATTTTAAATTATCTATTTTAAGTAAAATGGATTCGACGGTGGAGTTTAAAAAATTAGCTAATTATCATGTATGATATGTTGTTAGTACAATATGATTATTTATAAT
Organism: Dendrobium catenatum; assembly: GCF_001605985.2. Classification (NCBI taxonomy): domain Eukaryota; kingdom Viridiplantae; phylum Streptophyta; class Magnoliopsida; order Asparagales; family Orchidaceae; genus Dendrobium; species Dendrobium catenatum. The sequence continues at coordinate 1,153,940 of NW_021318604.1, read as the reverse complement.
AAACTTTAACTTCTCTCATTTCATTAAATATTTTAATTAATTTTTATTCGAAATGATTACATAATACAATATGGATCATGTAGTATAATTAATAGAAAAATTAGAATATTTATCTTCCATCTATTTGTGTGAGTGTGCATGGTCATTAAGCTAACATACTCCTAATTACATATATAAACTTAAGAAAAATTTAATTATAAGATCTTTCAAAAAGAACAAACCAACATAATATTTTCTTGACCTCAGAATCTTTGAGAGTGCTTTGTTTATGCAAAACATGAAATGTTAGTGTGCTTAAGAAAATATCAAATGTATAAAGCACAAAAAATAAAATAACTATCCAATAATATTTAAAATCAACAAAATATGAGGTTAGGCTCCTGGATTATAATAGTTCATCAACCAAATGTTCTAGTAAATAATACTGAATGATTTTTATTATATAATTTAAATGTCACTCATGATTTGATGCTAATGTGATTACTTGATCAATAGTCTAAATTAAGTAACATTCATTAATAACCATATAGTACAAATGTCTTCTTACAATATGATAAATATCAAATTTTAAAATTTAAATTTGCTTAAATTTGGAAACTCGAATTTAAATGTGAGTATTTATTAAAATAGTTGATCCTCCTATATGATCAAGATTGTGTAGTATGATTAGTTATGCTGGAATTCATTTTAAAAATTTTTATTAAACATTTAATTTATTTTTTAGAATACCTAATCATATAGTATGATTGGGATCATGCAATACAATTTAAGATTGAAACCAAGTGTTCAATTTTCGTCCCCACTCATGATTATGTACTAGTTATCTTGCCAACATACACCTAAATACATAAATACTCAAGAAAAAGAAAATATAGAATATTATTATAAGATTTCACCAGACACAATGTAGTAATTATTGAGTTATCTTCTTTAACTTGGCTACTTGTATACTATACTTAAAATATTAGTATAGAAAAAAAAACCAATGCAATTTACATATAATAGTAAGTGACCTAACTAATAATGTTTAAAATCATCAAACCAACAGGCAAGGCTCATAAAATTAAAAAATCTTTCTCTTTTTAATGATGACAAATTTTTTTGGTTGGAATTTAGATTTCAAAGTTAGCATTTAATTCTTTTCATAGTTCTCCCTCACACTTGATGACCTTTTAATTTTAATTGGAAAACATTTTAAATTTTAAAAGAAACTAGATATAGGATTTTTTTAATTTTTTTTTCTTTTCTTTATTTTATTTTTTTTAATTTAAAGATTTTAAAAAAACTGAACAAAATTAAAACAAGAGCAAGAACATTAAGTTTGAATTAAAAAGCATCAAAATAAGTAAATGCATAACATCTTCTGCCATAACCAACACTTACTTATACTACCCATTTTGACATCACAAAAAGAGAGGAACAGACAAATGGAAAATACAACATAATTAAAACATAACAAGAAACTATGAAGCAATATTAAGCTTTGGAGGGTCCTTGAAATGGTGGTCGTGGTAGTGGCTAAAAGTAGGTGTGAAGAGAAAAAAAATTATTCTGAAACCATGTCTATTCTTCCTACCATTACTGAGTGGTTTGTTTTTTATGAGCATCTACTTTGAGTTCCAATTAATCAAAAATATCATATTTACACATCTTGAGCATACTAACAAGAAAGATGAGGAGGAGGTTATGATGATGCTCCCCCTTCTTTTCTTAGGGCTAATTCTTCCTTCATTAGGCTAAGCAGTTCATAATAAAGGTAAGATTTTAAAATTACCTAATGATTAAGTTTGCAAAATTGAATAGTATTTTGAACATACATATGTAGGTGACTATAGAAAGAAAAGGACTAATATTCATTTAGTCACTTACCTTAACGATAACATTATATCGAACAACAAGTTGGATAACATGTGCATTTTGTATCATGTTACTCAAGAGTGTCTAACACAAATTTAGGGGGGATTTTTAAGGGTTGTCTTCATAGAAGTCCAGTTATAGATCAAGGCTTGTGTGATGTCGTGTGGTGCTTCTCCAATATTGTAAAAATGTAGGTGTTTATGTAGATCTACATTGATAATGGTACTTTGAACCCTTGCATACATAATGATTGCATTATGATCTTATCAACAATGATATTACAGTTTAAGAAAAAAATATAAGAGTAGCTTAGCGTGGTAGAGATAGGAAATAAATATAAGGAATTAGAGTGTAGTGGTAGAAAATAAATCCAATACTCAATAGAGATAGTCTTTGATCTTTTTATAAAGTGTGATCAAGGGATTGTACTATTAATCAAGTGCATCCAATCTATCTCATCAAGATTATATAGCCAAGGGTAAGATATTCCATTATGATTGAGGAACATACAATATGATCGTCATTTCTTTTATCATCAAGAGGAGTCATCTGTGTGATTGTTTGACTAAGATGATCATATAGTATGATTGGAAATAATAACCTTGTAGAATAATTAAAATGATAATTATTAACCCCTAACCATTTTGTCCTATATGTATCATATTATATAATATGTTTATCACATAATATGAATTGAAGAACTTTTTATATGATTAGGAACTATTTCCTAAAAGTATAGACACAACGCATAACACAAAATCTTGAAATAAAAATATAACAAGATGAAACAACTATAAACACATATCACAAATAAAAATATATAACATGACATTATGCACACATAAAAGAATGCCTCTACCCTAATTACCTATGCACTTATATTTATAATCCCAAATCTTCTCCTTAGTGTACTAAATCTTTCAGAGCTTAGTGTTTCAGTGAAAAAATAAAGAAATTTAGATTTTATGACTCGAATTGGATGCCAACATCTCCCTTCATCATACTATCTTTAATGAAATGATGTCTCATGTTGATGTATTTAGTGCAATAGTTATGAATTGAATTCTTAGTGATATAGATTGTACTTGTAATATTATACTTAAAAGGGATGGTTTCCACTTATAATCCAAAATCCATAAGTTATTGCTTTAACTAAAGGACTTAGGTAATATAGCTTCCTGCAGATATATACTCAACTTCAACATTAGATAAGGCTACAAAATTTTTCTTCCTACTTGAACAGGAAACATAAGATTATCTTATAAACTATCAAGTTTCTAAGGTAATATTTCTATCTACCTTACATCTTACAAAATCCAAATCTGAGTATTTTACTAATTCAAATGCTAACTAACCCTAGAATACTAGATACCTAAACTATGAGTTCCTATGATATATCTTAGAATTCTCTTGGTTACAATTAGTCAGTCGTGTAAAAATTCTTAAAGTCATCCTGACACCTAGCACATAAGTGAACACTAAGTATAATTATAGGCATACAAGAAGTCAAATAGAGTAATGAGCCTATTATCCCTCTAAACTTGTATAGATCAATAGATTTTTTATCTTTTTCCCTATCTAATTAGATGGTTGGGCTTATGGGTATGCTCATGTTTTTATAACCTTCCATATCAAATCTTTTTAAGATTTTCTTCGTGTATTTTGTCTGACTTAGGATTATCTCATATTTTATTTATTTTACATTAAATAGAAAAATACATTAACTCGCCCATTAGACTCATGTTAAACCCATTATTCATAAAGAATGAAAATTCTTTACATAGATTATCATTAGAGGATCCAAAGAGAATGTCATCCACAATGATCTGCATAATGAGTATATCATTTCAAACTTTGTTAATAAATTATATGGTATTTACCATGCCCTTTATAAAAGACTTTTTTAGGTGAAAAGTACAAAGCTTATCACACCATGATCTAGGTTCCTGCTTCAATTTGTATAATTCTTTTTAAAATTATTTACTATTGAATGTATATTTTTAGGGTTTTACTATCTTAACTACCAATAAAAATATTAATTTTTAGTTGATATTATGCAGGAATATCTCAGGAAAAGATAAATTTTCATGAGTACTAAACCAGCGCCATAACACTCTAATTACCAACACTATAGCATCCACAACACCTAAATGCTAGATCAATAATATACAGTATAAGAGCCTAAAGAAAAATGGCAAATAATTTAGTGCATTGATGAAGCCAAGGTCAGCACCACAGTGTTTCATAGTGCCATAATGCCAGAAATCAGCACTACAACACCAAATTCTAAAGAATTTAAATATTGGAGTGCCAAACATTACAATACTACACCATTGGATTGCACATTCAAGTGTCACAACACTTGACATTTTCAATGTTATGGAAAAGCAATGCCAAAATGAGGATCCATGCAAACTCAACCAAAAGGTATGTTGCTTCAGCCAGTATACATGTTGGGTTAGTTTAGCACTGTAGTGAAACCCACATAGTAGCACCGAGGTGCTAGTTCATTCTTTAAATCCATGGCACGACCGTGTCAATTATTTTAATGCTTGAGTTCATTTTTATATAAGTATAAATAGTTTTTCCATTCATTTGAGTAGTACTTTTGTCAGAGTTCTATTAGGGTCAATAATTTTTAGTGAGTATTGAATACTTTAGTGTAGTTCCCCATAGAGTCAAGTGCAAGGGAGGCAAAAAGAGAAAAAGGGTACTGCATTTGGTAGATAGATAGCTCATCTATTGTAAGAAATCATACATTTAATGGAGAAAGGAGTTTGGAGAGTGCATTGTACTATGTAGGTGACATCTAATTTCACTTTAACTCTTATACTTTCTCTTATATGCAAGTAACAAAATATGGTTTGTTTGTTTTTTTTTTATTTACATGGCTGGTTAATTTCCTACTTTTGGGCTAATGATGTGAATCCTTTGCAAGTATTAATGTATACTCTTATTCTTTGAATCAAAATGGTTGTTTTCATAAACACTTATTCTTAATTTAATGCAAATAATGGCCATGTGTGTAGTTAAAATTTAGTATGACATATTACCTCAATGAAGGAATATTGAAATAATTAGGAATGTTAAATGGAACTCTTACATGTCTAGACATAGGATGTTTGGAGTTCTAGGTTCTATGGAGATATAATAAATGTAGGAAGGCCGTAAACCTCCCTTTAAATCCCTACAAGCTGGACAAAAGTTTAATGATTCATATGCTTTGATCCATATAAATCATAGAAAAGTCTACTTAGGAAAAGTTAGGTAATTCATAATCATTAGTCCAAAATATTTATTCATCTTGTATATAATCTTTTCTTTTATATTCTCCAATAGAAATAGAATCTCAACTCTTATTTTCGTTCAGTAGGATAAACATTATTGCTATAGTAGCCAGTACTAGTTCATTTACAATTCCTTATGGGATCGACTTCTCTCAATCACTTTAATACTTGATCAACATGTGCACTTGCATATTTAGTTGGTATTACATATCAAAAAATGCTAAGCATACTTAAAGCTAAAGCATAAACATAACATGTATCCAACGAAAACTCATACAATCCCCCATTAAGTTTTTGGCACTATTACAGGGGAAGTAATGTGCATATTATAAATTAATCTATATTATTAAACTAATTGTATATTTAGTCCTACTTGTATCCTATAACTTATATCCAACTTGTTATTTTGTTTAAAAATTTTTAAAAAGAAAAGTTTTTGTTTATTTTTTGCTATTTTTTATTATTTAATTGAATCTTTGTTGTTACATGTATAGTAGATCTAGTAAGGATCCCTTATTGTTTGACTTAGATGTTATTGTTGAGTCTAGTAATTAGGTTGTTAAGC
>NW_021318604.1:1089058-1148131 GCF_001605985.2 Dendrobium catenatum | reverse complement strand
TCTCATGAGTTTATTTCTATCTTATCTTTGTGGCTTTTCTTAGATTTGGCAATCTCCCTATAGAAGTATGTACATGGGATATCTTTCTCTGATGGGTTTAGACTGTAGTCTAAAGCTAGAAGTCTTTTAACAATTTTCTAATTTTATATAAGTGGTCAGTAAGTTTGAATATGCATTGAAGATTCTATTTACTCATTTAGCAAGTCTTAGTGTTATAGTTTGATGATGCCCCAAACATTATGTGTTCAATTGTCATATTAGTTACGGATTCGTGTTTTCCTATACTTAATTCTTCAGAAGATTTTGCAATTTGCTTTCTGTTTTGTACTGATTCTATTTATCGCCTTAGTGATAATCCATCGTAGACTCCAGACTATCGAAATATCTTCTAACATTTTCAAATTCAACTATTATTTAATATTATTGTCTTGCAATTCGCTGTTGTTTTTGTGCCCTTTCCTTCACCTATTTCTTTTGGTATAATTAATTTTTTGAAGGGATGATGTTTTTAATTTCTTTGATAGTTTATAATATTTTCTTTACGTACTTCTACATCACAAATACAGGATGATTCTTTGAATTATTCTATCACCTTTTTTTTTGATCGTTTTTCTTTTTCTTTGGTTTTGCGGGCTGGATTTTTTTATGTAGTTCTTTATGCTTGAACGATCTTGTCGTAGCGATACATTTCTTGTGCGTTCTGCGGACGACGTCTTGTTTGCATGCTTTATATGCTTCCTATCTAGTCATCTGAACTTTTTTTTTTGGAGATGCGTTAATGTACCGTGTGACTTCCGTTGTGCAAACTAATTCGCTCGTTGCTAAGGCGCTTCCCGGGATATTCTACTAAGGGACGCAAATTTATGCATCGTCTCTCCCGATGGCTGACCGGCGTTTTTTCTTCACGCTGGAGGGGATTTTTGGCCTAGAAGGATATTTCTCGTCTTCTCAACCATATGTTGTCACCTATCGTACGCTACCTTCCGTGCTTACTCATGTGGCCCGCCTAGAACTGATTTTGTCTTGGTTTCTTGTCTTCTACTTTTTACTAAATTTACATTTCATATTCTTGTCCTCCATAATTCTGCTATGTCCCTGGTTGTCCTCTATTTATATATTTTTTCTCGTTGTCCTATCGACGATCATCACTTTTCGTTTGCAATTTTTTTTTTCATTTCTGTTTTTGCCTATATTATTATATCTCTTGACTTTCTTTTATTAACATTTTCTTCATCCAGTCGATTTTCTAGATTACTTCGGACCTTTTTTGTAATAACTTCGTCTCTTTCTTTTCGTCATCTCTGGCTTACCACGAACTATATCTATGATTCTGGATAGCAGGATCGGATCACAGGGTTATGGGCGTGTATCCCCTCTGTTACACGAAAGTGAGGTTGCGACAGCGGAATTTAAGTAAGTTCAGTTGACCTGCTTTCGCATATATTGCCTCCGTTTCAAGCTCGTGTTGCTTATTTTATACATCGTCGTATATTCATTGGTTGTTCCGAGCGATCCGTATCGTCGGGTGCTATCGTACAAGTGACAGTTGCCTATCTCGTCTGACTCATTGATATGAGATATGTGTATGTTTGTGGACGATTTTATCTTCTTTTTCTCTATTAATATATTCTTCTTGTTCTTCAATTTACCACTGGCCCCCCGACGGGCTCCGTACAATCCTTTTTTTCATTTGCATCTCGTGCCCTTCTGTCGTAAATATACCGTCTAAGGGAGAGAGTGGTAGAGTAGAACGGTCTATGTCTATATTTCAGATGATTGCACTCTTCTCATCCTTTTTCTTTTTTTACCGGAGAAGGCCTTTGGCACTTGGTATGCTAGAGGTATTATAGGATTTCTCTACTTGTGAAATTGTGGTATTTCTGTTCTCAGTTCTTTTTGCTTCTCCTGTCCTCCTTTAGAGTGTTGCTTAGTTCTGAGAACTATCTGGTCATACGGTATGTCGGATTTTCTGCGTGGTTCTCTCCGGCTGCGAGCTTATCTTGGAGAGGTGAACATGGAACGAAGGGTTCTCCTGCGGTTGCACACTAGAGGATGTGTAAGATGGACGCGAAGTGTTCTCTCCTTACAACTTGGAGCGGTGTGAAAAGGACGAAGGTTTCTCTCCTACTCTTGGAGGGTGTGAAAGGATCGGACGATTCTCTGCTTACCAAAACACTGGGTATTGTTGTAAACAGGACGAACGGTAAGCAAAAAGGGAGTTGGATGAAAAGCAGTGTGTGTAAGGAAAATTGCTAAGTGGGAATTGGTATTTAGCCTCAATACCTCAGAGGGTGCCTTCTAGAGTGATTAGGGGTATTGAGATATTTGGGAGAAGAGAGATATGGTTCGTCTAATAACCCAGACCTACATCCCCTGCCTCAGAGCACCCCTGAGTATGCGACTAACATACCAAAGTGACTCTCCTTTGCCCCACAGCAAGGCGGAGAAGCCCTTACAACACACAGCTCTTTTCACCACTCCCCGGTGCGGCAAGAACCGTTCGTCCTTTACAACAATACACGCAGGTTGGCAAGAACCGTCCGTCCTTTCACACCCCCAAGTGTAGGCCGAAACCTTCGTCCTTCACACCCCTCCAAGGTAGGCAGAGAATGCCTTCGTACCTTTCACACTCTCTAGTGTGGGCAGGAGAACCCTCGCTCTTCACACTCTCCAAGTCGCAGGACCGATCTCCCTTGACAAGTCTCTTTCACAAGAATCTCAGAAGAAGAAAGAAAAAGATAAGAAATCCAATTTCACAAATGAGACTCTTACCTTAGCAATCCAATAAGCCTTCTCGCTCCAGTGAAACGGATTCCTCTTTGAATGCCTCCTCTTCCGATGCTCTCTCCTTAGCTATTCTCCCAATCAGGCACGAAGATCAAATGAAAAAAAGATTGGTGGCATCTAATGTGGACTATTTATAGAAAAGACAATTTTTTGTGAAACCGCCCAAAACTTACAGAATTTCAACTCTGTACGCAGTGGATCGCCTGTACGATCCTGGATCGTCCTGGACGGATTTAACTTAAACGATCTGAAACGACCCAATTGTATATGTGTACTAACGACTGTCGCTAAGCCGATTTCGTCCTGTACGAACTTGGTTCGTCCAGACGAACGCGTTATTACAAGTCGGTCAGCACTGCTGGAAAACTGTTCTACAGTCGGTTTATCGGTTGAACGAAACATGTGATCGTCTGGCACGAAAATTTTCCAGAGAGCAGATGCCTGACGATAGTTTATTTCGTCTGGACGAAAATCTTCCAAGCACTGGTCCCGGCTCGTACGATGTAAAATTTCGTAATAGGACAACTTTGCCAGTGACCCCCATGCCTGGTGACGAGAAAATTTAACAATAGGATCTAAGAAAATTAAAAAAGCATTCCATGTTCGTTAAGTGCCTATAGCGAGAAACTGACAGATCTACAACCGATAAATAAATATCGTCCTGTACGATCATATAGAAATTTCAAGATCTCCTTATTTGGTGTGTGGTGAGAATTTTATTCACTTGCAATTACAATCACTCCTTCCAAAAGTAATTCAAAGAAAAACAAACATCATTAAACAAAATAATCTCATGTTGAATTGAATTTGAATTTTCGTAGTTTCTGAGTCTGATTTTTCCGAGAATGTTAGTACAGCACATAGAGCAGAGTGCAAATCTCTGAATTGGTTAGGAGGATAACTATACATTTTGAACAATAAAGTGGAATCATCAAAAATCTACATAAGTTGCATAAATAATATAACTCATTCAAATAGCAACTATTCAAACAGTTATGACCACTCTTATAAAAATTAGAAAATTTTAAAAGACTTTAGCTTTAGATAAGTCTAAACCAATTCAAGAACAGGATTATCCTAGTTCTCTTAGGGAGTATGCCAATCCTATAATAGTTAGAATTCACTTGAGTATCAATAGACCTATTATCCAAGCTAATAACTTTGAGAAAAAACCTCCATAATTTAGATGGTTCAAAATTCTCAATTTATGGGAACTCCTATTAAGGATCCCAACCTATACTTACCTAGCTTCTTATAAATTTATGGAACATTCAAGTATAATGGTGTCAGTGATGATGCTCTTAGGTTAAGCTTTTTATCATTTTTGTTAAGGGAAAAAGCTAAGATATGGTTGAATTCCTTGCCCCCATGCTTTATAACCACTTGGAATGAGTTAGCAAATAAATTCTTAACTGAGTATTTTCCACCTTCCAAATTTGCCAGCTTAGGAATGATATCATATCATTTTCCTAGTTTGGAGCAGAGTAAATTTACAAAAGTTGGGAGAGATTTTAGGTGAATTTTAGGAAATGCCCTCATTATGTTTTACCATATTGGTTAGTTATTTAAACTTTTTATAATGGACTGGTAGGATCCTTTAGGTTAATGATTGATGTTATAACTTGAGGATCATTAATGTTTAATCTATTAGATGAAGCCCATGAATTAATTGGGAACATGAAAATAAATAATTTTTAATGGCCTTCTGATTGTGTGAATCCTAAGTGAGTAGCTAGAGTTTATGAGTCAGATGCCTTATTTATTTTGACTACTCATATAGCTGCTAAACTTAAAAATGTTGGATATTTTTGGAGTTAGTTCAAAATCTGGATCACATATGCTTTTGAAAGAGCAAGATTTGAGTTTTATTAGAGAGAATAGTGTTCAAGGGATTAGGAATGTTATTTTGATTTAAAGACAAAAGAATTTATATAATAATATTTATAATCTAAGCTGGAGGAACAATTCTAATTTTAATTGGTCTAATAATAATGTTGGTGGTAATGATTAGTGGAATAAAAGTTAATTAAATTAAGGATGAAATTGGAGTAATCTTCAAGAACCTTTAGCAAACCCTAAGCAATCAAGCATCATAGAGCTCAATATTTTAGTTCCACAGTGTTACCCCTTTATTTTTAATGAAAAAAATACATTTGGAGATAGGAATATATCCTTGGAAAAGGTAGTAATTCAGTTAGGAATTCAATTACAAAATCAAGCTATAGCCCGAAGAAATATAGAAAAGTAAATAGGGCAACTTGCTAGTTTAATCAATAATAAATTAGATTAAGAACATTCTATCTTGGAAGATAAGAAATTAGAAGATCAATATAATAATATTTAGCTTAAGTGTGGGAAGGATTTGGGTGATCTTTATAAAGATAAAAATAAACCTCTAATGATATATTAGGAAGGTCATAGAGTGACCACCATTGCCTTTTCCTAGAGGTTGACTATCTAAAATTTGGATAAACAATTCTCTACATTCTTAGAAGTGTTTAAGAAATTAACCATTAATATACCGTTCTCATAAGCTTTAGAGCAAATGCCCACCTATGCTAAAGTTATGAAAGATATTATGAATTAAAAAAAAAATCTAGGATAATTTGAAATTGTAGCCTTAACTAAGAACTTTTGTGCTATTCTTCAAAATAAGCCCCCTAAAAAATTAAAGGATCCTTGTAGTTTCACCATTCCCACGACTATAGGTGATAATTTTTTGGAAGAGCTTCGTATGACTTAGTATCCAACATTAATCTATCACCTATTTCATTGTGAAGAGATTAGATGTAGGAGAGGTTCATCCCACTAATATCACCCTTAAGATTGTTGATAGATCATTTACTTATCCTAAGGGTATGGTAGAGGATGTTCTTGTTAAGCTAAATAAATTTTTCTTCCCTATCGATTTTATTATCATAGATATGGAAGAGTATAGGGAAATACCTGTTATCTTAGGGAAGCCTTCTTAGTAACAGATAAGGCTGTAATTGATGTTCATAACGAAAAATTAACTATGAGAGTGCAAGATCAAGAAGTAACTATTCATGTGATTAAATCTATAAGATTTCCTAATGAAAAGAACAAAGAATGTTTTAGAGTTGATTTGGATGAAAAGGTTATTGGGAACTTTAAGGAAAGTCTTATTGTAACAAATTCATTGGAGGAAGATTTGGAGAAAACCTATGAGGGATTATGGGAATCTATTTAACTTGTTGGAGAAACTGATGGGGTGTTTAGAGATAGTTTTGAGATATTAATGACATCAGCTTTTAGAATAACATTAAGGCCTTTTATAGAGGAAGAACCTAATTTTAGAGCTTAAAGTCCTTCTTAAACATCTTAAGTTTGTCTTCTTATATAGTGACTCATTTTTTCCTGTCAAATATCTATAAATTTTAAAAAAGAACAGGAAGGCAAGTTGATTAGGGTTTTAGGAGAATATAATAAAGCTTTTTGATGGAATGATGATAATATTAAAGGAATTAGCACATAAATTTATATGCATAAGATTTTAATGGAGAAATATTCTTTTTTAAAATTTTGCCCTCAATGAAGACTAAACCCATACATGAAAGAAATTATTTAAAAAAAATGCTTAAATAGTTAAATGTAGGAATTTTGTATCCCAATTTAGATAGTACTTGAGTAAGTCCTATTCATTGTATACCTAAAAAGAGTGGTTGAAAGTTTATAAGTTATTAGACTTTGTAGAACTGTCCCAAGGCTAGCCAAAGGGGGGGGTGGGGGGAGGGGTTAATTGGTTATTAAAAAATTTCTTTGATTTTTTAAAACCATTTTAGATTTTTTAAAAAATTAAACCACTAATAATGAAACATGTAGTTGTTTATAGAAATAATTATCATAGAGGATTTTTTAATCATAAAGTTTTAAATATAGAAAAATATAAATATGGGATAGATTAAAGATAATAGAAGAACACCAAATTTTATAGTGGTTCGGTCTAATTTAATCTACATCCACTCCCTAGAGACTCCTTTTCCAAGTATTACACTAAATAATAGTGACTCTCCTTTGCCCCCACGGTAAGGGGGAGAATCCCTTACAAATACTCTTCCGCCAATCTAGTGCGGTAGAGAACCATCATCTTTTACACTCTCCAAGCGATGGAAGCATACCATCACATCCTTTTTCACGCTGCCAGTGAAGCTAGAGAAACATTGATCCAATCATAAAGATCTTCTCTCAAGAGCCTCCAAAGAAGTTGGGTAGAAACTTGAAGGAGACAGAGTCCTCACTTTGGGCAACCTTATGAATCCCTCATAACTCCCCTTCACTAGGTCTCTCACTCTTCACTCACAAAATTTCTCTCAAACATACTTTTAACAGTCTATCTCAAGAGAAATTTGAAGTAGAGGATTTTTGAGATAGTTTTAGGACCCTTTATATAGAAAAAAAAAAAAAACCATCCAAAAACTAAAATTTTTAAGTGGACCATCCTACATTTGTACTGTATGATCATGGATTATCTGGTACGAATAGTTCATAAACTTAGGGCTTTGTTTAGTGCAAACTTAGATGAATTTACTTTCATACACTGTTAGTCATCTATATGAATAAAGATAGTTTTGTACTAACAGATTAAAAATAATTTGTTCGTTTGGTATGAACCAAATTTTGTACTTTGTCATTCATCTATATGAAGGTAGATCATATTATATGAATAGTTCAAAAAATAAATATGTTCATTCGATATTGATCTGGTATGAACCTAATTTTGTACTTTATTAGTCATTTGAATGAAGGTAGATCATACTATATGAATAGTTCAAAAAAATAAATGTATTTGTTCAATATGATTTAGTACGAACCTATTTTTGTACTCTATTAGTCATCTGTATGAAGTCAGATCATACTATAAAAATATTTAAAAAAATAATTTTTTTTTATTTAGTATGATCTGGTATAAACCTAATTTCATACTCTATCAGTCATCTGTACGACTGGACATCATATAGTATAAACGATTAAAAAACTCAAGCTATGATTTAATTAACTGCATTATGGAGGAAAAACATATCAAATCATACAATACAATTAGATATCATATAATATAATTAGTCTTTAAAAATTTATCACTCTCCCCCTATGTGTGTGTGCACAGTTACCCAATGAAAATCACACTTGCTCAGACTCGAAAAATAAAAATAGAGATATGCAGACTCTATTACATGAAATTATATTCTACCTTATCTTGAAGCCTTTAACAATCTTGAGTAGTATATTATTTCCCTGAAGTATTAGTACACATATAATCAAATAGAAATATCTAGTATATACAAGGAGAAATAATAAAATAAGAACAATAATATTTTGTTATCATCAAAAATCATAATCTCAATCTTGATTCTTTATTTGGAATAATCTCCCCCTTTTTTATGATGGAAAAAATAATTATTATTTGGATTACAAATTAAAGTTTTTTCTTCTAAGCTCTCCCTCAATGAATGAAAAATAAAAATCATGGGGAAAAAGAATTCTGACCTCCTTTTTTTATTTGGTTTTTCTAAAACAAACACAAAACTCTTTTCTAAAACAGACACAACAATCGTAAGAAATACACAAGACAAACATAAACAACAAAAACCCTAAACCACAAACACATTACTAAGAAGACTTCAAACAAACATAAACTACCTCCTCTTTTTTATATCAGCAAAAGGAAAAAAAGGAAAAAAATAACCCTGATTATAAAAGTTGTTATGGACGAATTAAAAAGTTGATAAAGAAAATAATTTAAAATTTTGCAAGACCAACATTTAAGTCTCGATGTAAAAACTTATATTTTAAATCAAAAAACAAATAAGATAAGAAAAGTTGACATTGTTTAATGTTTGTTCTAGAAAGTAGAAGTATCAAATAGAATAATCATCGCACAAATAAATAAATAAATATCAAATATGTTCAAATTCAATAGTTGAAATTATTGTTTAATGTATGGATTTTTATAAAAATTAGAGATATAGAGGAAAAAATTAAATACAGTGTGGGCTCATTTTATGCCTCTTTATCAACTAGAATTGAGAAATTTTTGTTGTTGCAACTATAATCTTTTGAATTTGAACTTTATTTGGCGAACATTGCACTACGTTTTTTGTTGGGATCATTTTGTGCCTCTTTTCAAATTTGGCACACTTTATGCATCTTTTGACATTTTATTCTTTCAATAATATAAATCAGCAAATCTTAGATTATGTGAATATCTTTCAAATAAAAGAAAAACTTACTTTTATAAGGAAGAATAAGCCATAAAATAAAACCCAATAGATAATAATAAATAGAAAATTGAATAAGAAAATTAAGTCACAATTTTTATAATAATTATAACTATAAGATAAATGTTTATTAGAATATGAAGATGATCTCCTCATCTAAATCTAATTATAATTTGATTTAAAGTTTTGAGTAAAAAAATCTATGAAAAAAATGTTGAAATGAAAATAATTTAAAATTTTCATCCTTTAGATCAACATTCTAGATTAGTCAATAATAACTCAAAGGCAATTTGAGAGGAAAAAAAAAAACAAAACAACAACAACCATTTTTTTAAGCAAAAATACTTAAACATAAAAAAAAAACAATTCTAAACAAAAATATCTAAATTCAATATCATAAAAACTAAAATAGCAAAGGATGCATTAATTATTGACTAAACTAAAAACCTTAAGGATCTTGATCTAGAGGAATATGTGGAGGACTAAACTGGGTAAATTAGCTATTGATGGTAGTTACTTGAGTATTAAGTGAATCAAACTATCCTCTAACCCAGCTCATATCCTCATTATATTTATAGTCCTACTGGTCAAAATGAGTCTGAACAGGATCAAATCATTGATCAATATGAGACTCGAGGCGATCAAATTTTTGGATAAAATCTTAATAGAATTGATCTCAGGTCTAGGAGCAGAAGTAGGTGCTGGAGCTGGATCAAGTCCTTAATCTCGATGGGAAAGAATGCAAAATGAAGCATCAATAAAATAGATAGGCAGATTATTTTGGAGACAGGATAAATAAGATTATATTTCCTCTCAAGGATGTAGGAAATAAAATATCCTAAGAACATATTATTCTTCCTTTTAGTGGTAGGGAGTCTGATGTTAGTAAGGTTATCAATTTAGTACAGAATCAACTAGGTTTCATTAAATATAGTGTTTTACATAATATAGTATGTTATTATACTAAGCCAAGGAGTGATATTGATTTGATCACTAGCTTTAGAATAATCGAGGTTCTTAAAATATTTTGGATGATTCTGGCATTAATGTATGAAATAGGGGTAAGTGTTGAATTGAAAGTATACCCCTATGAGTTTGATTTACAGTAGACCAATTCAAATAACTTCTTGAAATCATAGAAAGCGCCCTTACTCCTTTAGTCCTAAGATGTAAAATTGAGCTTAAATCCTCTTTAGTGATTTCTACTTATTGGTTAAAGACATATGAGGAAATTATGGTGTTGTTCTCTCTCATTCTCATTTTGGAAAAAAAATAATAAAAAGTGTTAGACTGAAATATGTAGATCAAAATGAAAATAAAAGAAATTTGGGGGGAGTCAAATAGAGGCATAATTATAAAATTGATATCTTCTTTAATAATAAAAAGGAACATAGTGATCTTAGCTTCGACAAACCGATCGTAGGCTTTTTCATTCTCTCTTAAAATAAAGTTATCATCTCATTCATTACAAGATGAACTTCCTTTGGAATGATGTGCCTGTTTGATGTTATTTTCCATTTCAAAATGATTGAACACAAGGATTAAAATAGACTAAATTTATAATAGATTGTGTACAAATTCAAAGAACATTTCGAATTTATAGAAATCAAATGATTTCATACATACAAAATTGATTTTGTATGTATGATTTTGAACTTCGTGTAGTAAAAAATTGGGTTCGTACAAATGAACATAAACTATCAAGAATAGTTATTACATCTAAATAACTTTTTGTAAAGTTACCTTCCCGATGAGTCATTTTGTATGACCTTTGACCAAACATGATCATACCGATGATAGGTGTTTATCTAGGATGATTTATCTATAAGGATCATACCTGCCTATTGAATTTCTCATCATGAAAATTGACAACTGGATCATACAGAGGAATAAGTATTCATCTGGTATGATTTTTGAATAGTAACCGCCCTAAACCCTAACTGAAATAGCCCTGAAGTATTTTTGCTACGTCTTTGTATAGATGAAAGATTAATTATTCATACAGATGATAAGGAGTTTGTACTGTATGAGTATCATTAAAAGATATAAAAATTCATCTACCCAACTCAAAAAAGGGATAATGAAAAATCTAAGGAATTTGTATAGTACAAATGTAAAACAAATTTTGGATTTGCATACGATGATCAAGACACTTTTCTAATATAAACCAAACAAGATCCATTCAACATAAAAAAATAAGAGTATAATCAAAAATAAAATAACGACATACAAAATAAGACAAACCAAAAGAAGAAACCAAAATACAATCATAAACATAAGAAAAGAAAAGGAAAATATACCCAATTGTATTTTGAAGAATTATAACTGTTAGGCATGAATATCAATAACACATAATCTAGTACTTATGGTACTGAAAGTTTTAAAAACTAGTGGTTTTTTGAAAATATCTGCAAGTTCTTTTTTAGTAGCTACATGATGTAGCTAAATTTCTCCTTTTGTGATATGATCCCTAATAAAGTGATGCCTTATGTCTATATGCTTAGTCCTTGAGTGTTTTATTGGATTCTTTGTATTGCAAATGGCACTTGTATTATCATGAAAATTTTGAATAGTACTAATTAAAAAATCTAAATCTATAAGTTGTTATTTTAACCAAAGAATATATGCCACACAACTTCCTAAGGTTATATATTCTACTTCAACAGTAGAAAGGGCTACTGAATTCTTCTTTCTAACAAACCACCAACAGTAGAAAGGGCATTTGGTATTAAATGTAAGCACTAGGATCCAGCTCAAATGGAGATGAATGCAATCTTATCCATAAAAGCTTTTATTCTTCAAGAGAGATATGATTACAAAGGAATCATTATAGAAGGTGACAATAAGAATATTATAGATTTTTTCAATAAAATCTTTAATATGAAGGCAGGTTTTGAGGAAGACCTTGGCAATTTGGACTTCTCCTTTCTGTCAGAGTTCAATCAGGTTCTCTTCCACTTTGTTCATAGAAATAGCAATAGATTAGCGGATTTTTGTTCTAATTATGCTTGCTCCTTAGATTTCTTTTGGGATAATCTCAACTGTAATAAGGTTCCTCCCAGATTTATTTCTTTACTCAAGGAGGACTGTGATTGTGAAGCAATCACTTAGTTTTTTGTACTTATCTTTTTTAATAAAATTTTACTATATGCATTCCATCAAAAAAATAAATAAACCACCAAAATTAAAGAGTTTCTAATGAATTGATAAGTTCTAAAAGTACTTTTTTATCAACCCTGCATCTTGTAACATTTGAATAATAATATCCAATGATTTCAGAATAAGTGTTGTTCCTAGGATACAAAATTCCTAAGTTTTGAGTTCCTAATGAAGTTACTAGATGCGCCAAGAGGGGGGTGGGGGGGGGGGGGCCTTTTTCACCGTCCTGGCGATGACAACATACCTTCTCATTTTTCTCCCTCCTAGAGAAGGCAGAGTACCTTCGAGGATACAGATGTAGAAGAGTCTCCCCCTCAAAGAGCCTCCCACAAGTTCTTCTTGGGACACAGGAGGAGCAAGATGCAGCAAGAATGGAGCAACTGTGTGATCTCTCTCACACTACTTCTCTCTCACCAAGCTCACCCTCTCCTTCCTCTCTCAAACCCCAAAAACTTCTAAATATAGTCGTACAGTATAATTTAAAATCGTACGGTATTACCATCAACTCTTCTGTTCATACAGGACGATAGTCGGGACGATTAAAAACTCATCTCTATACATTATATGGTTTGACCTACTTCGTACTGTACGAATAGTCAAAATCAAGGCATCATCCAGGATGAAGTTCGGGATGATCAAAACTCATCTCTGTACATCATATGGTATGATATACATCATACAATATGATTAGGAAAAAATAAGAGATCATCCAGGACAAAGTTCGAGATGATCAAAACTCATCTCTATTCATCATATAGTGCGAACATGTTTGTACAGTACGAGTACCAATCAGTGATTAAAACCTTGATTTATTTTGCTAATCATGGGTTAATTTAAGTAATTATTCAAAATAAATCGTACAGTATGAATTACATCATACATTATGAATAGCTAATAAACTTACTTAAACTAATATGGCGGCTAGGGTTTTGGATTAGTAACACATCGTACAGTACATTACAGGTCGTATAGTACAACCTATTTATAGAAATACGATTCAACCAGATCAGATCGTACAGTACGATATAAATTCGTACAGTATGATCAATATAAAAAAATCTACATTTTTCTTTTAAAATCCTCTCTCCCTGTGTGTGTACATGGTTGCTCAGAAATACATGTCGTTTGTGGCCAGACTCAAGAAAAGAGAAAACCAAATAAATAAAAAATTACAATGATGCATACTCACACTCCTACTCTACCCAGGCTTGAGTCTTCCTGCTGTCCTGAGTAACTTGTGATCTTCCTGAAATGTTAGTACTCACAGACAATAGCAGAAATCAAAGATATTCAATGAATAATAGTTCAGTCGACATTATTTGTCATCATCAAAATCTCAAACTCGGGGTCATGGATTGCAACATTCTCCCCCTTTTTGATGATGTCAAATAATGTTTTTGCAAGGCATTTTTTTTATTAATTAAAACAACACAGTATAGACAAAAAACGAAAGTAGAAAAAGAGAAAAAAGAAATTTGCATTCATTAAAACATAGGGAAACATGATCAAACTACATAAACATAAGCAAACTACAAACAGACTTCTCCCCCTTTTGACATTACTAAAAATGGAAGACACAAACAACACTAAGAAAGAAAGTATAAAACATATACACTTCAAAAAGGAGGATCCTGATCACTTTGAGGTGGAGGTGGGTGTGGTTGGAAATATTAAAGGATTGGGTCAAAATGGTGATCAATCAAAGTGAAGTGCTCCCCAAACCACCGCATGTCATCCTCATGTTGTTGATGATGTTCAAGAATGTGTGTGTCAAGATGAATCTGAAGTTGGTCGAAGCGTTCGACCAAATCATCATGAGGGTAGGATAGTGCAGTTGCTCATGGAGGTGCAGGTCGTAGTGGTCGATCAAGAGCTGTTGCTGGGGCGACTTCTCCTTCTTCATCATCAAAGTCTGGTTCTTCAGGCTCTTGTCCCCGATGAAAGAGAATACAAAAAGAGGCATCCGTATAAAAGATTGATAAATATTGGGTTCACCAGAATAGGTTAATTGGTATTTATTTTGAAGGATGTATCCTATAAGGTGGCCAAGGGCTAGACTTTTTTTCCCGTGGGTAGTAGGGAGGCGAACTAAAGTCATGTTTCAGATATAGTCAATCATTAAATCGGCCTCATCAAATTTTGTGTTTGACATTATAAGATAGGTAGCGACTGGTAGGTTTGGGGTCAGAAGGATTTTGATCATCCCGAGGGTCGTCGGTACGACCCTTGACAAAAAGCTTTGTACAGTCCAAATAGGTGTATCGTACATTATGAACACTAATAATATCATACCAAATTGAGTAAATTCATCCCAATTCATTTGCTAATGTGGATCATACAGTACGAAGAGAGGATATCGTACCGTACAATGATCAATAATGTAGTACCAAATGAATTGAATGAACTGTCACCGTATCGTACAGTATGAAATACTTCGTATAGTACGATGAAAAGTGATGAAACTTGAGTCTATGTTGTGGTTTATGTAGTGTTAGATATATCATACAGTATGATAAGAAAAATTTTAATTGTGAAGTTTTGTGTGGTGAGTGTGTGATGATCAGGAACAGCCTTTAAAAAAAATTTTATTTATTTTTTGTTTATGCATTAATGTCTATGACACCTAGTCTATTCATCAAAGCGCTAAAGGTGTTGAATGCTAGTGGTTTTGTGAATTTGTTTGCCAATTGATCTCCTGTAGCGATGTGATGTAATTCTATATCTCCCTTAGCAACATGATCTCTTATGAAATGGTGTATAATGTCTATATGTTTCATTTGAGAGTACTGAATTGGGTTTTTAGAGATGCAAAATGCACTTGTGTTATCACATGATTGACTGTTCCTACAGGTAAGCCGAGGTTAAGAATTAGTTGCTTTAATTATAGTGCTTGGGCAACACAACTTCCTACTGCAATATATTCTGCTTTAGCCGTGAAAAGGGATACTGAATTTTGCTTCCTACTGGACCAAGAAAACTAAAGATTGTCCTATGAATTGGCAGGTACCAGAGGTATTTTTTCTATCTATCCTATATCCTGCAAAATCAGAATCTGAGTACCCTAAGATTTTAAAGGAAGTGTTGTGTCTAGGATTCCAAATTCCTAAGTTCGGGGTGCCTAGTACACATCCTTTTTCACCCTCCTAGTGAAGCTAGAGAAACCTTGATCCAATCATAAAGATCTTCTTTCAAGAGCCTCCAATGAAGTTGGGTAGAAACTTGAAGGAGACAAAGAGTACTCACTTTGGGCAACCTTATGAATCCCTCATAACTCCCCTTCACTAGGTCTCTCACTCTTCACTCACAAAATTTCTCTCAAACACACTTTTAATGGTCCATCTCAAGAGAAATTTGAAGTAGAGGATTGTTGAGATAGTTTTAGGACCCTTTGTATAGACAACACAAAAAATACCATCCAAAAACTAAAATTCTCAAGTGAACCATCCTACATTTGTACTGTACAATCCTGGATTGTCTAGTACTAATAGTTCAAAAAATTAGGGCTTTGTTTAGTGTAAACTTAGATGAATTTACTTTCATACACTATTAGTCATCTATATGAATAAAGATAGTGTTGTGCGAACAGTTAAAAAATAAATTTATTCATTCGGTATGAACCAAATTTTGTACTCTGTCATTCGTCTGTATGAAGGTAGATCATATTATATGAATAGTTTAAAAAATAAATATGTTCATTCAATACGAGCTAGTATGAACCTAATTTTGTACTCTATTAGTCATCTAAATGAAGGCAGTTTGTAGTATATGAATAGTTCAAAAAATAAATGTATTTGTTCAGTATGATTTGGTATGAACCTATTTTTGTGCTCTATTAGTCGTCTGTACGAAGGCAGATCATACTATATAAATATTTAAAAAAATAAATTTGTTTATTCAATATGATCGGTATAAACCTAATTTCATACTCTGTTAGTCGTCTATATGACTTGACATCATACAATATAAACGGTTAAAAAAACTCAAGCTATGATTTAATTAACTGCATTCTGGAGGAAAAACATATCAAATCATACAATACAATTAGATATCGTATAATATAATAAGTCTTTAAAACTTTATCACTCTCCCCCTATATGTGTGTGCATGGTTGCCTAAGGACAATCACACTTACTCAGACTCAATAAATAAAAATAGAGATATGCAGACTCTATTGTATGAAATCATATTCTACCTCGTCTTGAAGCCTTCAACAATCTGGAGTAGTAAATGATTTCCCTGAAGAATTAGTTCACACATAAACAAATAGAAATATCTAGTATATGCAAGGAGAAATAATAAAATAAGAACAATAATATTTTGTTATCAAAAAATTACAATCTCAATCTTGATTCTTTATTTGGAATAATCTCCCCCTTTTTTATGATGACAAAAATAATAATAATTTGGATTAAAAATTAAAGTTCTTTTTTCTACTAAGCTCCCCCTCAATGAATGAAAAATAAAAATCATGGGGAAAAAGAATTCTTGCCTCCTTTTTTTTTTATTTGGTTTTTCAAAAAATAAACACAAAACTCTTTTCTAAAAAAAAACACAACAATCGTAACAAATACATAAGACAAACATAAAAAACAAAAACCCTAAAACACAAACACATGACTAAGAAGACTTCAAAAAACTACCTCCTCTTTTTGACATCAGCAAAAGGAAAAAAAGGGAAAAAAACCCTAAATATAAAAGTTGTTATGGATGAATTAAAAAGTTTTTAATGAAAATAATTTAAAATTTTACAAGAACAACATTTAATTCTTGATGTAAAAACTTGTATTTTAAATCAAAAAACAAATAAGATAAGAAAAGTTGACAATGTTCAATGTTTGTTCTAGAAAGCAGAAGTATCAAATAGAATAATCATCGCACAAATAAATAAAAAAATATCAAATATGTTCAATTTCAATAGTTCAAATTATTGTTTAATGTGTGGATTTTTCTAAAAATTAGAGTTATAGAGGAAAGAACTAAATGTAGTGTGGACTCATTTTTCGCCTCTTTATCAACTAGAATTGAGAATTGTTTTTTGTTGCCGTTACATATCTTTTGAATTTGGACTTTATTTGGTGAACATTGCACATCATTTTTGGTTGGGCTCATTTTATGCCTCTTTTCAAATTTGGCACACTTTATGCATCTTTTGACATTTTGTTCTTTCAATAATATAAATCAGCAAATCTTAACTTGTGTGAATATCTTTCAAATAAAAGAAAAACTTTCTCTTATAAGGAAGAATAAACCATAAAATAAAACCCAATAGATAATAATAAATAGAAAATTGAATAAGAAAGTAAAAGAAAAATAAGTCACAATTTTTAGAATAATTATAACTATAAGATAAATGTCTATTAGAACATAAAGATGATCTCCTCATCTACATCTAATTATAATTTGATTTAAAGTTTTGAGTAAAAAAAAACTATGGAAATAACATTGTAATGAAAATAGTTTAAAATCTTCATCCTTTAGATCAACATTCTAGATTAGTCAATAATAATTCAAAGACAATTTGAGAGGGAAAAAGAAAACAAATCAACAATAACCATTTTTTTAAGCAAAAATGCTCAAACATAAAGAAAATATAACAATTCCAAACAAAAACATCTAAATTCAACATCATAAAAACTAAAATAGCAAATGATACATTAATCAACGACTAAACTAAAAACCTGAAGGATCTTGATCTGGAGGAGTCTGTGGAGGACTAAACTAGGTAAAGTAGATATTGATGGTAGTTACTTGAGTATTAAGTGAATCAAACAATCCTCTAACCCAAATCATATCCTTATTATATTTATATTCCTACTGGTCCAAATGAGTCTGAACAGGATCAAATCATTGATCTATATGAGACTCCAGGAGATCGAATCTCTGGATAAAATCTTAGTAGAATTGATCTCAAGACTAAGAGCAGGAGCAGGTGCTGGTGATGGAGCAAGTCCTTAATCTCGATGGGAAAGAATGCAAAATGAAGCATCAATAAAATAGATAGGCAAATTATTTTGGAGATCAGGATGTATGAAATAAAATATCCTAAGAACATATTCTTCTTCGTTCTAGTGGTAGGGAGTCTGATGTTAGTAAGGTTATTAATTTAGTCAAGAATCAACTAGGATTCATTAAATATAGTATTTTACATAATGTAGTATGTTACTATACTAAGCAAAGGAGTGATATTGATTTGATCACTAGCTTTAGAATAATCGAGGTTCTTAAAACATGTTGGATGATTTTGGCATTATAGTATGAACAAGGGGTAAGTGTTGAATTGAAAGTATACCCCTATGAGTTTGATTTATAATAGACCAATTCAAATAACTTCTTGAAATCATAGAATGTGCTCTTACTCCTTTTGTCCTAAGATGTAAAATTTTAGCCTAAACCCTCTTTAGTGATTTCTACTTGTTGTTTAAAGACATATGAGGACATTATGGTGTTGTTCTCTCTAATTCTCATTTTGGAAAAAAAATAAAAAAAAAAGTGTTAGACTGAAATACATAGATCAAAGTGAGAATAAAAGAAAATTGGGTGGAGTCAAATAGAGGCATAATTAGAAATTTGATATCTTCTTTAATAAGAAAAAGGAACAGAGTCATCTTAGCTTGAACAAACCGATCATAGGCTTTCTCATTCTCTCTTAAAAGAAAGTTATAATCTCATTCATTACAAGATGAACTTCCTTTGGAATGATGTGCCCATTTGTTGTTATTTGCCATTTCAAAAGGATAGAACACAAGGATTGAAAAAGACTAAATTTATAATAGATTGTGTACAAATTCAAAGAACACTTCCAATTCATAGAAATCAGATGATTTAATACATACAAAATTGATTTTATATGTATGATTTGGAACTTCGTATAGTACAAAATTGGGTTCATATGAATGAACATAAACTGTCATGAACAGTTATTACATCGAAATAACTTTTTGTAAAGTTACCTTCTCGATGAGTCATTTTGTATGACCTTTGACCAAACTTGTTCGTACAGATGATAGGTGTTTATCTTGAATAATTTATCAATAAGGATCATACCTTTCGATTGAATTTTTCATCATGAAAATTGACAATTGGATCATACAGACGAATAAGTATTCATCATATATGATTTTTGAATAGTAACCGTCCTAAACCCTAACTGAAATAGTCTTGAAGTATTTTTGCCATGTGTTCATATATATGATGATTAATGATTCATACAGATGACCAGGAGTTTGTATTGTATGAGTATCATTAAAAGATATAAAAAAATTCATCTACCCAGCTCAAAAAAAAGATAATGAAAAATCTAAGGAATTTGTACAGTACAAATGAAAATCCAATTTTGGATTTGCACATGATGATCAAGACACCTTTCTAACATAAACCAAACAAGATCCATTCAACATAAAATAATAAGAGGATAATCAAAAACAAAATAATGACATACAAAATAAGACAAACCAAAAAAAGAAAGTAAAATACAATCATAAACATAAGAAAAGAAAAGGAAAATATATCCAATGCATTTTGCAGACTTACAATTTTTAGGCATGAATATCATTAACACCCAATCTAGTTCTTAAGGTACTGAAAGATTTAAAAACTAGTGGTTTTTGTGAAAATATCTGCAAGTTGTTTTTTAGTAGCTACATCATGTATATAAATTTCTCCTTTGGTGATATGATCCCTAATAAAGTGATGTCTTATGTCTATATACTTAGTCCTTGAGTGTTTGATTGGATTCTTTGTAATGCAAATGGAACTTGTATTATCATGAAAATTTTGAGTAGTACCAATTAAAAAATCTAAATCTATAAGTTATTATTTTTACCAAAGAATATATGCCACACAACTTCCTAAAGTTATATATTCTACTTCAATAGTAGAAAGGGCTATTGAATTCTTTTTTTTTTTTTTGATAAACCACCAAAATTAAAGAGTTTCTAATGAATTGATAAGTTCTAAAAGCACTTTTTTCTAACAACCCTACATTCTGTAACATTTGAATAATAATATCCAATGATTTCAAAATAAGTGTTGTTCCTAGGATACCAAATTCTTAAGTTTTGAGTTCATAAAAGATATCTTAGAACTTTTTTAATAGCATTCAAATGGGATTCTTTTGGAACAATTTAAAATCTAGCACAAATATAAACTTAAAATATGATATCAGGTCTGCTACCATTTAAATAAACTAAAGATCCAATTATCCTTCTAAATTTCATTTGATTAACATATTTGTCTTTAGAGTCCTTATCTAACTAAATTAAGGAACTCATGGGAGTACTTATTTTTTTTAGCTTTATCTATTTCATACTTCTTAAGGATGTCTTTAATATATTTTGACTAATTAAGAAAGTGCCATCCTCTTTCTTCTTTATGCTAAAACCAGAAAAGTAACTCGAGTCTCCCATCAAACTCATTTCAATATTTTTGAAAAGTCGTCACAAAGATAATTATTACAGGATCCCAAAAAGATATCATCAAGATAAATTTGAATAATGAGAATGTCATCCCCTACTCTTTTATGAAGAGAGTGGTGTCCACACTCCCTTTAATAAAATATATTTCTACTAAGAATGTGCTTAGCTATTCATACCATGCCCCATATGCTTGTTTTAGTCCATATAATGCCTTCTTTAATTTAAACACATGATTAAGAAATTGTGAATTTTCAAAATTTAGAGGTTGCTCAACATAAACATTCTCTTTTATATACCCATTAAGAAAGGCACTTTTAACATCCATTTGAAAAAATTTAAATCATTCAAAACAAGTAAAGGCTAGAAGCACCCTTATTGCTTCAAGTCTAGCTATAGGGGTAAATGTCTCCTCAAAATAAATTCCTTCTATTTGATTATACCCCTTGGCCACCAATATTACCTTATTTCTAACCACTACACATAAATCATTCTTTTAGTTTTAAAAATCCACTTAGTTCCAACAATATTTTAATTATTTGGTCTTTCTACCAACTCCTTAATATCATTTCTAATAAATTGATTCAATTCTTCTTACATAACTAGAATCCAAAATTCATCTAAGAGTACTTAATTTATATTAGTGGGCTTAATCATTAAAATAAATAATGAGTGGTTCACTTCTTTATTAAGTCCATGTATAGTTCTAACACCTTCACTCTGGTCTCGTAAAATCAATTATTTTGGACGACTTTTAGAATATTTCCATTTTCTAGGAAATGTTTTTTATGTGCCAACCCTTTCTTCATGATTTGTATTTTCAATTCCATGGGTAATTTCTTCAACATTTTCTTCTTCCAACCTAGACTCTTTAGAAATATAACATTTATCAAAAACTATATGAGTGGTTTCCTCTACTACTAATATCCTTTTGTTAAAAACTCTATAAGATTTGCCAACACTTGAATATCCAAAATTCCTTCATCAAATTTAAAATTATATTTTCCAAAAAGAGTTTTTCCATTATTATGAATGAACACTTTACATCCAAAGACATGTAGATGTGAGACATTGGGTTTCCTACCCTTAAGAAGTTCATAAGGTGTATTATTTAACTTAAACCTAATGTTCACCCTATTCAAAACATGATAGGCTGTATTAACTGCTTAAACCCAAAAATATTTTGGAAGTTAATATTCAACCAATATATCTCTAGTGGCTTCTACCAAAGTTCTATTCTTTCTTTCAATAACCCCATTCTATTGAGGGGGAGCTGAAATTGTGATCTATCTCTTGCTCTTTATATAAAACTTCAAAATTTATATATTCAAATTATTCACCATGGTCACTATGAATTGCAAGAATTTCATAGCCTATCTTCCTCCATATCTGAGTAGAAAAATTTCTAAACTTATCAAATGATTTAATCTTATGTGTTAAGAATCTAGTCCAAGTAAACCTTGAATAATCATCAAGAATCACATACCCAAAAACACTCCCTCCTAGACTTACCATGCTAATAGGTCCAAAAAGATCC
Source organism: Dendrobium catenatum (assembly GCF_001605985.2). Classification (NCBI taxonomy): domain Eukaryota; kingdom Viridiplantae; phylum Streptophyta; class Magnoliopsida; order Asparagales; family Orchidaceae; genus Dendrobium; species Dendrobium catenatum. Next base: position 1,126,001 of record NW_021318604.1, on the reverse strand, counting down.
ATGTGAAGGACTGAAAAGGATTTTCTAGTTCTAAGATCTTTAATTGAATGAAAGGAGTACTTGACTTGTTTCCCTAATTACAGGAGATCATTAGTGAAGTCTAATTTGGATATACCTCTAACCAATTCCTTTTGGGTAATTATCCTAAGATTTTTCATACTTACATGACAAATTCTTCTATGTCATAACTAAGATTCATCAGTAATAATTTTTAGATAAAAAGTATTAGAAGATTCAACATAGTTTAAATCAAGCATATAATTATTATTTACCCTATCTCTATGCAACACATCCACTCAATTTTAGCTTATAATGTAGCTTGTAGGCAAAAAAATTATGTTAAAACCCTTATCACAAAGCTGACTAATATTTAACAAGTTATGTTTTAAGCCTTCTACTAATAAGACAATTTCAATCAAAAAATTATTTGTGTTATCAATCATATATGAACCTACCACTCTCCTAGTGATATTATCTCCAAGTGTCACTTTGCCTCTAATCTTGGCCTCTAGTGATATAAATTGATTTGGATCTCCAGTCATATATTTTGAACATCCACTATCCAGGTACTAAATACTCTTATGAGAACTTGTATGAGGTCATTTTTATAAAATTATGAAATATTAGACTTGGGAACCCAAATAAATTTAGGTTCATCACTTAATAATGATAATCTAGCTAGATGCATATTTAATATATTGTATTTGATGCATCTTAAATTTCCACACTAAATGTACTCTACTATGAATAGTGCAAGTGTGAGAAATTTGTCCCAACATTCCACATGAAAAATATTTTACACCAAAAAAATAATTTACTAATCTATATGAGTTATAATATCTTTTCCTAGGTTTTGAATTTGCATGCTTTTGGTTAGGATTGTAAAATTATTCAAGTGTGGGAGCTGACTTATTTTCCTTAAAAGCTTTCAATATTATCTAAACTTATGAGTTTGTATTTTCCAAAATCAAAATTTTAATCTTCAAATCATGTCCCCTTTAATTAAATTCACCTATAAATACTTTAAAGTCATTTTTAAGCTCACTATAAGATGTTTTCAAAAGGTCATGCTTCTTGTTCAAATCATCAAATTCATCTTGTAAAGCCACGTGATTATTATCTATGCCTGCATGATCAATCCTAAGAATTTCATGCTATTTTTGTAAATTCAAATACTCGATACTAAGGTTAGCATGCAATTATTTATGTTTCCTATATGCATTATGAATCTTCTTAGAAACTTCAAATAATTCATAGTAGGATAGGTCACATACCTCCTCTTGATCTAAATAATCAAGTTTATCTATCATTAAGCACAAATTTGTAACCTCCTCTTCTGCTTCTATTTTTTGAGAGTCTAAAGCTAACTCACCCTAGAAAACTCTTTGCATTTTTCTAGCCCTTCTTAATGTTAGTTTTCTCCTCAACTTTTTCCATGTTAGGATTAGCTTTGAGATTTGAGCAATCACTTTTTATATGTTCAGGCTTTCTGCATTCATAACAAATAACTTCATTAAAAACTTTTGGATTCTTATTGAATTTATCTTTGTTCCAATGTTGACATAGTCATTGCTTTCTCTAAAGAAATCATTTGAATTTCTTAGTCATAAGTGTAATATCTTCTTCATCCTTTGGCACATATTGATCACTCTCTGAATCATCAACTTTCAAAGTTCTATTTATCTTTTTCCTTTTGTCACCTGCATAATCTATCTTTGATTCACTCTGTGCTCGTAAGCAAAAAGTTATCCAAGTAGATTGTTAATAAAATATATATTTAGATCTTTAGACTCAGTTATGATAGTTTCTTAACTTTTTCTATATTTATAAGCTCTCTAACATAAGCATGTAATGTGGTAACAATATGAGTAAATCTTGTATACATATCAGAAATTAACTCATTTGGTTTCATGCGAAATAGTTCATAGTCATGTAACAAAATGTTCAACCAAGATTATTTTACTTTATTTATTCCTTCATAAGTTATGCAAAGTCTATATAAATTCTCTTCCACCAACCTGGTGCAACAGAGAACAATCACCTTTTACACTCTCCAAGTGATGACAAAATATCTATCACATCATTTTTCACCCTCTTGGTGAAGGTAGAGAACCTTGAAGATCTTTTCTCAAGAGCCTCCAAAGAAAATGGACAGAAACTTGAAAAAGACAAAGAGATCCTCACTTTCGGTAACATTATGAATCCTTCACAACTCTCATTCACTAGATCTCTCACTCATTCACAAAATTTCTCCCAAACACACTCTTAATGGTCCCTCACAAGATAAATTCAAAGTAGAGGATTGTTGAGATAGTTCTAGGACCCTTTATATAGAAAATACAAAAAAAGTTATCCAAAAACTAAAATTTTCTAGAGAGCCATCCAACATTCGTACTATATAATTGTGGATCATTCGATATAAATAGTTCAAAAAATCTGGGTTTCATTTGGTATGAACTTGGATGAATTTAGTTTCATACACTATTAATCATCTATATGAATAAAGATTGTATTGTACTGATAGTTCAAAAAGTAAATTTGTCCATTTGGTATAATCTGGTACAAACTTAATTTTGTACTCTGTCAATCATCTAAACAAATCAAATCGTTCTATATAAATAGTTCAAAAAATAAATGTGTTCTTTTAGTATGATCTAGTATGAACCTAATTTCATACTATGTCAGTCGTGTGTATGAAGGGTAGATCATACTGTATAAATAGTTCAAAAAAGAAATGTGTTTCTTTGGTATGATTTGGTACGAACCTAATTTTTTACTCTATCGATCATCTATACAAATGTAGATTATACTATATAAATAATTTAAAAAATAAATGTGTTCATTCAGTTTAATCTCATATAAACCTAAATTCATACTATGTCAATCATTTGTACACTTAACATCGTATAACATGACCAATTTAGAAATTCAAGCCATAATTTGATTAATTATATTGTAGTGAAAAACATGCCAAATCATATATTATAATTAAATATTATATTGTATGATTAATCTTTAAAAAATTTATCACTCTCCCCTTGTGTGTGTGTAGGGTTACCCAATTAAAATTACACTTGCTCATACTCAAGAAACAAAAATAGAGATATATAGACTCTTCTACATTAAATCCTATTCTAGCATGTCTTGAAGTCTTCAACAATCTAGAGTAGTATATGAATTCCCTAAAATGTTAGTACACATAGAAACAAATAGAAATATCCAATATACACTAAGGAAAAATAATAAAATAAGAAAAATGATATTTTGTTATCATAAAAAATCACATTCTTAACCTTGATTCCTAATTTGCAATAGTTGCGTAATTGTAATATCCAATAAACATAATGAGCTTATTCCAAAAAGGTCTCACTAGCTAGATTTTTTGTATAGACAATAGGAAGCTGAATAAAGCCACTAAAAAATATCAATTTCCTTTGTCATTGTCAAGATATTTAACAGTTGGTAGTACATTAATTTTATGGCTTTTTTGATGGACTAGATTCCTATTGTACATGAGTAAAAGGGCAAAAACTACCATGCCAACCCCTATAGCGCTTTTACCTTTAGAAGATTATCATTTGGTCTTTATAATGCCCCTACTACTTTTTAAAGATGTGTGATGTCAATTTTTTCAAACTTAATTGAGCAAGATATTGAAATCTTAATGGATGACTTTTCTATTTTTGGCACTACTTTAGACTATTGCCTCAATCACTTAACTTCTATACTTAAAAGATGTGTAGAAATAAATTTACTGCTAAATTGAGAATAATGTAAATTTATGGTGATCGAATGAATTTTTTAGGGTAGAATCTTTCTAAGGAAGGATTAGAGGTGGACAAAGACCAAGTTCATCTTATAAAAAAATTAGCACCACCCACTTCAGTTAAAGGCATTAGTAGATTTATAAAGCAAGCAGGATTCTATAGATGGTTCACAAAGGATTTTCTAAAATTTCTAAATCATCATGTCATTTATTGGAAAAAGATGTTCCTTTTGTTATTTACACTACATGTCCTAATACCTATAACACTTTGAAACAACATTTAATTACTACTCGTATTATTCTTGCACCTAATTGGTCTTTACCTTTTATAGTCATGTGTAATGTAAGTGATTTTGTTGTTCGTGATATTCTTGGCCAAAAGCTTCATAAAAAATTTCTTGTCATTTTTTATGTAAGTAGGACATTGAACACTACACAATGTAATTATACCATCACTAAAAAGGAACTAAAATCTATTGCCTTTAATTTTTATAAATTTTGGTCTTATTTGATTGGCCAAAAAGTGAATGTATATATTGTTCATTATGCGATGAAATTTCTTATGATAAAGATGAAAAGTTTGTTAGGGATGTTAAGCAAGAGGGGGGGAGGGTGAATTGCTATTTAAAAAAGTTCTTCAAAAAAAAATTACAAACACAACCAAACAATCACCACAGTTTGAATTGCCTATTAATTAAGGAAAAGTCATCACTTTCAGACCCGGAAGAATCAGTGTCCGTATCGTTAGCCTTCAACGCCACAGTTTTCTTCTTCTTTTGCTCTCCTGCATCAAGTTGTCTTTGGTTTATCCCTTAATCATAAGCAATGATTGGTCCAAGTAAGTTATCAACATAATAAGTATTTAAATCCTTATATTCAGTACTTGACATAATCTTAGCATCAAAGGAAGAGGGCAAGCATCTCAAAATTTTGTTAACTTTTTTATAGTTAGTGAGCTCTCTTCCTAAAGAATTCAATGAGGTGACAATTTGAGTAAACCTAGTATACATGTCAGAAATCGATTCAGTAGGTTTCATACAAAAAAGTTCGTAGTCATGCAATAGAATATTCAACCTAGATTACTTAACTTCATTAGTTCCTTCATAAGTGATACACAATATATCCCAAATTTCTTCATCAATAGCACAAGTTGAAACACACATGAAATCTTCAGATTTCAAAGCACAGAAAAAATAATTCAAGCATTTTGCATTTAGTTGAGCTAAATCCCTATCATCAAAAGTCCATTTAGTAAAAGAAAGTTTAGATTTATTGCAATTAATTTCACGTAATGAAGGTGAATAACTATCCTTAATAAGCATCCACATGCGATAATCAATCGATTATAAAAATGTAAACATGTGAGATTTCCAAAAGTCAAAAAGGAATATTATCAAATAATGGTGATCGGGTAATAAAATACCCTTCTGCAGTAGTACGATTACCAAAGTTAGTCATTAATTGAAATTCAAAAGTTTTCAAAAACTCAATTTTATGAATCCCTCTTTCATGTCACTTGAAAGTTTATTAGGGATGTTAAGCCCTTATGAACTAGTCCCAAGGCTAACCAAGAGGGGGGGGGGGTGAATTGGTATTTAAAAATTTTCTTCAAATAAAATCGCAAACACAACCAAACAATCACCATAGAAATTAAAGTGCAGAAATTAAATGTGGAAGTATAATAAGAAAGAACACACCATATTGTATAGTGGTTCGATCAACTTGACCTACGTCCTCTCCCTGGAGCCTCTCCTCTGAGTATTGTACTAAACTCAGTGTCTCTCCTTCTGCCCCTATAGCATGGTAGAGAAGCCCTTACAAAAACTCCTTTCCACTAACTCCGATTAGGCAAAGAACTCAACTCCTTTTGCTTCCTTCTAAAGCAGGTAGAGAACACAACTCCTTTTTGCCTCCTACTGAAGCAGGCAAAGAACCAAACTCCTTTTGCTTCCTCCTAAATTAGGCAAAGAACCTCGATCATTTGTTAAAGTAGACCTGTATAGAACCTCCAAGGAACTAGGGATGACAACCAAAGAAGATGACATGGATCCTTGCTTTGAGCAACCTTTGTGAAACCCCTCACAAACTCCCCCTCATAAGATTCTCTTTCTCTCCCTTAGTCTCCCTCTTCTATTGGCTCTCTCAAGTAAGGACAGCAGCAAAATATCACCTCTTGAGAAATTAAGAGATCTTTTAAACAAGGGCTCCAAATTAGCCCAAATTAGTAACTAATCATAAAAGATCATCCAAGATGATTGACATATCATCCTGTACGATCAGTTCAAATTAAGCTAAATTAGCTAAGATGATTTGGAAGAGTTTGGATGATTATAAGGTTCCTTTGTTGAGATCATCTAGGACTATCATCCTGTATGATAAGTTCAAGTCGTCCAATATCATCTAGACCATCACCTTAGATGGATGCCTAGATGAAGGAAAAATAACTAGATCATCTAGGATGATCTCACAATCACCTTGAATGGAACCAGGTTAATTTTTTATCATCTAGAAATAATTAAGTTTTATGAACTTATCATCCCATACATCATGCGATCAGCCAGGATTCTATGATCGAGCAATCAAAACTTAATTGCTTTCCTTAATTATTAGATTAATTTATGCATAATTGTACTGCATCATCCAAGATGATATCCTGGACAATGTGCAAAAAAAAAAGATACCTAAATATATCTGACAGCTTATTCTTTTTTATTTGAGCTTATTGTCCCGGACGATGATAATATTATCCAGGATGATTTGCTTAATTATGGCTACCTTAAACAGGATGCCATAATTAGGGTTTTAATTTTTAACTGATTGTCCATAATGAGTTTGGGATCGTCCCGAATGATGTGATCAAAAATTAAAAAAACTATAAAAACCAGACATAATTTTTCCCCCAAGTGAGTGTGCGCAAGGTTACTTAGCATCAGGACCCACATTATTTATAATTGACTCGAGAAAGGGTAAAAGACACTTGACGTACAATACAAGCTGACTCAGTCCTACTCTACCCAATCTTGAGCTGGTTTGATTTGCAATTTGATCTTGTGGACTTGAAATGTTAGAACGCAAAGTAATCTTTGAAAAATAAAAATGTTTGCTATCATCAAAATTCTATTCCCCAAAATCAGATTCACAATATTCTCCCCCTTTTGATGATGGAAAATATAAAAATAATTAAAGTTGTTCAATAAAAATAATGTAAAATAAGAAGTTCAAATTTTATTAAGAGATGAATACAGTATAACTAAGAAACATAAAATAGTACAACTACTCCCTCTTTTGACATCATAAAAAGGAGGAGGGAAAGAGAAAAGAAACAAAATAGAAACTACCAAACATAAGTAAACTATATCAAGGAAAAAACAACATCAAGAAAACAAACTAAAAGAAGGATGGCCCTTGATCATCCGAAGGAGGTGGTGGTGGTGGAAGAAAGAAACTAGAAAGAGTAGAAAATTGCTCCCCAAATCAGGCCATGTCCTGATCGTGCTAGCATTTCTAGGAGCTATGAATGAGTCAAAGCGAGCAATGTCCTCTATATATTGTTGCTCCTGTGCAGCAACATAGGTCTCGAACCAAGTCTCACACTAGTCTAATCGCTGTACAAACTAATCCAACTGTGAGTACTGGTGGAGCGAATCAGGTGTAGGAACAGGTGTAGGAGCTAACTCCTCCTCAGCTCCCTCAGCTTCCTCATGCCCTAGGTGGAGATAAGTACTATGAAGAATGTGGAATGAGTTATTTGAGTATAAGGCAAGCTAAAAGTTTGGTGGGGAAGGATATTGAAGGTTGTATTTGGATTCCAGGACATAGATTATGATGTGTCCGAAGGTAAGATTGGGATTCCTCTTATGTCTTGGATCTCTAATGCTCGTCAGGTGCTCAATGTATCAAAAAATTAGATCAATTGCAATAAAATCATGATGGGCAATGATTTAGAAGTGGTGATCGAAAGGAGTGAAGTGATGTGAATATGATTACCAACTTTTGGAAGAACTGGGGTATGAATGACATGTTGGATTACCCTAGCATCTTTGAGTAGGCTGCTAGACCCTCTAATGTGATAGGAGGCATTAGTATTCCTCAAAAAGTGATTAGATGGAGCCCAGCCATAATCAGTGTCTTTAGACAAGATGTGAAGCTTATCTCTAGTGGTGCAGGAGCTCGTGATAGCCTTGATATGTGATTTTGACAGAATGGATATTCATGTAAAACTGAATAGTAGTAAAGGAGGAGTTGATGAGGAGGCTAGCAAAGAATTTGAATAGTAATTTAGAATTAAATGAGATGATAAGTGTAAGGTTAAAGGTAAGAGATGTGTGTGCAAATAAGTTGAGAACAAGATAAGAAAGTATGCAAGGGTTGAGAGTTTGGGATAAAGTGATATCGGCTATCTTGTATCATTGATAGGTGGCTTGGTCGGCCGCCTCAGTGAAATGAGGGTCAAGATTGGCCATCGAGGAGCTTCTAGAAACCATACGAGATCTTTTTCCATAAGCCATGATCAAGAAAAATGGAGAGGAAGTAAGAGCAAGGAGGATTCAAGGAAGATTGTGTGAGAGAAAATGTTTGAATGTCTCTATTTTTAAAGAAATGGTTCGATCATCCAAGACGATCGCAAAATCATCTAGGACAATCAGGTGAAATAATTGCGTTAGGGATGATTGGTCAAAAAAGCGGTAATATCATCCAGGATGATCGAACATTAACTGGGACGATAAGATATAAGCGGTCATCTTGAGGAGTCAATCTGGATAACTGTTGAAAAAGAAGATCTTCCTGAATGAGTAGGTGTACCATCCAAGATGATACACAATAATGAATTGTACCGACCGAATATAAATGTTTAAAGGATTTGCTATGTGTATCGTCTAGGATGAACAGGTGTATTGTCCGGGATGATTACCAATAATGGATCATACCAGCCAAATTTAAAACATCTAAATGCATTTCCATATGTATCATCAAAGTCGAATAGGAAGATCGTCCGAGATGAACACCAATAATTGAGAAGAAATTGTGAAGATCGTCTAGGACGAGGCGGTTTATCTAGAATGATGACAAATAATTGAAGCAGAAGATGATCAGATTATCCAAGATGGTAATGAATCGGCCAGGACAATCATAAACAGAGATATCATATTGGCCATTAGATGGAATTTTAAGAATGGATTGAATGTATCATCCAGGATGATGTGATAAAAAGTTGAAATTCAGTAGATGGATGGAGATGATCAGAGAAGGCCCAAAAATACAAAAATTAATAGTAAAAATAAAATAAAAATAAAATAATGATAAATATGATAGAAATGACAAATAAAGAATGAAAAAAAAAATAAGTTTTTTTTATCAAAGCACGAATAAGATAAATTCTTCATGTGTTAAAAATTTGTAAGATTCAATGAGTTAATATCATCAAAATCCAAAAAATGGTACAACAACTAATCATGTTAGCCCTAGCTAAGACTTCTCATAGGGAAAACCATCTTATAAAAACAAAGATCTAACTCAAAAAAAATCAATTAGATAAGAAAAAGAGATCCATTCAAAACTTAGTTTCAGAAAAATATCTTATAGAATAATATACCAAAGCAATTTGTCACAATTATAAATTTTTAAATCAAGCCTTTGAACATATCAAATGACATATGAAACTTCTAAGATTTAAAGGTTTGAAAGAGAAGGAAGCTTGCCTTTTGTGGGCTCATTTTATGCCTCCATCTTTTAATTTTTTATACATATTGTGTATCTTTCAATTTTTTTTTGCAGTCATTGCACATTTTTTCATTTTTCTTTTTTTTTTCAGGTTCATTTTATGCCCTTGTATTTTTTTGCAAGCTAGATCCCTTTTAAGACACTTAAACACTCTCAATTGTGACTATATCCTCAAGATATTAGAGAAGAAAAATCCACTCTCTAATATACGGAAGAATAAACCACAAAACATATTCAAATTCATATGATAAATGCAACGATAAGATTACAAAAAATTTGAAAGTAATATAAAGACTTTGAACATTATAAATATAAGATAGATTACTATAACAAGATAGAAAAGATCTCAATCACAAAGTCCAGTTGTTAATTTCAGATAGACTTTTGTTTAAAAAAAAATTACACCACTAAAAGAAGTTAGAGGAAGGAAAATAATCAACAATGTTTCTCTCTTTAATTGATTTAGGGATGTCAAACATTAACTACAAATTTTCAAAAAAAAAAAAGGCATAAAATATCATTTCAGATATGACCAAAAAGAAAAACTAATAAAAAAAACATCAGAAATGAAACCACTATAAAATAATTGCAAATAAAAAAAATCTACACACAAAACTAAAAAGAAAGAATAGAAAATAGCAACAAATAGTAGATCAAAAAAACATGCAAATCAGAATTTATTAAGCATCAAGATTATGTAATTAAGATTCGTGAGCCTTCACTATCCAAGTATCACATGCTCTCACAAGGCCTTTTGTGAGAGCAAGCCTACAATAATATCAAACATCAGATTTAGAAACCTAAATAGGTTTGGATCCCTTCTTATGAAAATAAGAATGTAATGCATGTGTGTTATATTATGAATCATACAATTTGGGTCTCCACACCCAACATGTACTACGGTGAACAGTGCAAGTGTGTGAGATGTTCCCTAGCATGCCATATAAAAACATCTAACTATAGGAAAAGAATTTACTAATCTATTTGGGTTATAGTGTCTCTTCCTAGGTTTCAAAAATTTTTGTTTTGGACCATGTAAAAACTATTCAGGTATGGGTGTATTCTAATTTTTCTTAAGTCCATTCAATTCAGCTTTAAACCTCAATTTAACACTTTCTAAAACAACATTATTAACTCTTAAATAGTGCTCTCTATGCTCAAATTCATTAATATAAGTTTTAAAATTACTCTCAAGTGAGATTTATGATGCTTTCAATGAATCATACTCAATAACTAACTAAGAATATTTTTTATTTAATGCATCAAACTCATTTAGTAAAGACATGTGATTGCTATCAAGTGTGAAGTGATCTTTAAAAATTACTTCATGCTCTTTTTAAAATTTTAAAAACTCTAATTTCAAACTAGCATGCGATTTCTTAAGTTTCATATATTAAGCATGAATTTTCTCATAAATTCTAGTAATTGATCGTAACTTAGTTCACATACCTCTTCTAGGTCAGACTGACAAAGATGATAATTGGCCATCAAGCACAAGTTTGTTGTCTCCACCTCAGCTTTAGTCTTAGAAGATTCTGATGTAGAATCCACCTAGAATGCCTTTTAGAATCGCATCTTATCCTTGTCCTTCCAAACTTAGGTTTCTCCTCACCCTTCTGCTTGCTTGAGTGATCCTTAATTGTAGGACAATTAGCTTTGATATGTCCAGGCTTCCTGTATTCAAAACAAACAACATCAGAAAAAATTTTAAAATTTTTACTACCCTTACTTTTGTTCCATTTTTTATGGTGCGTGAGATTCTTCCTTAAAAAGCTTTTGAATTGCCTAGTGATTAAGAAAAAGTCATCACTTTTAGACCCTGAAGAATCCGTGTCCGTGTCGTTGGCCTTTAGCACCCCAGTTTTCTCCTTCTTTTTCTCTTCTACATCAAGTTGTCTTTAGTTCACCCCTTACTCATAAGCAATGAGTGATCCAAGTAAGTTCTCAATAGAATAAGTGTTCAAATCCTTAGATTCAGTAATTACAGTAATATTAGCATCAAAGGAATAAGGCAAGCATCTCAAAATTTTGTTAATTTTTTTGTAGTTAGTGAGCTATCTTCCTAAATCATGCAAAGAGGGGAAAAATTGAGTAAACCTAGTATACATGTCAAAAATTGATTCAGTAAGTTTCATACAAAAAAGTTTGTAGTCATTCAATAGAATATTCAACCTAGATTGCTTAGCTTTATTGGTTCCTTCATAAGTGATACACAATCTATCCCAAATTTCTTTATGTGTAACACAAGTTGAAACACGCATGAAATCTTCAGATTTCAAAGCACAGAAAAAAATAGTTCAAGCATTTTGCATTTAGTTGAGCTAAATCCCTATCATCAATATTTCATTCAGTAAAAGGAAGATTAGTTTTAATGCCATTAATTTCATGTGACACAGGTGAATAACTATCCTTAATAAGCATCCACATGCGAGAATCAATCTATTATAAAAATGTAAATATGCAAGTTTTCCATAAGTCAAAAGAAATATTTTAAAACAATGGTGGTCGGGTAATAGAATATCCTTCTGTAGTATTATGATTATCAAAGTTAGTCATTAATCAAAATTCAAAAGTTTTCAAAAACTCTATTTTATGAATCCCGCTCATATACCACTTGAAAGTTTGTTAGGGAAGTTAAGCCCTTATGAACTAGTCCCAAGGCTAACTAAGAGGGGGGTGAATTGGTATTTAAAAATTTTCTTCGAACAAAATCACAAACACAACCAAACAATCATCACATAAATTAAGGTGCATAAATTAAATGCAGAAGTATAATAAGAAAAAACACACCAATATTTATAGTGGTTCGGTCAACTTGACCTACGTACACTCCCCGGAGCCTCTCCTCTGAGTATTGCACTAAACTCAGTGTCTCTCCTTTTGGCCCCATAGCAAGGCTGAGAAGCCCTTATAAATACTCCCTTCGACCAACCATGGTGAGGCAAAAAACCTAACTCCTTTTTCTTCCTCCTAAAGCAGATAGAGAATCCAACTTCTTTTTCTTCCTCCTAAAGCAGGCAAAGAACCGAACTTATTTTCCTTCCTCCTGAAGCATCTAGAAATCCTTAATTAGTTGCTAAAGTAGACTTCTTTAGAACCCCCAAGGAACTAAGGATGATGAGTGGAGAAGATGATGTGGATTTTTGCTTGGAGCAACCTTTGTGAAACCCCTCACAAACTCCCCCTCATAAGATTCTCTCTCTCTCTCTCTCTCTCTCTCTCTCTCTCCCTTACTCTCCATCTCCTCTTGGCTCTCTCATGTCAAGATAAAGTGATCCCAGTTATCTTGTATCATTTATAGGCAGCTTGGTCAACCGCCTTAGTGAAATGAGGTAAAGATTGGCCCTTGAGGAGCTTGTATAAGCCATATAATATCTTTTTTCCACCAGCCATAATCAAGAAAAATGGTGATGAAGTAACAGCAAGGAGGATTCAAGGAAGATTATGTGAGAAAAAATGTTTGAATGTCTCAGTTTTTAAACAACTGGATTGATCGTCAAAGACGATCGCAGAATCGTCAAGAACAATTAGGTGAAATGATTATGTTAGGGATGATTGGTCAAAAAGGCGATAATATTATCTAAGACGATCGAACATCGTCTAGGATGATAAGACACAAGTGATCATCCTGAGGAGTTAATCTGGACAACGGTTGAAAAAGAATATCTTCTTCAAAAAGTAGGTGGATCTTCAAGGATGATGCATAATAATGAATTGTACCGGCTAAATATAAACATTTAAAGGCCTTGCCACGTGTATCATCCAGGACAAATAGGTGTATCGTTCGAGATGATTACCAATAATGGATTGTACTGGCCGAATTTAAAATATCTAAACTTATTGCCATATATATCATCCAAGATGAATAGATGGATCGTTTGGGAAGATCACCAATAATTGAGAAGAAATTGTGAAGATCAACTAGGATGAGACAGTTCATCCAGGACGATGACAAAAAGTTGAAGCAGGAGATGATCAGATTGTCTAAGATGATAATGGATCAACCGGGACGATCATAAATAGAGAAATCATATCAGCCGTCAAATGGAATTTTAAGAGAGGATTGAATGTATCATCCGTGATGATGTGATAAAAAGTTGAAATTTAGGAGATGGATGAAGATGATTAGAGAAGGCCCAAAAATACAAAAATTAATAGTAAAAATAAAAAATAAATTAATGAAAAAAGATGATAAAAATGACAAACAAAGAATGAAAAAAATAAGTTTTTTTATCAAAACATGAATATGATACATTCTCCATGTGATTGAATTAAAAATTTATAAGATTTAATGAGTTAACATCAATGGAATTCGAAAAATGGTAGAACAACCAATCATGTCAACCCTATCTCACACTTCTCATAGTGCAAACCATCTTTTAAAGATAAAGATCTAACTTTAAAAAATCTTAGATAGTCGTTGAGTTCTATTTTTAGAGAGATAGAGAGTCCCATTTTTTAGAGAGAGAAAATTCAAAAATTTTGAATTTTTCCATTGGCGGCTACGCCGGTGGAGATGACTTGCTTGGCGGTGGCCACTTCAGGTGGTTGGTCGTCGGCATATAGGAATCCGGATAGATCTTCGATGATGCCTCAATCATTGAAATCAGAATTGGATGATGCCTCAATCATCGAAATCATAATTGGTAAATAATTGACGACTTGTCAACGGTCCGTTGGTAATCAGAGAAAATTGCTCTGATTGTATGGAAGTTTCTTCACCAGTTGTCGACAAGGGTAAGCAGATCATTATGTATTCAATTATGGTAACTCCTTCATCAAATCTGAAGGATATTTCAAATGATTTTGAAGCTTCATCTTCTGGTATGAAGATATTTGTGAATAGATTTAGAAATAATGATAATTCTGAGAAGATAGAACCTGTTATCCATGAGAAGGAGATAGCATCAAAGATGCTTGTGAAATTGTTCAAACAAAGAATAAAGAGTTGAATTCTGCTCCTGTTAAAAACATTATTAATCCTTGGATTAAACGTTCTCATATCCCGGTGAACATGCCAATGGAAGAATCCTTTTTGTCTGAGGACAGCAAGACAGTCAAACTATTTCAGCCTAAGATGGTAGAGAATTCTGAGAAACTTCAATATTTAATTGTGGTTAAAGTCTTTGGAAGAGCTATTTCAGTTCAAATTATAGCAGCAGAATTGAGACGTCAATGGTCTCAAATCGGAAAGTTCCATCTCACTATACTTGGTTTAGGTTGGATGTTGTGTTCCTTCTTCTCCCAGGAAGCTATGGAGAAAGTGATTACAGGTCAACCATGGTTTGTAAATGGTCATATTGTTGGGCTAGACAAATGGAGTGCCAAATTTGATACAAATTCCCTTAAAGGCTTAACATCGCCAGTATGGGTAAGATTTCCAAATCTTCCATTATTTTGTTGGGATGAGATCAATGTAGTAAGGATTACATCATTGATTGGAACTCCTTTGGTTATTGATGGTGATATGTTCCAATGGGGAAGGAGGGAGTTTGCAAGAGTTTGTGTTCGTTTAGAACATGATAAAAAATTGCCAATGGGTGTTTGGGTGGATGGACTAGAAGGTCATTTCTTTCAAAAGATTGAGTATGAAAAGATCTCAACCTTTTATTACAAATGTAGAAAAATTGGGCATCTAAGAAATATGTGTATGGAGGAAGACAGCTCAAATTTCGGCTGTCCTGTTCCAGTTGTCAAAGAAAAGGCTGAAGAAGTTTTGAATGCTCCTAAGGATGAAAAGTATGGACCTTGGGTCCATGTCAATTATAGAAGAAATAAAATAGTGAAAGCTATTTATTAGAAGAAGGCAGTGGAGAATAAAGAAGTTGGAAAATCTCCTGAAGATCAAGTATCAACTAAAGTTTCAAATGTAACACAACTTGAAGGTGGCATTACAGATGACTTTGTGAAGAATAAGGTAGCAGAAGTTGGTGAAAATACTACTATTAAAGTTGGAGTAGATGTGAAGGATTCTACCTCTTTTCCTGAGGTTACTCTTGTTCAAAACAATATGTTTAAATTGTTGGAAGAAATAGAGGTTGAAGATTCTGCGTTAGAGAAAGAAGCACTGGTTATTCATATTGAACCTGAAATGGAAGATGGTGAATTCTGTAATACTGAACAAACCAGTAAGTTTGAGAAGAGGATTCTTGTGTCCAAGGAAGGCTTTACTGATGTTAATTCTTAGAATGCCGTAATTCAAGCTTTTGGGTATTGCAATTCCTGTTTCTCAAAAACCAAAACTTTTGAAATAACTGAAGCACTTGGGACCCTTGAGAACTTCATACATACCCAAAAAAATAGATGGTAATGCTAAAGGTAAAAGTGGGGGTCCTTCCTCCCCTTTATCCAAATGACTTCATTAGCATTCTGGACATGTAGGGGAACAAATAAGAGGGAAGCCTCCCATTATTTAAAGGAGTTTGTGAAGGAGTGGAATGTTTTCTTTGTTGGAGTGGTTGAAACCAAAATCTCTTCCTTAGAGAGATTTGAAGTGAAAAAGTTGTTGGGTGATGATTGGAACTTTTTTATGTTTCCTTCAGAAGGTGCATCTGGAGGTATTATTGTTTTGTTAAAAACTAATATGGTTAAGTTTTCTTTACTTAATGCTTCAAACCAATGTGTTATTGGGGAGTTAAGCATTCATAACAAAGGCAAGTGGATTGTGTCGAAAGTATATGGAAACAAAAATCCTTTTTTAAGAAGGAGGTTGTGGGAGGACCTAGAGAAGAACTGTAATAAAGAGATCCCTTTGGTAGTGGGAAGGGGGGATTTTAATTGTGTTCTTTCTAAAGAAGAGAAGAGGGGTGGAAAGAAGTTTTCATTTACTCAAGGGCCACAATATATGTCAGCTTTCATGAACAGGAATGATATTCATAATGTTGGAACGGCGGGTCCAAAGTTCACATGGTGCAAAAGTATAAATGAAAGTGCTCGAATCCTTGAATGGCTTGATAGATGTCTATTGAATGCAAAAGCTTTGAATGAAATTCAAAATGCTGTGGTAAGACACTTAGCCAGGATCGCATCAAATCACTGTCCCTTAATTCTCAAATTGTTCTATGATAAAGTTCAACATAAGGGTCATCTTAAGTTTGAAGATGTTTGGACATCTTTTCCGGCGTCTAAAGCTGTAGTTCTTAAAGCTTGGAACAAACATGTTTCTGGAGATGCAATGGAGGTCATTAATGTGAAATGTAATAGAGCTTTGAGAGCTCTTCATTTTTGGAGCAAGACAAAACTGAAGAACTTTCAGCAAAATAAAGATGTTTTAAAAAAGGAAATTGAAGAATTACAGATGGAAGAAGCCGTGGGAAATGGTCTTTCCAATGATAAACTGCTGCTGTTAAGGACCAAAATTCATGATTAGAATGTAAATTTGGCACGTCTCAGCACTTGGTGGAGACAAAGATCAAAATTGAAGTGGATACAGAAAAATGATACAAATACCGAATTTTTTCAGTCATTTGCTAACGGCAGAAGAATTGGAAATTTGTTTTTTCAGTTGAAGGATGAAAGAGGGAATTTGACAGAGAAGCAGAACGAAATTGAAGATATGTTAATGAATTTCTACTACAAGAAATGGAAAAGTACAAGCTGTAATTTAAATGATTGGCCTCCGGTATTGAAGATTCTTTCTGAACAAGATTGCAAAATGCTAGATGAGGAGTTCTCTTTTGCTGAATTAGAAGAAGTTATTAAAAACTGTGGATCAAATATTGCTCCTAGGCTAGATGGTATTACATACTCATTCTTCAAATGCTATTGGTACATAACAGGTAATGATGTTTGGAAAGCTGTTCGGCATTTTTTTTGTGACAAGGATGCTTTGTTCCAAATTGAAGGAGTCATTGGCAGTTCTTATTCCTAAAGTGCTTAATCTAGTTACTCCATCTGAATTCCGTCCCATCAGCATGTGTAATACTTTATATAAAGTTATTGCCAAAATATTATTAAACAGGTTATTGAAGGTGGTTGGGAGTCTTATTTCAGAAGAACAAGCTGCTTTCTTAAGAGGTAGATCCATTTCAAATCATATTGTTTTAGCTCATGAATTGTTGAATAAGCTCAGGTATTCAAAAACAAAGGAAGGATGGGTGGCAATCAACTTGATATGCAACAAGCCTATGATAGTATGGCTTGGCAAACATTGAGAATGGTATTGAAAAGCATGGGATTTCCTAGCAGATTTTCTAATCTTTTTGATGCAATGTGTGGAACATCCTGAATTTTTATCATGATTAATGGTAACATTTCTAAGGGAATCCAAGCTAGGATTGAATTTAGACAAGGTTGTCCACTTTCTCCATACTTGTTTATTCTTTGTGCTCAAATTTTGTCAAATGATTTTTGGCATAAAGGAAGAATTTAGGAATCAAAATTTTTGCAAATGCCCCTAGAATATCCCATGTTTTGTATGCAGCTGATATTCTCTTGTTCTCCCAAGCTTTATTGAGTAGTATGATGAAATTCAAAATAAATATCTCAAATTTTTGCTTCAGAATAGGACAATCTATTAATAAACAGAAATCAGCAATTCTGTTTGGAAATTTTGTTAAAAGGCAAAGGAGGCACGCTATTTCAAAACTTTGGGAAATCAAAGTAGTGAACGAATTGACTTACCTTTGCATTAAAATGGCATTAACGAAAATGGTTGTTACAGATTAAAACTACATTCTTGAGAAGGCATGTTCAAGACTTAATGTTTGGGGAAATAAGTTGATCTCCTTGGCTGGAAGAATTGTTTTAATAAAATCGGTATTGGCTGCATTACAGATTTTTGTGACTACTCATGCTTGGATTCCAGCTAGTATTCTTAAAGAAATGAATAAAATGGCTAAAAATTTTATATGGGATAAACAAGTAGGAGCTCATGGTTTACATTACCTGTCTTGGAAAAAATTTTGCAAAAGCTGGAAGGAAGGAGGATAGGGAATTCACTCGGTGGAATTTATTGCAGAGCCTCTTAGAGCAACGTTTGTGTTGAGCTTCTTAAAGAATGAAGAAAGATTACTTAATAAAGATTTGTTGGCAAAATATGGTCCAATATTCTGGGAGGACAATAACAAATGCAACAAATCCATCACTTGGAAGATTATTGCTAATGGTGTTCAATCTCTTCTCCCGGTCATTAAATGGAAGAATGCTAAAGGTAATTCTTAAGACATTTTAAAAGATGTGTGGATCCTAGATAGATGTCTAGAGAAGTGGCCTACTTTTATTACTATTGGAGACGTTGAATTCCCGTCTCTTGATAAATTTATAGAAGATGGTTTTTGGAAGATTGATTTTTTTAAATTATTCTTTGGAGAAGCTCTTGTGGATCTTATCCTGCAAATTGATATTTTACCTAGTCAATTTGAAGATAGATTGGAATTAAAATATAAATTCTCTGGTAAAAGCGTATCTGCAATGGCTTCTTGTTCTTATGGAACGGAAATTACATCTGTTGACTATGGTAAATGGCTTTAAAAACTTCAACTTAATTCTAGAGTTGAATGTTTTTGGTGGAGGCTCTTCAATGAAGCAATTCCAACTAATGGGTTCTTAATGTACCGAAGGATGCTGGATCATTGTTTAGGTCCCAGAGGTTGCAATGAAATGGAAAATTCTGATCATGTTATGGTCCATTGCTTGAAGCTGCAGCAAGCTATTGAGGTTCTTAAGAAATAGGGATTTTCGGTGCATGTTTTCTCCTCATCTGTTGAATGTAAAGAGCAATTGGGACGGCTTTCTATGGAAAATAAATTCATTGCTAAAATTTATTGCTCTTTAGTCTATTTTTCTTGGAAAAGTAGAAACTTAATTAAACATGGTATGCAAGAGTTGAATCTATCCTTTATAGCCTCTAATGCCATCCATTTTTCTTCTAATTCAAATACAAATCATTCTTGGATAACTGGGGTGCTGACTAGCCGTATAGGCTATTTTCTCATTGGCACCCTCCTCCCCCGGAATAGATTAAGGTGAATCTTGATGATGCTTTAACTAGTTCCAATAATGGTGGAGTGGGTGGAGTGTTTAGAGATTCAAAAGGAAGATTTCTACTTGCATTTGGAATCAATTGTTGTCATTGGGATTTTGGTCAATTGGAGTTGATTGCTTTTCATTCTTTGAAAAAAATCATCTTTGAGTGGATGATGGATGCTAAAGGAATTATTATTGAAGGTGATAACTTCAACATCATCAAGCATTTGCAAGAATCTATGAAGAAGGATAACTGGAATGTACATAATGAAGAAATTGAAGATATCTCATTCTTGGATGGTTTTGGTAACATTCTTTTCCATTATGTTGATAGAAATAGTAATAAGTTAGCTCATTTGTGTGCTAACATAGCATTAAATGGTGATTTTCTTTGGAAAGATCTTATTAGTAATAAGGTTCCTCCTTTATTTAGTTTTTTATTAAAGGAGGAATGTGATAGGTTTTCTATCACCTAGTATTATGTAACATATTTTATTTTAATTAAATGCATTTAGCATTTCTTTAAAAAAAATTCAAAAAAATCAATTGGATAATAAAAAGAGATCCGTTCAAAACTTAGTTTCAGAAAAATATCTTATAGAATAATATACCAAAGCAATTTGTCATAATTACAAAATTTGATATTAAGCCTATGAATATATCAAGAGACATATGAAACTTCTAAGATTTAAAGATTTGAAAGAGAAGGAAGCTTGCCTTTTGTTGGCTCATTTTATGCCTCTTATCAATTGATTGGCAAACTTTACGCATCTTTTAATTTTTGATATACATTATGTATCTTTTAATTTTCTTTTTGTCATTGCACTTTTTTTCATTTTTTTTCTTTTCTTTTTGGGGCTCATTTTATGCCCTAGTCATTTTTTTAAGCTCGATCCCTTTTAAGACTCTTAAACACTCTCAGTTGTGAGTATATCTTCCATATATTAGAGAAGAAAAACCCACTCTCTAATATAGAGAAGAATAAAATAAAAAATATATTTAAATTCATATGATAAATGCAACGACAAGATTACAAAAAAATTAAAAGTAATATAAAGACTTTGAGCATTATAAATATTAGATAGATTACTGGAACAAGATAGAAAAGATCTTAATCGAAAACTTGAGATAGACTTTGTTTAGAAAGAAAATTACACCAGTAAAACAAGTTAGAGGAAGGGAAACAATCAATGGTGTTTCTCCCTTTAACTGTTAGGGATGTCAAATATTGACTACAAATTTCAAAAAAAAAAAATAAGGCATAAAATATCATTTCAATTATGAACAAAATGAAAAATTAACAAATAAAAACATCATAATTGAAACCACTACAAAATAACAGGAAATAAAAAAAATCAACACTCAAAACTAAAAACAAAGAATACAAAATAACAACAAGCAATAGAGCAGAAAAACATGCAAATCAGAATTTATTATTAAGTAGCAAGTTTATATAATTAAGAGTCATGATCCTCCACTATCCAAGTACCACGTTCTCTCACGAGGCCTTTTGTGAGAGCAAGCTTACAAAAATATTAAACGTCAAATTTAGGAACCAAAATAGGTTTGGATCCCTTCTTATGAAAAGAAGAATGCAATGCATATGTGTTATACTGTGAATCATGCAATTTAAGTCTCCATGCCCAATGTGTACTACAGTGAATAGAGCATGTGTATGAGATGTGCCCTAGCATGCCACATAAAAAACATCTAACTCTAGAAAAAGAATTTACTAATCTATTCAGGTTATAGTGTCTCTTCCTAGGTTTCAAAATTTTGGTTTTGGATCATGCAAAAACTGTTCAGGTGTGGGTGTATTCCTATTTTTCTCAAGTTCATTCAATTAAGCTTTAAACCTCAAGTTAGCACTTTCTAAAATAACATTATCAACTTTTAAATAGTGCTCCCTATGCTTAGATTCATCAATATAAGTTTTAAAATCAGTCTCAAGTGAGGTGTAGGATGCTTTCAATGAATTGTACTCAATAACTAACTCATAATGCTTTTTATTCAATGCATCAAACTAATCAAGTAAAGACATGTGATCGCTATCAAGTGTGGAGTGATCTTTAAAAATTACTTCATGCTCTTTTTACAATTTTAAAAACTTTAATTTCAAACTAGCATGTGATTTCTTAAGTTTCTTATATAAAGCATGAATTTTCTCACAAACTTCAAATAATTGATCGTAACTTAGTTCACATATCTCTTCTTGGTCAAACTAACCAAGATGATCACCAGCCATCAAGCACAAGTTTGTTATATCCTCCTCAGCTTCAGTCTTAAACGAGTCTAATGTAGAATTCGCCTAGAAAGATTTTTGGAATTTCTTCTTATCCTTGTCCTTTCTAACTTGGGTTTGTCCTCACCCTTCTCCTTGTATGAGTGATCCTTAAGTGTAGGACAATTAGCTTTGACATGTCTAGACTTCTTGCATTCAAAATAAACAACATCAGAAGAACTTTTAAAATTTTTACTACCCTTACATTTGTTCCATTTCTGATGGTGCTTATGATTCTTCCATAAAAAGCTTTTGTATTGCCTAGTGATTAAGGCAAAGTCATCACTTTTAGACCTGAAAGAACCAGTGTTCATGTCAATGGCCTTCAGCGCCATAATTTTATCCTTCTTTCAGTTTTCTGCATCAAGTTATCTTTGGTTCACCCCTTTTCTCATAAGCAATAATTGATCCAAGTAAGTTATCAATAAAATAAGTATTCAAATCCTTAGATTCAGCAATTGCAGTAATCTTAGCATCAAAGGAAGAAGGAAACCATCTCAAAATTTCATTAACTTTTTCATAGTTAGTGAGCTCTCTTCCTAAAGCATGTAATGAGGTGATAATTTGAGTAAACCTAGTATACATGTTAGAAATCGATTCAGTAGATTTTATATGAAAAAGTTTGTAATCATGCAATAGAATATTCAACCTAGATTGCTTAACTTCATTGGTTCCTTCATAAGTAATACACAATCTATCCCAAATTTCTTTACCAGTAGCATAAGTTGAAATATGCATGTAATCTTCAGATTTCAAAGAACAGAAAAAGTAGTTTAAGCATTTTGCATTAAGTTGAGCTAAATCCCTATCATCAAAAGTCTATTTAGTAAAAGGAAGTTTAATTTTAATGCCATTAATTTTACGTGATGGAGGTGAATAACTATCCTTAACAAGCATCCACATGCGATAATTAATCGATTATAAAAATGTAGACATGTGAGTTTTCCAAAAGTTAAAAGGAATATTGTCAAATAATAGTGGTGAGATCTATTTATTATTATAAATGTATTCCCTTATAGAGCAATAAAAATTTAGGATAAAAAGACCTTGCACGTCTTTAAGGTTATTGTCCATAGGTTAAAGCCTTAAATAAGAGGAGACATAGATCATTTAAGGAGTATCACTGAATCAACTCACCCTCAAGAGATATAATTGGCATAGTTTAGCAGAATATTAAAAACTTAACTCTAATAGTGAGATAACCCAAATATCTTAAGTTGTTGTGAACAGTTTTTACTTTCTTTTCAATATTTGGTTCTATTATGTTTATCAATAGTATAATTTACTTATTGTATTAATTTTTTTATGTTTCTGTGTTAAAGTTCAATTTACATTTAAGTAAAATTCCCATCATTGCTTAACTATTGAAAACATCCTCTACATAGCACTTACACTTTGATTTCTTAGTTTGCTAAAATAAAAATAGTAATTAGAATTATTTAATATTAAGAATAATATTAAACTCTAGGTGATAATTTAGATGAATAAAGAATCATAATTTGTAATTTTATAAGCATGATAAATAACTAAAGAAAATCATCTAACTTATTATCTTGCTTCAAACATAAAAGCTATACACAAAGATTTAAAGATTGATTAATTGAGTTTAAGGAAAGGGAGGGTGTAGATTAAATTATAAAAAATCATTATAATATTGAATATGGAATTAGTGAGCAGTAACATTCTTATATTAATTTAATTTAGGGTTACTTGAATGAAGAAAGAAATCATATATTCAAAATCATTATTAAGTACTCAAAAATAAAAAATATGAAATAACATGAAAATCAAAAGAAAGGAAGGAAAAATAAAAGAAAGGTTGAGTGCTTAAAAATTTTGTATCTGATAAAGCTCAATTCCTAAAAGTATTTTAAATTCTTAAGTCAAATCGAAGAATGTAAGTAAACTAGTACATATGATGGTTATAAATGAACTTCTAATTTAACTACAAGCACAAATAAATTTTAAATAATATATTATTCATATCTAAAGTTGATAGTCAATATTACACTTACACTTTGGTAGATAAGTTTAATTTGAGCAATAAAAGGATAATTGATTTGGATCATTACATATGATCATTCAAATTAAAATTGCATAGATCTAATTATCCCAAATTACATCTAAATGGTGAAGCATTTTCTTACATTTTGATAATCTTAAATAATATTTTTTACGTTGCTACCATATTCAACATTAAGGTGCCTTAGTCTATTTCTATATAAGTATAAAAAGGTTTTTAGTTTGTTTGAGTAGGAGTTATATTAGAGTTAATAATTTTTAGTGAATATTTAGTACTTAAGTGTAGTGTCCACTTAGAGATAAGTCAAAGGGAGGAAAAAGGAGAAAAAGATATTTTATTTTGGAGATAGACATCCTATCTATTATAATCAGTTAGATGCTTAGAGGAGAAAGGAGTGTGGAGAGTACATTGTAAAATCCAGGTGATATTTGATTTCACTTTTCTCTTGTAATTTCTCTTATATATAAGCAATGAAACTTTCATTATTTTCTTTTATTTCTATGGTTGGCTAATTTCCTAGTTTTGGACTAAAGATGTTAACCAATTGTAAGTACTAATATTGACGCTTATGCTTGTTTGAGTTGAAAAAGGTTTAATTTTTAAAAGATTAATTTTTTTGGGAGTATTTACTTTCTGGAATTTCAATTTTGAAATTGAACAAATCAATATGAATGATATATCAACTCGGGAGATAAACATATCATTTCCTAATTGGTTCATATTACAAAACTGCAAGTTCAAACTGATTGTCATAGTCAAACTCAATAAAGGACAACATATAACCATAGAGGGTCAAAATAATGTTTGATCGAGCATTTTACTATAAAAATCTAGATAATATATCATTAATTTTATGGTCAAAGTTGTGAAATAGAATGATAAATCTTCTAGAAGAAACAAATGTCATTAACAAATAGTTATTTGAATATGACGATAATGATCATTGAATCAAATTTTCCCAAAGAAAATTAATTGAATTTTGAAAACTTGATTTTGAAAAATTGACATGGGTTCTAAATCTCTTATGAGCATGAGCCCTTGTATTTAACTACACTATAGGGGAAATTAAGTTTCCTATAAATGCTTTCAATTAAAATAATGGTAGAAATTTTATTTGGATTTTTTAATGATGATATCAAAGGCGTGAGGCTTGAATTCAACTACGATTGGAATAAATTGCAACACTTATTTATGGAAATCAAAGGAGGAAGCGTAGGAGTGTTTTGAGATTCTGAAATAATTCAAAAACACTCTAGCCTATCCTCAGTGTTAGGCTTTATATTTTGGATTGGAGAGAGCTTTTAATTCTAGTTGATGTTTTATTAGAGAGGTGGGATTATATTCTTGAAGATTGAGGTCTTATATTTTGAACCTACCTCAAAACCTAAATATAAATTTGGGCACTAGACGATAATAACCCAAACCTAGCTAAAGAAATATAAAAGTTAGACTTACCTCAACCTAGATTGGGGTGCTAGTTAACTGCCTAGGCGCTTAAAATCCATAAATCTGGTGTTCGATGAAAGAGTAATAAACTTGTTGATTATGTTTGAGGAGTTAGGGCCAACATCTAGCGAAAGTCCTATGTGGCCCCTTGACGCATATTGGTATATGAAGCTGGAAATAAAATCCAATTAAATTTCAAACTCATTTAAATTTATTTTAATGAAATAGATGCAAATTGACTCAATAAAATGCATATACTTTAATGAAGCAGTTTTAAAAAAAAGGTTTAATAAAGGATTTATCTTGGGGATTGCACAACTTTCTATTGAAAGAACTACACCCTAATAGGTCAAGCAGCCTGTTAGAACCTGTAGGCGGGGAGGTGCCTAATAAGGTAGAGAAGACTCAAGATGTATGAATGAAAAACCCTCGTCAATCTGAGCTTACTTCTTAAAATTGGTAGAGTTTCAATATTGATTTAAAAATTTTAATTTTAGTTAAAGTTGAAAAATTTTGTTCTTACCAATATGAGCCTCCATTCGTTAAAGGCTAAAACAAAAGTAGCATGCACTCAAACAAAGCTAGAAAAGGCATGCAATTTAAACTTTCTAATCAAATTAAATAAATTTCTTCCAATCAAAATAAATCAAATGAAGTTCCACTTAATATTACAAACCAAAATTTTAAAGAAAGTAAAGTTGTTAGGTACCTCTAACAATAACCTGAATTATACTCCTAAGACACAAGTAACTTTAAGAATGGGTTATTCTCGATCTTTACTTATTCTTCCTTCTACAAATTCCTTGGATTTTTCTAGTCTAAATATTCAAATAAAAAGAAACTCCCCCCTGTATGGGTGTTATCTTTTTTTCTTTTGATTCTCAAAGTATCCTAACCTGAATATCCAAATGAAGAGGAACTCTCCCCTAAGGGATGTTTCCCTTCTCTTTGGATTTCAGGTTGGATAGTTAATATCTCATTTGAGTACGTGAAGTAGGATGTGTGTTTTAGATATTTCCTAAAGAGGATAGTTAGTTAAAGTTTTCTTGTGTTCTGGTTGATTGAAGTCATAAGGGGAATTTTAATTAAAGTTTAAATATTATTATTTTAAAGGTTAATTTTAAGATATATTTTAAGTGTTGATTAGTTCCTACCTTTGTTAAACCATGACAACAAAAATTATTTCACCTTCTTTGGGGTTAAGTTAAAAGCCTCGTAGAGCCGGGCTACCCAGAAGTAACCGATATTAATTAATTAACTTGATTGGTTAAGAATTTGAAGATTGATAAATTTTGATTAGGATGATTAGTTAGTGGTTTTAATGTTGGATTAAAGTTTTCTAAAATTTAAAATTAAATAATGAATTTATGGAATTATTTGAATTATTAAAATGCATAAATTAAAGGTGTCAAAATTTAACTTTTTGACTAAGGTTAATTTTTAGAGTTTTAATAATTTTCTTAAATATTAGACCTTATGATAAGTAATTATACTTTAAGTATGCTTCATTTAGATTTTTCTACATTTAGTTATGAATTTTTTAAGTTTGAGTTAAAATTCGAACAAGAGTTGACCAAAAAGTTGATTTTTTTAAATTTTGAATTATTTCTGATGGTTTGATATTTTAAATAAATATTAGACCCCAAATGGAGTTCAATGCTTTTTAGGTTGCTTAATTTGGAAATTTCTATAATTAGTTGTGATTTTTTAAAATTTGGGTATTTATTTGAATCTTTAAAATTGTTTAATTAAAGGGATTTGATGATTTGAATCCAAATGAACTCTAAACTTCTTGAAATCACCTCCAAATGTCAGAAATAACCTAAGAAAGTGTTCTCAAGTGTTCAAGAATTTTTGTATATCTGTTTTCTTTTCCTGGAAAAGCAAAAATGATATCAAGCAGGGAAAGTCTACTTCTCCTACTTTGGTGATTGCTACTAATGTGTTATCCACAACCATGTCTACTTATCTAATGCTAGTTGACTGGGGTGCTAGTCTGCATATGGAGTTTGAAAACTTTTGGCAGCCTCAACCTTTAGATTGGATCAAGATCAATGTGGATGCTTCTCTTTTAGAGTCAAATCTTGCAAGTATTTGGGGTATAATTAGAGACCATAAAGGTATATTTCTTCTTGTATTTGGGAAGAAGAAAATCCAATGGGATATTAATAAGTTGGAGATGGAGGCTATTTCTTTTTTCAATAATTGACTTCGTACAAACGTGGATGTTTGAAAGCAAAGGTGTAATAATTGAAGGTGATAATCTTAATGTTATCAAGCTCCTTCAAGATTCTATGAGAAAATCAAGGTGGCAAGCTTACACTTTGGTTTCGGAGAAGCTATTCTTTCTTAATGTCTTCAATAAAGTTATTTTCCATCATACCTCAAAAGAATATAATAAAATAGTCGATTTGTGTGCTACTATGGCTTTAGAAGATAGTTTTTCAATTATTATCTTTCTTTTAGTAACATTCTTTCTTCTTTATTTAGTTTAATAAAGAAGGAATGTGACAGTTGCTTTTGTTTTTGGTAGTTTGTATTAATTTCTAATATCTTTAATGCAATTTACAGCTTTCAAAAAAAATAAAAAATAAGTGTTCGAGAATTTTTTGAAATTCTAATTACTTTAAATTAATTAAATTAATTAAATATTAATTTTCACTTAAAATTAAATTAAACTTAAAATTGAAATCTACTCAAGGGGACTTTTAATTTTCATCGATTAAAGATTGAATTCTTATTAATTTGATATATTATTTGTATTTTTATTATTTAATTTTAGTTTATTAAAATATTTAGAAGTTTTAATGTTAATTAAATCTTTAATTTTGAATTAATTAATTAAATAGGTTAATTATTCTTAAAATCACTGGGAAATTTTCTTAAGGCTGGAAATGTCACTAGACTTGAATTTTCAAAGTATCATATCTAAATGACACCTATTTTAATTTTTAAAATTTTCCTAAGTTCTCTAAATCAAGGCCTTAATTTTTATCCTTAAAGATGTCACTAAGTTGAATGGGCTTAAATCAATATCACTAATCCTAGATATAGGTAAAATATATTCAACATTCACAATCAAATCCTAAATCTTGGAGAGCCTAGGCTAACAGCAAGTGAAACCCTATACATAGAGAAAATAAAAGATAATAGAGATAATTAATATCTTTATTAGTGAACAATTGGGATACAATTGTTCACTAATCCTTCCCCATTAAACTCATTCAATCATGTATAATCTTTGGCTTAAAATTTTTAGAGGATCCCCCATAACAACTAAAAGATTTTAATATTAATATATTCTAAAATAAAGATATATATATCTATATAAGTTTTGAAATTAGAAATTTAAAATACCATTAATATATTTTCAAATAATTTTTGAAAAATCCTAATTATTCAAAAATATTTAAGTTAATATTTATTAAGTATTAAATAAATACAAATACTTAAATAATTAGAATTATTAAAAAATATATTAAATATTTTTTATTTTGAAATTAATTTAACTTAAAATAATAAAAATCTAAAAATTTTGATATGTTACATTAATTTTTTGATCGTAATTTGATTTTTTTAATTTTTTGAAATTATTAAAATTAAAACAATTGACAAATTAAAATATAATATTCATAATAATTTTAAAAATCATATTAATTAAACATCTTAGAAATTTTGAAAAAATGTAATATAAAGTTTCTCAAATTTTTCCATAATTATCTAAATTTATCTTAATTTAAATATTAAATATCCAAAAATTTAAATATTTAAAATCTTTTAAAATATATAAATATTAAATTAATTTTAATTTTAAAATAAATATTTGAAAAATGTTTCTTTTATTATTTAGGAATGTTTTAAAATGAAATTTTTGAATCTTCCAAAAAGTATTTAAATTAATATTTAATTAAAACTTAATTAAATATTAAAATAGTAAAATTATTTAAAATATTTAAAGAAAATACCTTAAATTAAATATTTTAGAAATCTTATCCGAATACTTAAAATATTTTAAAATAAAAGTTTAAATTTTAAAAAACTATTTAAAATAATATTTAAGTAAATATTAATTAAAATCTAAATACTTGAATATTTGAAATAATTTAAAATATATAATATCAAACCAAATGAGATTTCAGTTTGGGGTTGCTTGAGAAGTGAGAGAGTGTTGGGATTATAATGACTCTTATTATAGGTCTCTTATCCCATTCAAATAACTCCATATAAAAGGATGCCTATGATCGACTATAGACACTCCTAGATGGATGCTAAGGGTCCTAAGGGCAGTTGGAATGCTAAGGGAGAGAACAGCCCAAGGACATGAGGTGAAAAGTTGACTTATCCTTTTATAGTCATTTTGGGACCATTAGAGATGCTTTATACCTAATTTAGGGATTATGGAAGGTTTAGGAATGTTCTAGAGTCATTTGAGAAGGATTATGAGGGCTGGAATAAAGTGGTGAACTTAAGCTAGGCAATTTGACCACTCTTGACCCATTTATTTGCTTATTGACTATGTTGACTAGTCAACAAAAAACTTGACTACTAAGGTGGAAAATGGGAAGGTGTTGAGTGTTGATGGAATGGATTTAGAAAGGTTTTAAGAAATTAATCAAGTGTATAAGAAAGTCAATAGGTATGTAATGGAGTTTGACTAAATTTAAATAAGTTGACTTGGTTAAATCCATTGAACTTTATTTAACCTATGGTTTGGATACGTTCAAGCCATGATATGGGTTGATTTTGAAAGCATGATTGGGTTTAAAAATCTTGAGTTTTATATGAATAGTGTATGGGCTCGATTGGACTTGATCTGACCTAATTTAAACTCAGTTGACCTGGTCGACCAATGGCTGGGTTAGGATGGTTAATCATATCCACATCATTAGAAATGTTGCATGGGAAGTTTTAATAAGGTTTGAATGTCTCTAAAGTTCCATTTAAAGTAAGAAGGGCTTAAAGGTTGGTATGGTCAACTAGGTTATGAAAGTTCGTTAGGGATGTTAAGCCCTATAGAACTTGCCCAAGGCTTACCAAGAGGGGGGGTGAATTGGTATTTAAAAATCTTTAGGCAAAGCACGAATACAAACCAAATCACCACACAAAAAAATGTGGAAGAAAATAAATACGGAAGCAGTAAAAACAAGAACATAAGAGTTTATAGTGGTTCGGTCAACTCGACCAACGTCCACTCCCCGGAGGCACCCTCCGAGTATTGCACTACAATCGTGACTCTCCTTTAGCCCCCACAGCTAGGCAGAGAAGCCTTTACAAACACCTCTTTTTGCCACACCCGGCAAGGCAGAGAACCTTCCTCCTTTTGTTTCCTCCTGAAGCAAGCATAGAACCTCAATCGCTTGCTGGAACTTACCTCTCCCAACCCTTCCAAGGAAAAGAGACTCTATGGAAGAAGAAGTGGAAAAATGCTTGGAGCAACCCTTGTGAATCCCCTCACAAGCTCCCCCTCACAAGATCCTCTCTTTGTCTCTCCCTCTCTCTATCCTTCCTTTAGGTTTTCTTAGGTCAAGACAGCAGCCAAGGATGTTCAAAAACATTGAACAAGAGCTCTTAAATATAAGAGCTTCAAAGGAGCTCATTAATTGCAAGTTGCCGACTATATCGTCCAGGATGATATGGACATCGTCCTGGCCGATCAGTATAAATCCCATAAGATCGGCCAGAGCATCACCCTGAATGCAAACTGGACGATTGAAAATTGGCTTGATTGTCCAGGATGATATCACGATCGTCTAGGCCAATCAGTTCAAATCAGAGAAAAATCGTCCAGAGCATCACCCTGAACTTGTGCTAGCCGATATTAATCATCCAGAAGTTACTAAGGTTTTTGTCTAGATCGTCCTGGCCGATCCTGTGATTATATCAATCATCCTTAATTACTTCCTTGATTTGTCTGATTAATTAAGGAATAATTGTGAATATCTTCCAGGCCAATCCAAGATCATCCTGGCTGATTGCCAAAAATACAGAATGCCTTAATTATTTATGGTGGCAATTTCTTTCTTTTTTGAACCTATCATCCTGGTCGATACACATATCGTCCAGGCCAATTGGCTAATGACAGTTGCCTTAATTAAGAACCCCTTATTAGATTTTCTATTTTAAGCTAGATCGTCCAGGACGATGTAAATATCGTCCTGGATGATTTGAGTAAAAATAGAAATTCTAAGTCTCTCAAGTGTGTGTGTGTGTAGGGTTACTTTGCATTAGTCACGCCAAAGATTACAATTGACTCAAGAGGGGAAAAATAAAATTACAGACTGACTCAACCCTAATCTACCCCATCTTGAGCTGATTTCCATTTTCGTTCGATCTTTGAGTCCTGAAAAGTCAGTAGAAAAAAGCAGTCGTTGTGAAGCAAAATTTATTTGTTATAATCAAAATCATAATCTAAAAACATGTTTGTAACAATCTCCCCCTTTTTGATGATGGCAAACATATCAAAAATTAATTTCTAACTAAACAAGCTTTTACCAGAATAAGCACAAACATACTAATCAAGAGAACAAGTACAAATACACTACTCCCCTTTTTGACATCTCAAAAAGGAGGAGGAAACAACGGAAAAAAATGAAGAAAAAACACAATACAGAAATAGGAAGCAATCCATAGAAAACAGAAACTACAACTAAAAAAACGAGGGATCTTGATCATCAGATGGAGGTGGAGCTGGTGGAGCCTGCTGAAAGTAGCTAGCTAGCGTAGTAAACTGAGCATTAAACCAGGCTATGTCCTGGTCATGCCGCTGCTGCTGGTGAGTAATATAGCTAACAAAACGGGCTAAGTCCTCTGTGCGGTGCTGCTCGTAGCGGGCAATGACCTCAGAATGTTGCTACTCCTATGCAGCAACATAAGCATCAAACGGGTCTCCCAACAATCCACTAACTGGTCAAGCTGTGAGTGCTATCAAAAAGGGGTTGGATCAGGAACAGGAGCGGGAGCGGGAGCCTCCTCCTCCTCAGTCCCCCGAGGTTCCTCTTCCCCTAGGTGGAGACGAGTACTGTGAAGGGTATTGAATGAATTATTTGAGTAGAAGAGAGTTGGGAGGTTGGGAGGAGCAGGATATTGAAGTTGATATTTGGTTTCAAGGACATAGGCTATGAGGTGTCTTAAAGCCAGATTGGGTTCCCTCTTATGACCTGGATCACAGATTATGGTTAAATGATCAATGTACCAAAAAATTAAGTCAGCAGCATTAAATTCTCTATGTGCCATGATGTAAAAATTAGTCAAAGAAAGTAGATGAGTGAGGTGGATTCGGTTCCAAGCTTTTGGAATAATAGAGGTTCGAAGGACATACTGAATTGTCCTAGCATCTTTGACTAAAGAGCTAGTCTCTCCAATATGAAAAGGTGCATTGGTTTGGCAAACGAAATGATTTATCGTGGACCAGTCAAAGTCAGGATCTAAGATGATTATATGCAGCTTATCCCCGGTGGTGGATAGTTGTAATAGTTCAACATAGTCCTGATATGTGATTTCGACCAGGCGTCAATTCACATAGAAGGTTAGGGATGTGAAAGTAGGATTTATGTGAAGATTTGCAAAGAATTCACGAAGAAGCTCAGAATGAAAGGGGATAGCAAGAGAAAGAATGAAACAAAGATAAGTGTGAGCGAAGAGATCCATTACCGGATACAAAAGGTGGACATGATTGATGACTCTGGAGACAGTTATCCCACATTATTTATATTGATGGTAAGAAGCTTCATCTTCTTCCTCCCCAAAATGAGGGTCAATCCTAGCCCTCGAAGAACTCCCAGAAGTTTGTCAGACTCGCTTCCCACTATCCATAGCAAGAAACTAGTAAGAAAATACAAGAGAAGAAGAAGGTTGAGGTGAAAACAATGGCTGGAATGGCCTTAATTTAAAGAAACGGACATATCATCTAGGACGATCGCAGAATCGTCCAGGACGATTTGGATCATTTATTGCATATAGGTCGATTGGTCAAAAAGGTGGTCCGATCGGCCAGGACGATTAGACACATGCGATCGTCCCGAGGAGTCAAGTCGGACGACCGTTGAAAAAGTAGATCGACCGGGCCGATTTGGTGTATCATCTAGGACGATGAATAATAATTGATCGTACCTGCCAAAGTTAAAACATTTTAAATTTGTGCCACGTGTATTGTCCAGGATGAACAGTGGATCGGCCAGGACGATTGTCCAATAATGGATCATCCGGGACCGATTTTAAGGATTTAAATGTGATAACACGTGGATCATTCAGGACGATCTAGTGTATCGGCCAGGACGATGACCATAAATGCATCGGCCAAGATGATCAAAAGAGATTATAATTGAGTTCGATCATATCATCCGGGACGATACGAGATCGTCCGGGACGATACGAGATCGTCCGGGACGATGAGTTACAGAAAGCTCAGAAAAGATTCAGCAGATGGAATTTTGAAGAGAATTTGTTATATTGTCCAGGACGATATAATAAACGGCCAAGACGATGTGATAAGAAATTTGAATTCAAGGAAAAGATATTGATGATCAAAGCCCTCAAAAATAAATGACTCACAATACAAAGCTAGAAACAACAATAAAAAAGGCTAAAAAAACTATAAAGAAAAAAAATGAAAGAAAGGAAAAAATTTCTTATTTTTTATTTTAAATTTTTTTTAGCAAAGTATCCATATGATAAATTTCTCAAACAATTAAATTTTAGAGATTCAAAAGATCAAAGTGTTAAAAAGTCAAAATCTGAGAAAGGTAAAATATTCGATCTTGTTAATCCCTAGCTCGGACTTCTTTCAGGGAAATAATCGTCTTTTTAAAAACAAAAGGTCTAACTTAAAAAAACTTTACTGGGTAAAAAGAAGATCCAATCAAAACTTGGTTACAAAGAAAATATCTTATAAATAATATAAAAGTAATTTATCTCAATCATGGAATTTGAAATCAAGCCTTTGAAAGGATCAAATAACCAATGAGTTCTCTAAGTTTTAAGAGTTCAGAAAAGAGATAATAGCTTGTATTTAGTGGGCTCATTTTATGCCTCTTGTATCTTTGATTTGGGTCTTTGAGCATCTTGATTTTTGATACACATTTATGTATATATATTTTTCATTTCAAATTTGCATCTTTTCCACTTTTCCTCCTAATTCTTTCAAGCTAAATTATCTTTAACAAAAACACCTAAAAAGAACCTTAGTTGTGAGTATATCCTCCAAATATTAGGGAATAGGAGCTCTCTCTAACATAGGGAAGAACAAGCCACAAAACAAAATCATAATCATGTGATAAATGTAATGGCAAGATTTCAATTAACTTGAAATATATATAAGAACTTTGGATATTATGAACAAGATAGATTATTGTAGCAAGATAAAAAGAATCTTAGTTTCAAAAACCAGTTGTCAATATGAGATAGACTTTTGTCTAGAAAAGAAAATTATGTCACTAAAAGAGGTTAGAGTGAGGGAAACCATCAACGGTGTTTCTCCCTTTAACCGATTTAGATATGATAATCAATGACGTTAAATCTCCAAAATCTAAAAGCTTAAAAAATAATCATATAGAAAACCAATCATAAAAGCAAGGTGAAAACAAAACAATCTATAACAACAAAAAGCTAGCACACTATAAAAAATAACACAAAACTAATTAAAAAACATTTCAAGAAATTATGAAGCAGCAAGTTTAAGCAATTATGAGCTGCGAGCATCCATATGTCTAATTATCCTATGCTCCCACAAGGTCTTTGGTGAGAGCACACCTGCAGAACTTAACAACAGTCAGATTTAGGAACCCAAACTAGTTTGGGTCCCTTCTTAGGAGAAGTAGAATACAATGCAAGTGTGGTATGCTATGAATCATGTACCTTAGGTCTCCACACCCAATGTGTACTATGGTGAACGATGCAAGTGTGTGAGATGTTTCCTAGCATGCCAAAAGAAAAACATCTAACTCCAGGAAAAGGTTTTCTTAAATAATTTGAGTTATAATGTCTCTTCCTAGGTCTTGGCTTTTGATCAAGAGTAGGCATCATCAAAGTTTTTTTAAGTGTATACAATTCATTTTTAATCCTCAAGTTTGTATTTTTTAGAACATCATTCTCAACCCTCAAGTTTTTCTCTTTCTCTTTAGATTTCTTGAAATCAGATTGAAGAGAGGTGTGTGAAACTTTTAATGCTTCATTCTCATCAATTAATTCCGAATGTTTTTTGTTCAAATCATCATATTCATCAAGAAGATCCATGTGATTAGAATCAATCGTTGAATGATCTTTAAGAATAACTTCATACTCTTTTTGTAAATTCATAAGTTCCAATTTTAAGTTGCAATGAGTCTTCTTAAGTTTTTTTGGTATGATGCAATGGATTTTCTCAAAATCCTCAAACAATTCATCATAGGTTGGTTTATATATACTTCTTCATCACTTTGATCTTCTCCGCATTAAGCAACAAGTTGTTGTCTCATTTTCAGGTTCAATTTTCAGATGAATCAGTACCAGTTCTGCAGAACCGCCTTTTGGACTCTCTTATTATCTTCCTAAACTTGGTTTCTCCTCATTTTTTTCTTGCTTCAAGTGATCTTGAAGTGTAGGGCAATCAGTTTCAAGTGTCCCTGGTTTCTGCATTCATAAAAATGACATCACGAAGATCCTTTAGAAATGTTTATGTCTTACTTTTTCCAATGGTGCTTTTGGCTTCTTCTTAGAAAGTTTTTTCTGAAATTGCCTTGAAGATGAAGCAACTTCAATCGCTTCTCATGAAAGTTCGTTAGGGATTTGGCCTCTTGAACTTAGTCCCAGCTAAGTTAAAGAGAGAGGGTGAATTGAAAAACTTTAAAACCAAAACACCAATCCAAATCACCCAATCAAAGTGGCGCAAATTAAAAACCGCGGAATAAGTAAAAAGAAAGAACACACCGGATTTATGTGGTTCGGTCAAACTTGACCTACGTCACTCCTGGAGGCACCCCCAAGTATTGCACTAAACTTGTTCTCTCCTTTAGCCCCACGGCTGGGGAGAAGCCCCTTACAAAATCATTCCACCTTTCCCGTGCGGCGGAGGTCGCCGGGTCCGTTTGACACCAAAGAGATCTTCTTCTTTGGTGAACTTACCTCGAGACAAGCCTTGAATCGATGGTACTAAGGTGCGAGCTTCGCCGGATGGCAACGTGTGGATCCCCAACACACTCCTTGAGTCCCTCACAGGATCTTCTCACCTTCTCAAACTCCACCTTTCCTCTCTCTTTTCAAGTCTTTTCTAGTTTCCCCCACAAGAACGAAGCTACAATGGTGCCAAAGAACTTACAAAGTGCCTTTCCATTAGCTTAAAATAGAGGTCTCAAAACCGAGCTCATTAATGCAGAGTTGCGAAATTATGTCCAGGACGATGATATATACGTCCTGGCCGATCAGTACAAATTAAGCTATTAGCCGGGACGATAATGGGACACGATCAGAAGAAATTGTTACATCGTCCTGGCCGATTTACGATCGTCTGGCGATTTAAGTTTAAAACCGTTTCAATCATCTGATCATCGCCCTGTTTTTGAGCTGGCCGATATACGAATCGTCCAGGGCATGTACTGCGCCGATCAATGCGATTCGTCCGGAAATTGTGATGTATCAATCA
The DNA here is from genome assembly GCF_001605985.2 of Dendrobium catenatum. Lineage (NCBI taxonomy): Eukaryota > Viridiplantae > Streptophyta > Magnoliopsida > Asparagales > Orchidaceae > Dendrobium > Dendrobium catenatum. The sequence continues at coordinate 1,089,184 of NW_021318604.1, read as the reverse complement.
AAAACCATTATCGCTTTCCAAAGATACCAGATCATTAGGCATGATTGAGTTAGATCGTCCTGGACGATAATAATATTTCCGGGCCGATCTTCCTAAACAGAAGACTTCTAAATGAATTATGGCGGT
>NW_021318604.1:1045905-1089048 GCF_001605985.2 Dendrobium catenatum | reverse complement strand
TCATTTAATATATATAATGACCAGGTGTGTTGTTAAAACTTATTAATATTTATAACCTTGATGGAGGAATGCAAGAACTATTAAAAATATTAAAATGGAATATTAGCATGCCTACACATAAGATATTTGAATATTCTAAGATCTATGGAGATAGTAAAACTTTAAGAAGACTAACATTTTTTTTTTTTTTTTGACCCTTATAATTTTGATAGATATCTAAGGATGAAAATGCTCTGATCCACATCTATAATTAACAATCTCATTGGGAAAATTTGTTATTTACTTGCATTTGTCCAAAATAATTTATCAAAAGTATATCAACTATATTTTTACATATTTTTATTCTTTGGTAGGAACTCAAAAAACTTTTTTTTTCTTTTCTGTGGAATAAATTCATGCATTGAAGTAAGCGATAGTTGTATTGTTTTAGTATAGTAGATCACTTCCTCGGGGTTTCTACACTCTACTCTATCATTTTACTACTTGGATTTGGCAAGTATATTTGAATAAAATTGTGGGATGTTTTAAATTGTATATCATATAATATTTAAGTACATTTTAAATTCAGCGAGTTTAACATTAGCTTACCATTATCTTATAAAATCATATGCATCCATCAAGGCTTTGGCCCCATTGTCAGGGAAGTTTATGTCTTATTGTAATTTACTATATTATTAAAATAAGTATATTTAGACCTACTTTTGTCTTGTATATTTATTTTGATTGTTAAAATTTTTGAAAAAAGCTAATTAAAAATATTTTTTTGTTTACTATTTAGTTTCTTTTTTTGTATTATCTTATTGTATGCATGGTGGATCAAGTAAGGAGTCTTTATTTTTTGATCAAAAAATAAATTTAACCATGTTTGACCCAATTAAAGATCAAGATAATGCTAGACCACTTAGGAATAAGCTAATATTATAGCATAAGGAATCCATCCGAGTATTAATAAACATACTATCCATGCTAATAATTTTGAATTCAAATTAGTTATTATAAAAAAGGTTCAAAAGTCTTAGTTTGGGGGAACTCCTATTGAAGATCCTAACTTATATTTAGCCAGTTTCTTGGAAATTTGTGCAAGTTTTAATTACAAAGGAATCAGTGATGTAGCCATTAGACTTAGGTTGTTCCTAATTTTCTTTAAGGGATAAAGTCAAAATGTGTTTAAATTATCTTACCCCTGAAAGTTGATGATGCGCTAAGAGGGAGAGTAAATTAATATTTTAAAAATAATCCTCAATAAAAGTTCTAACTTTTTATAGGTTTTTCAAACTTTGAAATAAGTAATTTAATTTCACAATGTGGAAGCTAACAAATAACTATGATTTAAAAATAATTATGATGAAATTATAAATTACAAAATAGAACATTAATCTATGATTTTCACCAAGAAGTTATATTGAAGAATAAAATGAAAAAAGAAAAATGCTGAAAAAAAAAACACACTAGAGATTTTTATAGTGGTTCGGTTATCCTTGACCTATGTCCACTCCCCAAATTCCTCCACTCCTGGTATTTCACTAATACTAAGTTACTCTCCTTTTGCTCCCTCAAAAAGGCAGATAAGCCTTTACAAACTCTCTTCAACCAACCCGGTGCAGAAGAAGACTGAAGCTCCTTGCATAGGCAGAGAACCTTGACTCCTTTTTCTCCCTCCTAGAGAAGGCAGAGAACCTCGAGGACTGGACTAAGAAGTCTCTCTCCCTTGAGAGCTTTCACAAGACACGCAAAGGACGAAGGAGGAGCAAGGGCGCAGCTAGCCCAGAGCAACCATGTGATCCCCTCACACTACTTCTCCCTCATGCTCAAACTCACCTTCTCCTTCCTCTCATAAATTCTGATTTTCTTTAAAATCTCCCTCTCATAGTTCCTCCTTCAATTACATGTTCCTCTCTCCAATATAACAACAACAACAACAACATCAAGCCTTTATCCCACTACGTGTTCCTCTCTCCAATATAAGAGAAAAAAAAATAAAACATAGTTTTTATAATAGGCTTTAAAAAACCTTAGAAAATTCAATTCAGTCATCACTATTCATACAGTACGATTCATATTCGTACAATACGATTAGTTCCAAACTAGTCCCGTCCAATACAAAGTGAAAAATCATTCAGATGAACTATTCAAATTTTATAAACATATCATACAGTATGATTAATTGATTGTCTAGTACTATTTATTATATTTCCTCTATTCCTACTGAATAATTTCGAGGAAAATAAAAATGTATCTTTGTTAATCAATCCTTACTGCTCATTTATACATTATGGTTAGTTAATTTCATGTAGTTCATCCTGTATGATGTAAATATCATACAGTATGATTAGTTCAAAAAATTATGGTTTCATCTAGAATGAAATTTGGGATGACTAAATTCCATCTCTAGTAATTGTTTGGTACGATCGATATTATACTATATGATCAACTATTTATAATCAAACCATGATTTGATTGACTAATTATATATGTTAATTTTAGCAAGATTTTAAATGATTATATAGTACGATCAAGATCATACAGTGTAATTAGTTCATAAAATGAAATTCAATATCTTACTTAAATTAATCTGGTGATTAGGGTTTTCATATCAAAAAATTTATACAATAGGATCAAGATAGTACCATATGATAAGTTCATAGAAACTAATTTTTCTAATTAATCGTTAAGCCTATTTTCTGATATCAAATCATGTTATATGATTGAAAATCATACAATACGATTTATTTTAAAAAAAAAAAAACTTTAAAAAATTCTCCCCCATGTGTATGTGCATGGTCATACACTCTTTTGTGGCTAGACTCAAGAAATGAAAATTAAATAAAATAAAAATTACATACACTTTTACATCTTATTCTACGTAGTCTTAAGTCTTCAACAGCCTTGACAGGTGTGTATCTTACCTGAAATATTAATGCTCACAGATAAAAGAAATATCTAAAATATTTAAGAAAGAATGTAATAATTTGATCAATATTATTTATCATATTCAAAATCACATACTAAGGATCCTAGATTGCAACAATCTCCCCATTTTTGGTGATGTCAAATAATGTTGGTTGAAAGGCAAGATAAATATTTTTTTTCTCCTAAGCTCCCCTTACTAGAAGATGGGTTTAAAAAACATTCAATTTGGATACAAATTTCAAAATTAAAATAATTTTTTTTTAATTTTTAAATAGATAAAAAAATAGAATACATAGTAACATAAACAGAAGATTCTATTAAAGCAATAAAACATATAACAAAATATATAATTTCTCCCCCTTTTGACATCAACAAAAAGGGAAGATACACACAACCAAAGAAAGCAATACATGAATAATAAGACAAAATAGATAGGGACTACATATAAGGAGGATCTTGATCAGGTGGTAGTAGTGGTGGTGGTTGAAAGAATTGATGGATGGTGGTGAATTGAGCATTACTCAATGAAAGTTGTTCTTCATGATAGCATATTTCTTCCTCATGCTATCGTTGTTGTTGGTTAATTTAGTGGTATAGCCTTATTTTCAGCCACACGAGTCACTGGATGATGTCATCGTGTTGTAACCGGGATAAGTAGGTGTCGATGGTGGGATTGGTGATGGTGGAAGAACACCTGCAAGAGAAGCATCCCCATCATCAAAATCCAACTTAGCATACTCAAATCCTTGATGGAAAAAAAAATTGGAAGGAGGCATTTGTATAGAAAATAGGAAGATTATCGGGTGGAGCGAGAAAGGTGAGTTGATATTTGTGGTATAAGATATATCCAATGATATATCCTAAGGCCGCATTTTGTTTCATATGGGTTTGTGGATGTCAGATGTGAGACATGCTATGGATATAGTTTAGGATCATTTGTGCTTCGCTAAATTGGGTGTTTGACATAATTAGGTAGGTGATGACAGACAAAAGTGGGGTTATATTTACTCGATCACCAGCTTTGGGTATGATTGATGTCCTAAGAATATGTTGGATGATACAGGCATTTTGATTTAGAGTTTGGACAAGGGGTTAATGTTGATTTAAAGATACATTCCTAAGTAGTAGATTGACATAAGTCCAATCAAATTCATTGGAAATCATGGATTGGAGATGAGGTCCTTGGGTAGAAAGCCTTATATATTTTTCTAAGTCGTTTTTGGTGATTTCTACATTTTGGCAACAAACAAAAGAGGTCAATGTAGAGAATTTCAAATTTATCCTAAGGTTTGCCAGAAACTTGTAGAAAATATCATAATTATACGAGAAATTCAGGGTAAGAAGAAATTGAAGGGAAGTGGAGGCGAAAAGGCTCATCAACTCAAAATTAAGTGTGGATTGATTTAGCATTCGAGAAGGTATGATTTTAGATTCTTTGAATTTTTTGTAAGCTTTTTTATCCTTAGGAGAAAGGAAACAATCATCAAAATGACAAGAGAAGGAGGAGCACCCCAAAGTCCTTCAGCCACGTTTACCTCCACTAGCCATTGAACAGGAAGGGTTAGAAAGTAGGATTGTGAAAGAAGTTGGAGTGAACTAAACTAATCTAACCATCCAAATTATAGAATTTTAGGTCATTCGTTTAATACGATCGAGGATAGTAAAATATGATTAGGGAGTTAATTTGTTTGGATGACCTCTCAGAAAAGGTGGTAAATTAAATCATACAATATAATCAGAATTGTACTAGATATTCTTAAGAAATTCATTCATCTTGAGAGGTTAATGGTATGACCATTGATGAAAAGAATTGTACAGTGTGAATGGGTGTTTGTACAGTATGAAATATAGTTATTATCGTACTGGCCGACTTAACTTCATCCTAATCAATTTAGAAATGTGGATCGTTCAATACAAAGAGAGGTATCGTACAGTATGATGGGCACTAATTTTATGCAAAACTAATTGAATACTCAACTATTAGTGACACATGGATCGTACCATATGAAGAGAGATATCATATAGCATAATATACATTTCAGTAACCTAATATGGACCATTGATTAAACGAGAAGTTGTGATATTGGCATATCATACAATACGAACATGTATCGTACAATATGATGTGTATAAATTTTGAAATATTTAGTGACTCAGTGGATGAGTGTGTGGTGATCAAGAAATATCTTTTCCAATTATTTTTTAAATAATAGTAAATAGATACATGAATAAACACATACAATTTAAACACATAAGAACGAATACTTTCAAATGAATTTTTTTAATTTATTTATATCGAATTAAGCATGAATTTCTATAACACCTAGTTTTTTCTTCAAGGTGTAAAGGTGTCATAGGGGTTTTGTGAATATGTCTTCCAATTGATCTCTTGTAGTTATATGGTGCAATTCTATATTTCCCTTGGCTATATTATCTCTTATAAAATGATGTCTAATGTCTATATGCTTTGTGTAAAAGAGTTGAATTGGATTTTTGGATATACAAATTACACTAGTGTTGTCACACATAATTGGAATGGTTCCTACAAATTGTCCAAGATCTAAGAGTTGTTGCTTTAGCCATAAGACTTAAGCAACACAACTCCCTACTACTATATATTCTACCTCAGCTATGGAAAGGGCTACTGAGTTTTATTTTCTACTAGACCAGGAAACTAAGGTTTATCTTATGAATTAGCAAGTTCTAAAAGAGCTTTTTCTATCTACCCTACAACAAGCAAAATCTGGATATCCTATAATTTTAAAAGAGGTGTTGTGTTTAGGATACCATATTCTTAAGTTTGGAGTTCCTAACAAATATCTAAGGATTCTTTTAACAACAGTCATGTGTGATTCTTTTTTATCAGCTTAAAATCTAGCACAAAGGCAAACATTGAACATTATATGATGCCTACTAGTAGTTAAGTACATAAGTAATCCAATGATTCCCTTATAGTTTTTTCGAACCAATAATTTTCCATTTTGGTCCTTATCTAATTAAACATTGGAGCTCATGGGAGTGCTCATGTCCTTAGCAATGTCCATTTCATATTTTTTTAAAAAAATGTCCTTAATGTATTTATTTTGGCTAAGGAAGGTTCCATTATCCAACTGCTTTACACTGAATCCAAGAAAATAATTAAGTTCTCTTACTATACTTATTTCAAACTCTTTGCTCATGGTTTTTGAAAATTCATCACAAAGGTTTTTATTTGATGATCCAAACAAAATGTCATCAACATAGATTTGAAAAATGAGTAACTCTTCTCCTTCTTTCTTTAGGAAGAGGGTTGTGTCAACACTAACCTTAACAAAACCTCTATCTATAAGAAATGTGCTCCTTTCATACCAAGCCTTAGGTGTTTGTTTTAACCCAAACAATGCCTTTTTCAATTTAAACACATTTTTTGGAAATTAGGAATTCTCAAATCTAGGGGTTACTCAATATAAACATCCTCTTTGATTACCCCATTTAGGAAGACACTCTTAAGGTCATTAGATATAATTTAAAACCCTTGAAGCAAGCAAAGACTTATAGAACCCTTATGGCTTCTTATCTAGCTACTGAGGTAAATGTTTCCTCGAAGTCTATTCCCTTAATTTTGTTATACCCCTTAGCTACTAATCTGGCCTTATTTCTTATTACTATTCTAGAGTCATTCATCTATTTTTTAAAGATACACTTTGTTCCAACCACACTTTGCGCCTTAGATCTCTTGATTAATTTCCACACATCATTTCTAATAAATTGGTTTAGCTCTTCTTATATTGCTAGGATTCAAAATTCATCTCCTAAGGCTTGATCCATATTGGTGGGTTTTATCATGGAGATAAATATAGAATGACTAACCTTCTTCCTAAGTCCAAGCTTAGTTCTAACTCCTTTAGATGGGTCTACTAAGAAAAGTTCTTTAGGGTGACTAAAAGAATATTTCCAATCTCTGGGAAAATTTTCTTGAGGTTCTACTCTATCTCTTATAGCAATGGTTTCTACCCCTTGAATGACCTCCATTTCTTATTCTTTAGATTTAAATTCAGAGCTCTTATCTAATTCATCAAATAACTCTTCTTGTATAAAGTTCCTCTTAATGAAGATTTTATAGTCCTTACCTACATATGAGTAACCTTAGAAGACACCTTCTTTAGACTTGAGATCAAATTTTCCTAAAGGTGACTTTCCATTTATTAAGATAAAGCATTTACATCCAAAAACATGTACGTGAGATAAATTGAGTGTCCTACCCTTAAGGAGTTCATAGGGTGTCTTATTAAGCATGAATCTAACATTCACCGCATTTAAAATATAATAAGTAGTACTTACTACTTCTGCCCAAAAATATATAGGAAGTGAATACTTAGCTAGCATTTCCCTAACAACTTCCACCAAAGTTCAATTTTTTCTTTCAGCTAGTCCATTTTGCTAGGGGGGGCTAGGGGTAGAGAATTTATGTTGTATTCCTATCTCTTGATAAAAAGATTCAAACCTATCATTTTCAAACTCACCACCATAATCATTATGAATTTTTAAAATTTCATATCCTAATTTTTTTTTTAATCCAAGTGGAGGAAAGTCTAAATTCCTCAAATAACTCACTCTTATGTGTTATAAACCTTACCCAAGTGAATTTAGAGAAGTCATCTACTATCACAAATTTGTAAGTCTTTCCACCTGGGCTGGCTGCACTAATAGGTCCAAATATGTCCATATGAAGGATTTCTAGTGGCCTAGAGGTATTGATGTCTTTAATTGAATGAAATGAAGATCTTATTTATTTTCTTAGTTGGCAGTCATCACATATGTGGTTCTTAGCGAATTCTAACTTAGGTATGCCTCTAACTAGTTTTTTCTAGGTGATATTCCTAAGAGTCTTCTTGCTCGCATTACATAGTCTCTTATGCCATAAACAAGATTCATCAATTATAGTTTTTAGACATAATAAATTTGAATATTCAATGCTATTCAAGTGTAATATGTAAACAATGTTAATCCATTTTCCTTCTAACACAAGTTTTTCATTTAAGCTAATCAAACATTTGTTAGAAAGAAATTTTACTTCAAATCCTTTGTCACATAGTTGACTATACTAAACAAGTTATGCTTTAAATTGTTAACTAATAAAACATTTTCAATCATAAGTTGTTTAGAGTTTCCAATTGTACCTAAGTCCACGACTTTCCTAGTGGTATTGTCTCTTATTGTCACCTTGCCTCCTGCCCTGACCTCCAGTGTTATGAGTTACTTTAGATTACCAGTCATGTGCCTCGAGCATCCACTGTTCAGGTACTACATGCTCTCACTAGGTCTTTTTTGAGAGCACCCCTACATAGTCATTCAAATATTTTGGAACACAAGTGAGTTTGGGTTCCACCTTATGCATAATTGAATGAAGATGGATTCATGTTATGCTATGATGAATGCAATTTAGGCTTCCACACTAGATGTGTCCTACTGTGAATTATGCAAGTTTGGGCTATGTGTCCTAACATGTCACAAGAGTAACACATAATACTAGGTAATGGGTTTACAAACTTATGTGGGTGATGGTGCCTCTTCCTAGGTTTATTTGATACATGTTATGTTGAGGGGTTATAAGACTGAGCTATTATAAATGGTAATTTATTATTCTCAAGTGCAATAATTTTTGCTTGTAAATATTCATTTGCACTTTCATAACTCGCCACTTCCCATTTTAATGCATGCTCACTACTGTCTAATTGACATCCAAGTTCTTCTAAGTTCTTATATGCTTTTTCTAGTTCAATATGTGATGATTTCAAGGAATTGTATGCATTAGATAGTTCAATATACTTCTTATTTAATGCATCAAATTCATCTAAGAAAGTCATGTTATCACTATCTACATAAGAATGTTCGATAATTAAATTAGTATGCTCTTTTTGCAAAGAAGAAAATTTAGTATTAAGACTAACATGCATCTTCTTAAGCTTTAGATATAAATCAAGAATTTTTTCAGAAATAATAAATAATTTGTCATAAGAGAGTTGGCATACCTCTTCTTGTTCTAATTGATCAAGAATATCGTTAGCCATAAGACACAAGTTTGTTACCTTCTCCTCTGCTTCTTCTTTTGATGATGCAGAGGCAGAGTCAACCCAAAAAACTTTTGTGTCCTTTGCCTGTGCCTCTTATACTTTAGCTTCTCTTCACCCTTCTCCTTATTAAGGCGAGTCTTTAGGTTGAGGCAGTCAGCTCGAGGTGACCTGGTTTCCTACACTCAAAACAAATTGTATCAAGAAAAACTTTAGTAATTTATGGCTTTTACCTTTGCTACAGTTTTTTTTATGACGCCTCTATTTTCTTTTTAAAAAGCTCTTGAACTGGCATGTCATCAAGGCTATTTTGTCATCCTCATCTACTACATAACTATCACTATCAAAATCATTTGCTTTTAGTAGTGTTACAGTTCTCTTCTTCCTCTTTTATCTTGCATCACTTTGCCTTTGACTCACTTCTTACTCAGAAGCATTGAGTGACCTAAGAAAATAATCAATAGAGTAAACATTTAAATCCTTTGATTTAGTAATTTCAGTTACTTTTGCATCGTAAGAATTAGGTAAGCATCGCAGAATCTTATAGACTTTTTTAGAATTACATAATTCTCTACCTAATGAATGCAATGATGTCACTATCTGGGTGAATCCATTGTACATTTCAGATATATTCTCGCTAGATTTCATGCAAAAAGGTTTATAGTCATGGAGTAAAATATTTAGCATAGACTGTTTAACTTCACTTGTTCATAGATTATATTTGAGGTATGAGAGTGAGAATTGCAGAACAAGATGAAATCAAAATAATGCTCCCTTCTTATAGGATCAAGTTATTTGTATAGCACAATCAAAAGTTCATACTAATCGATCTAATGAGTTCAATCTGCCCCATCAAAAATTGTACAATCAATAGTCAAATCATACAATATAATAGGGTATCATATATTATGATCTTTAACTTTTTATCATCGTGAGGAGTCTCTATATGACTATTTAACCAAATAATATAGTACAATGACTAATTCATACAGTACTGTTGATAATAATGTTAACCAAATATTTAAAATGATAATTATTATCTTGAAATCAATCCATCCTATGTGCATCATATAACGTAATATGAATTTTTTGGGATTTTTTTTATCATGATCAAGAACACTTACAAGAAAAGACATGCTAAGAAAATATAACACAAAACATAGAATAAAAAATAAAGTAAAAAAAGAATAAATATAAACACATATTTCATCAAAAATCACACAACATACACACTATGTAAATACACATACATACCTTATTAACCTAGAAACTTAAATCTATAATTCCAAATATGTCCCAAGTGTGGTAATTCTCTCATAACTTAATGATATAGTGACAAATGTTTACCAACTTATTTTTTTGTGTAAAATAAATAAGCGTACATCTCCCTTTTTCATATCATCTGGTGTCTGGCATCAATGTTTTTATAATGTGAGTGTTGACTTGGGTTATTAGTGATACAAATCAAACTTTTATTTTCACACATGATGAGGTTTGTTTCCACTTGCAAACCAAAATAAAGAAGTTGTTGCTTCAACCAAAGGACTTGGGCAACTCAGGTCCCTAAAGCTATATATTATGCATTTATAATATATAGGGCTATAAAATTTTATTTTTTGCTTAACCATGAGACTAATAATTGACCAATGAACCAATATGTTCTTAAGGAGCTTTCTCTACCTACCTTTTAACCCACAAAACTAGAGTTTATGTACCCAACAAATTCTAAAGATGCACTAGTCATAGGATACAAAATGCCAAAGCTTGATTTTCCTATAAAATATCTAAAAATTTTCTTAACTACAATCAGATGTGATTAAATCCTTATGTTCAACTTTAAACCATACACATAAGCATACACTTAATATTATATCATGCCTATTTATGGTAAGATACAAAAAAGATACTTTCATCCCTCTATATTTCTTTTTATCAACTAACTTGCCTTTTGGATCTTTATCTATTTTGTATTGGGGCTTATAGGAGTGTTTGTTTTTTTACAACCTTCATGTTAAATTTATTAATCAATTCTTTCATATATTTGGTGTGGCTAAGGAAGTTCTGATCATATTAATTTGAAATTCAAGGCCCATAGAGGATGATAATTCTTCACATAGATCCAAAAAGAATATCATCTATATAGATTTGAATAATTAGCAAATTTAAGCCTAGCTTCTTAATAAATAGCATCATGTCCATAATTCCCTTAATAAAGGAACTATTTATTAAAAAAAATTTTCATTCTATCATACCATGCACTAGGTGTTTATTTTAATCCATAGAGTGCTTTCTTAAATTTATGCACATGTTTTGGAACTAATAAACTTTTAAACCTTCGTGGATGCTCCAAAATGAATGCATAACTGTAAAAATAAACTAAAGTACAAACCAAGGTTTACATAAAGTAATAGTGACCAAGCTCCCACTAACACAAGCTTGCATTTCTACCCCTATTTAATGACACAAATCTATACAAATGTAAATTACTTATTTAATATTTTCTAGTCTTCTAAACTTTTGGCTCCATGTCTGTAAAAGATATAAAATTTCAAAAAAATATAATTATTCTTTTGGACTTCTACTTTGTAGGAAATTTCAATTTAGAATTTCACAACTCTTTTCACATTACAACTCTATTTACCTTTACATTTACATTTACATAAAATGACACTACTCCTGCAGGGATTAGTATGACAAAAAAAGAGTGATGTGTGTATATATAACCGTCGATATGACATCGAAGAGTGGAATAAATGTAAATACTTATATCATCACACACCCACCAAAATAATATTAAACCATCACAAGTGCAAGAAATTAAACACAACGGCCTAGCCTAGAATAGAGTTTGTTGTTATATCAAGCAATTTAAAGTATGTGCTAAGAATTGTGGCTGGGATATGTCTTAAGTTTATCAGTGGTTGATGTTATCTAAAAGTTTAATCTATTTGTTTATGGTCCAAGGATTTTTTTTAGATTTAATTTTATTGTTTTAATATTTTTTTATTAATATGTTTTAATTTGTTTCAATTGATTAAAGAACCTTGATAATCAAAAACACCAAAGTTCTTGAAGTCATCAAACAAAGTGTTAGACTTATGAATTAATGTGTTCTTCTCAACTTAAGGATAAAGCTAAAGGAATATAATACAGATAGAAGAAGACAGAAGAAGAGATTTTGTTAAGAAGCTTCATTACACATCTGGTACTGTTTACAGTGTATATATAAGCTTAAGAGGGGACATCCTGTACAGTGGACAGGTGCTTTTACAGATGAGTAATTATGCAAGTAAGTGGATAACTGCTTCAAGAGTGCAGCAGACAAAACGTTCCCTGTGAGCACTGCCTGGAGCGAGGTCTGGAGCGTGGTGTGGACAGGCCGAAAGCCAATGTGGTTTAACACCGCCCCTCAAACGAAGAATCTAGTCGCTGGATGGTGAGTTTGGTGCGAAGTGTAGAGAAATGTTTAGGAGGAAGTGCCTTGGTTAGCAAATCGGCAGGTTGGTCTTGAGAGGAGATGTGATGAACAGTGATTTCATTGGCGCCGATGCGATCTCTAATGAAGTGATAATCTATTTCAATGTGCTTGGTGCGAGTGTGGAAGACTGGATTGTTGGCTAGTGCCATGGCTGAAATATTGTCACAATGAAGTGGTGTTGGAGAACACTGAGGAGCATGAAAATCTGCTAGCAGACGGCGTAACCATACAATGTCCATGGCAGCAGATGCTAAGGCTCGGTATTCGGCTTCAGTTGATGACTTAGCAACTGTTGGTTGCTTTTTGACGCTCCAGGAGATGAGGGTGTTGCCGAGGTAGGAGCAGTGGCCGGTGGTGGATCTGCGATCAGAGGGGTCAGAGGCCCAGTCGGCATCCGAGTATGAGCGTAGAGTCAGATCGCCGGTGGTGACTGGGAGACCAAAGTCGAGGGTACCCTTTATATAGCGGAGGAGACGTTTTAGTTTTTGAAAGTGGAAGTTAAGTGGTTGATGCATGGCTTGAGAGAGGAGATTAGTGGCGAAGGCAATATCCGGTCTGGTTATGGTGAGGTATTGTAAGGAGCCAAGGATTGCTCGGAAGAGTTTGGGATCAGAGACAGGTAAGGAACTGTCGGTGGCTGGTTTTGTGGAAACGGAGAGAGGTGTGGGGGCTGGTTTGCACGTTTCCATGCCAGCCGATTGTAGGATTGAGATAGCATATTGTTTTTGGTCCAAGAAGTAGGATTGCTCTGTTTTGGTGACTTGGATTCCTAGGAAAAGGGAAATTGGACCGAGAATTTTGAGATGGAATTGTTGCTTGAGGTTGGTAAGAAGAGAGGAAATATGATTGGAGTTATTTCCGGTGATGAGAATATCATCGACATAGAGAATAAGATAGGTATGTGTAGTTTGATCATGATAAAGAAAAAGAGAGGGATCGGAATGACTTATAGTGAATTTTTGAGTGAGAAGAAAGGAAGAGAATGTGTGGTACCATTGACGAGGAGCTTGGCGTAAGCCATAGATGGCTTTATGTAATTTGCAGACGTGATTTGGATGAGAAGGGTCGGTGAACCCGGGAGGTTGCTTCATGAACACGGTTTCATGGAGGGATCCATGGAGAAAGGCATTGGATATGTCGCATTGTGTGATAGACCAGTGATGATGAAGGGCTATAGTGAGGAGGAGTCGAATGGTCGGTAGTTTGGCCACGGGACTGAAGGTTTCGTGGAAGTTAATACTGAATTGTTGGGAGTATCCTTGGGCTACTAGTCGAGATTTATAACGATCGATGGTGCCGTCGGGTTTGAGTTTGTGCCGATAGGTCCATTTGCAGCCTACAATGGGTTGGTTTGGTGGAGGAGGGATGAGATCCCAGGTGCCTTGATTTTGTAAGGCATGAAATTCTGAAGACATAGCTGTTCTCCAGTTTGGATCTTTATTGGCTTGTGTGAAGGTGGATGGAGTGTTGATATTAGCTTGGGTGGCTGAGAGGGTGAAGATTTGTTTTGGTTTCAGAGTGCCGGTCTTAAATCTAGTAAGCATAGGGTGATGAGTTGGACAGGGAAGGTGTGCTACCGGTGGTGGGGGTGTAGGTTCTGATGGATGTGAGGATTGATTAGAGGAGGAGTGGCTTGTAGACGTATGTGAGGGAGGAGTAGGAGTTGAGTGATCGAGTGGTTGAGCAGTGGGTGAAGGTGGAGTTTGTATGGATGTGGGAGTAAGGAGTAAGGGTGAGACCGTGGTGGAGTTGGGTTTGCTGAGTGGTGTAGGTGAAGTTTTGGCATAGGGAAATTGATCTTCATAGAAAAGTACATGGCGCGAGATAATGGTTGTTTTCGTGGTTGGGTTATAGCAGCGATATTTGGTTGAGCTGTTGGAGTAACCGAGGAAGATACATGGTGCTGAGCGTGGTGAGAGTTTGTTGCTGGAAAGTGGTTGGAGCCACGGGAAACATAGGCAGCCGAAAATTTTGAGGTGGTGATAGTTTGGCTGTTTTGAGGTTAGTAATTTATAGGGGGATTTGAGGGAGGTATTTTTGGATGGAAGGCGATTTATTAGGAAGACGGACGTGAGAAGGGCATCGGTCCAGAAGGTGGGAGGAAGATGGGCTTCGTGCAGTAGAGCTCGGGTAGTTTCCAGGATATGTCGGTGTTTGCGTTCGGAGACGCCGTTTTGTTCTGGGGTGTATGGACATGTTAATTGGTGAGTGATACCTTCGGTGGCTAGAAGATTTTTGAATGATGCGGAAGTGTATTCGCCTCCATTGTCCGATCGAAAGTATTTTATGTTAGTGTTGAATTGATTTTTAATCATTTTGAGAAAGTGCGAATTTATGATATGTCTCCGATTTGGAGTGCATTAGATAGAGCCAGGAGAATTTAGAGTAATCATCTATGAAGAGTACATAATATTTGAAGCCATTAGAAGATAAGATGGGGGATGGCCCCCATACATCACTATATATTAGTGAGAAAGGTGTAGTTACAGATTTTTGAAGAGGTTTGAACGACAGTTTGTGGCTCTTGGCCACATTACAAGAGACGCAACAAAATGTATGCACTGGTGCTTTCAGATTAATTGATTTCATGACAGATTTAGTTACAAAATTGTGAGAGTGTCCTAAACGAGAATGCCATAATTTGCTGGAGGCGGTGCGAGCAGTGAGAGCAGTGGTTGTGTTGGCCAAAATTGGTGATGGAACGATGATTGGGTAGAGACCTTGGGAGCTCCGACCGTTGAGAAGAACTTCACGGGTGGTCAGGTCCTTTATACGATATCCATGGGAATCAAACAAAACAGAGCATTTGTTATCTTTTGTGAGTTGATGTATAGAGAGTAGATTATGAGAGATATGAGGAACATGAAGAATTTTTTTGAGGTGGAGCTTACGATGAGATGTGGGCGTAGGGAGAAGTCCGTCTCCTGTGCTATATATCGGGAGGGTGGATCCATCGCCAATGGAGACCATGTCAGAACCGGCGTAAGGTTTTGGTTGCTTGAGCTGGGTCGCATCTGCGGTGATGTGAGCGGTGGCGCCTGAGTTCAGATACCAATCTGGCGATGTGGGAGAGGTGCCGGAGTAGAGAGCTTTGGCTGGAGAGGCAGCCGGTGGGGTATAGGTAAGATCTGATCGGTGCCAGCAATGGAGGGCAGAGTACCCAGATTTTCCGCAAATTTGACAGAATACACGTTGATAGGGCGTTGGTTTTCCTCTTCCACGATTCATTGGTGGTGTGGATCGATGCGACTGTGAGTTGTCGCTGTAGCTTCTGCCGCGACCGCGATAGGAGGAGTTGCGACCTTTGGTAGCTGTGTATGCCACAGTAGGTGTATCTGCCGGTGTTAGCTTGAGATGCTCTGTCATTAAGTTGATTTCTTCACTGCATAAGAGAGAATAGAGTTCATCAAGGCTAATGGGCTCAGATCTGGTTCGTATGGCTGTTTTGAATGACTGGTAGGATGGTAATAAGCCGTTGAGTATGTAGAAGATGATGTCTTCTTGATCGATTGCAGAACCGGCAGCAGAGATGTTGTCGACTATTGTTTTGATGTGGTTAAGGTATTGAGACATGGAAAGATCTCTCATGGAGACGTTGTATAACTCGTTTTTCAGTTGGATGACGCGGCTGCGGTTGGAGGGCTGAAGGCGCTTCTCGGGTGTGAGCCAAATCTCGTGACAGGTTGAGAGATTGAGAATGTATGGTAGTATGGGGGCTGTGATGGTGGAGCATAAAGCTGATGCGAGGTTTTGGTCGAGAAACGACCATGAAGCGTACAGAGGGTTCGGGATGATGCCTGAGGCGGTGGAGGGGATGTATTCCGGTGGGCATTTTGAGGTGCCGGTGAGATGGCCGTCGAATCGATTGGCTGAGAAGATTTTGAGAGTTTGAAGCCTCCAAATGGGGTAGTTGTCGGAGCTGAGGTGAATGTGAACAAAGTTTTTGAGGTTGGAAATGAGGAACTTCAGGGCGGGCGGAATGGTGGTCTCGGTGATCATCGGACTTTGATGCGGCGAGCTGGCCTGAGCATTATCGGAAGTGCTTCCCGAGTCGGCCATGGCGGGATGTTGCCGTGAGGCTATTTATGCTCTGATACCATAAAAGAATATAATACATATAGAAGAAGACAGAAGAAGAGATTTTGTTAAGAAGCTTCATTACGCATCTGGTACTGTTTAGTGTATATATAAGCTTAAGAGGGGACATCCTGTACAGTGGACAGGTGCTTTTACAGATGAGTAATTATGCAGGTAAGTGGATAACTGCTTCATGAGTGCAGTAGACAAAACGTTCCCTGTGAGCACTGCCTGGAGCGAGGTCTGGAGCGTGGTGTGGACAGGCCGAAAACCAATGTGGTTTAACAGTACCATCTAGTATCGGGTGACGTGACGCTCTTATTCATCTCTAAATGATCTGATGACCATACAGAATAATTTCTCCGATTTGTTCATTGCCCCCACAATAAAGAGGAAATTGGTTTATTTATTTTGGGAGTGTGAAGAAATTTATTGGGCTAGTAATAGTATTGACAAAATGAATGGGGGCAAGAGGAATTTTCAGAGGTTTCAGAGGTAACAGCAAGCTAAGCAGCTGCGAAGCCAGCTAGAGTCTGACTGAGCTTTCAAATTTACACTTCTCCCCACGCTTGGGAGAGGAGACCATGAGAGGTCCTTTTCATGGCTTCTTTATTCCTTTCTTTTCTCCTCTATTCCTGCCAAATTTTTTTCCTTTTGTCAAGAAGGTGGGCACCAGCATGACTGATTGAAAAGACAGTTTCAACTTTGGATAGAGCTTAACACATTCCTGAGGTGGGAAAATCAAATCTTTCATGAATATTATAAACAAATTCATGTAAGAAAATCAAATTTGAAGTTATGCTAAAATTTGTTCTAAGCATGAAAGAAACTACAAAGACAAATGAGTCCATGTACATCATTACTATTTCATTTTAAGAAAGTTTAAGATATTATTTGGAAAAGCCTTTTTATTGTTTTTTAAAGTTTTTTTTTTTTTATAAAATGAAGCCTAAATCTAATATTTGGTTTAATAAAACATTCAATTGAATTATTTGATTTGATGAACGTGTGAAATTGTCTTAATTAGCTAAAAAATATTAAAAATAATTACATTATTTTATTAAACCGCTTTCCATTGTGATACTTTAACCAAAACAATTGAATTTCTGAGCATGGAAAAAAGATGGAAGGTAGGAGTTTGAATGTCCAAATAACATTTTGCATTTTTATATAAGAATATGTGTGCTTTACTTTGTGGATTTGATGTTTATAATTTTTGAGTAAATGTAATTAGTTATACAAATGAAAATTAAAAGAAAAATGAAGAGGCTACTTATTCTCTTTTTATTTCTATCTATATCAATACGTTTCTCTCTTATAATTTACATGAGAGTGACATCAGTATGAGAATTAAGATAAAATTTTCTAATATGGCAAGTGAATCAAGTTAAACATCAAGTGGGAGATTTGTTCAAAGTGAATTTTAAGGATTTTATTCAGCTTATAAAATGAAATATATAAGTGATATATTTAATATTAAAATTGTTTATAAATGATATGCATGAAATATTAAAAAATTTAGATATCAAATATATAAATAATATGATATAAAATGGTATGTATATAAATATTAATCTATTATTTTTTACCTCAAACGTCCCTATAAATTGACCATATGTTGTCCTAAATTCATAAAAAAATCATTTCTACCACTCATATCATCTTATGAATATTAATATTTCTTTCTTTGTGCCCATATTTATTCTATGGGTGATAGGTATGAAATATTAAAATTTTAGGTATTATATATGTAAATAGTATGAAATAAAGTGATATGTGTGTAAATTTTTCAAAATAATATCGCTATTTCTAATTTCTAAAAATATAGCTAAAATTTATTTTTGTATGCATTTTTTTTCTTGTAATGGCTATATAAGATAAAATCTTTAATAATATTATGGTTGCTTTGGTTCCAACTATATTCGAACCTCATTTGAATATGGTTCAAGCCATACTTGAATATAATTTGAATAAGGTACATATTTAAATTAGGACTCAGTAGGTCTCCTTCATATTAAATGTCGACTTAAAAATTGATCCATGAATGAGTCACAGCCTTATATGACTTCACACTTAATAAATTTCCAATTAGCTAGAAGTGATTCAAATTGATTCACCATCAACGATTCAACAAACCCATTTGAAATTCTCATCTTTGACTAATGAAATTCTACAGCTTACATATTGACAAACGCAAGCCTTGACAAAGCACTCGTATAGTTTCATCCTTGGCTTTATTGAAGTAGCTAGCATTGCGTAGCATTGGTAGCCTGTCCTAAAGAAATTATAACGTGCGGTCAACAGATTATTCGGAGGCCAATTAAGATGTCAAATCACCCGATATATAGTATACATTATCGGTATTGACCTGCGAACGACATCCAATGACCGCACATAATAATTTCTCATATTTTTGTGCTTCCAAGATGAAAAATTATTCCGTGCAGAATCCGGACGATAAAGAATCTTCCAGATATGAGTGTACATAATGTTTGTACACACTGTGTATAAAAAAAAATTAAACAATGTAAAAAAGTATATTTAGTATATACATTGTCTACACTCACATCCAAATAATTTCTCTTCCAAGATACATCTATTTCCTACTTTTGCTGGCTTTTTCTCATAAGAGTTTATGGCCTTTTTTTTTAATGACGATGAATCATCCGCTGTCACACCTGACTTTGCCGAGCGTGCTTAGCGATCCTTAAACCCCGGCCAACCTACCGGGCCACCCACGCCACTATACCCTTAGCCTGCGTTTTGAGGCTCGAGAGAATCGAACTCGGGATGAGGGATTCCCAACTGAGTATGCCCATCAATCAAGCTAAACATTGGTGTGTGTTTATGGCCAAATTCAAAATGATTACCTCAAAACAATTTTAATCATATATAGTACTGCCATATATGCATGGAGCGATAAATATTTATATATAGGTATGGTCAATGCTGCAGCTCTTCTGTCATAGCAATCATATCGGAAAGATCAGAAGCTCTTGATGGTCTGAAGAATTTCTTCAACCTTTTTCAGGTGACACAGAAGCATTTCAGTGATAAGCCCAGGCGAAGAATTTGTCTCTGTTCTTCCTCCTTCCATGCACCAATTTAAAGTATTCTCAATCAATACACCAACCACCCTTTTGGCAAATGCTGTGCTCACGCCTACTTTCATTAGTTTGTGCTTAATCCTGAATAAATTCAACTAGTTTTATATATTATATATATGCCTTTTTTATGTATATATTTTATTAATTATTTCATAAGGTAAATGACCTATATATATTAGATCACATCACATGTTTTATGATATTTTTATAGAAATAATGATAATTTTGTATTAATTCAGAGCATATGAAAAGATATTTCACTAATATAAATTCATATAAAAGTGAATATACTTGATACGTCATCACAAAATTAGCTTGATGAGGCACGAATCTCAAGGCAAAAACTAGTTGGAGACTTCAAAAATTAAATCCGGGAGCATCCGAACTCCGATTTCAACGAGCTTACAGTCAAACTGAGCGTCTCGGAAATACGAACCCAACAACACCAAGATCGACCCAATCCGAGCCCAAATAAGTCCAAATCAAGAGTTCAAAGCACTGTTGGAAGGTTCAAACCGCAATTTGAGTTACCAAACGGTCTCCGATTTTGACGAGCTTATACTCGAATCGAACGGCTCGACGAGACGAATCCAACGAGCCCAAGATCACTAAATTCCGACATCATTAAGGCCTCCAAATGTCCAACGAACGGTGCACAATCGTAGGATTCAATATCAGCCGTCCATTTGACCACTCCCTATTCGCCCTTGATCTCACACCTATTTACGGACCATGCCACTCCAGAAAATCTATAAATAGAGCCCTCATTCTTCACAAGAGAGCATCCAAGCAAGAGAGAGAAGAAGAGAAGAGAAGGAAGGAGTTCCTCCTCGACAGCCGCCGGACCACCGCCGGACCACCGCAGAACCTCGCCGGACCACCGCCGAACCACCGCAGGAATCTCGTCGGACCACCGCCGGACCACAATACTAAATTTAATATATTTTAAAATTTTAAATGTTATATAAATAAATAATAATTATCTCAATAGATGGTCTTTTTTTTTCCTCTCTCCTTGAAACCTAATATGTGTATCTATAATCATATAAACATAAATATAAAAGCCCACAGTGTATCTCTTTACCCAACCGTTCTCATAGGTGAGATACAGCAAAACTCCTGTAGGACAAAAGATAGCACGAAAAGACTAAAGAAGAAGAAGAAGAAGAAGAATAGAAGAGGGAGAAGAAGATGAAGGTGTTGGCTCCCAACGTTTATTTAAGCAGCCACAGCATATAAGACTTAGCTTTTTCTTATTTCTCTCCTTCATGCAAGAGAACCATAAGAGGAGGTATGGTAAACCGCAGAAGCAACGGTCATGTCCGGCCCTATATCCGATCAAGCAAGCCTCGCTTCAATTGGTCAGATGAGCTCAAACAACTCTTTGATGAAGCTGTGAGAGATCTTGGTTCCCCAAGAAGTAAGCTTTCGCCTTCCTTCTTCTTCTACTTCTCTATCTTCTAAGTTTTTTTCTCTTTTTCCTTTTAGCTTATTTCATATCTTGTTGTCTTTTTCCTTCTACAATAAAGCAGAAGCTACACCTAAGAGAATTAGAGAACTAATGAGGTGTTCAGATATACAGCTCTCTCATATCAAGAGTCGTCTTCAGGTTAAATTTCATGCACAAATGCTGATTACTTTCTCTGGTTTTGTTTTTCAGAAAAAGAAAACGATTACTGAACAATAATCTTTGTGCTTTACTTCTTCATAGATGTGTAGAATCCGTATGGAGGAGGGGAGGAGATTAGGTAATTAAACTTGTTTAATATTCTATCTGCTTTACAATAGATGAAGTTTTGAAGTATTTCAATTGAATTGTGAAGCTTTGTATTTTATTTTGTGCAAAATGAAAATTGCATGATATTTTGTTGGAAATAAGAAAATTACTAAAAAGTAGAAGAAAATTTAGTGTATTTTAGTCATAATTATTAATTATATTTTGAGGTAGAATAATGTGATCATTTAAATATTTTTTTCTTGAAGAAATTGACATGTAGGAGGCGTGTTACTGACTTGTGAACCCTTCTTCCTTTTATTTTATTTTTCTTTGTAAGAAAATCTATGAAATGGATTTCTTCTCTACGGCTTTCTTTTGACCTCTCTCTCTCTCTCTCTCTCTATTATGATTTTTTTTTTTTGGGTTGTAGGTCTAATTGTGTAAATATAGCTTATTCAATATATAATATTAGATGCACAGTAATGGTGTGGTTGTGATAATCAATGACAGCAAGGCCATCAGTTAGGCTTCGTTTGGGAGAGAGTATTCCGTGCAGTGTCTGAACGTGTCCGGAAATTAATTCGGAGCCATCACGTTATCTAATACACTGTGCATTGGGTGATGTGGCGTGCTCGGATTGGCCTCCGGGCACGTTCCGATATGGAACAGAATAATTTTTCTCATTTGGGATAATTTTCTTAGTGTTTTTTAAAATAATTTTCTTGAACAAAAATTTTTAGTTCTAAAAATTTTTATGCTAGAAAATTGCTTAGAAAGCATTAAGAAAGCTGTGCTAAATGAAACCTCAGTAAGCCAAAATAATAATCACTAATTTTTTTTCTTATATTATTAAATACAACATTATATTATTAAATAATGAATATGTGACATTTTTATTATTATTATTTTTTATTTTCATCCAGGCTTATATAGGTTAAATCTCAATAATTAACACTAACAAAATTTAAGAATATGCACAAATCTGATGCAAAAAATTTATCTAAATAAGATAGATTATCATAACATTTTATTTGACTAAATATTTATTTTTTATTCTCATTTTAGAAAAAATAAATAATTTAAAATTTATTTCAAGTCATAATTCTTGTTTAATAATCACTATTTCTTGGTTAATTTAAAAAAGTTTGACATAATTTTCTTATAAGATTAAATATTAATCCTTAGTCTTATATTTAAAAAGAAAAAAATACTATTAAAAATATATATTTTTGACACATTTTCTTAAAATATGACTAATAATAAATATTAAATAATTCTACTTTAAAATTTTCACTAAACAAAAAAATTTAATAGTCAGTATCTTTTTTTTTTTTAATTATATTAACACACCCATAACACTAAAAGATTTGAAAGAATATAAAATTATAAAGAAATTCTAAGTTCAAATGACTCAATACAAATGAGTAATTACATGAAATTTTGTTTTCCTGAGAGATTGAGCTAAATATTGGAAGAAAATTTGGTGGAATGTGTAGCTATTTGGAAAATCTATTCCTTTGCTTATATAATGAATCATTAGTTTCTATATATTTTGCAACTCTAACATACCATATGTCTACATTAGCTAATCAAATTCCTGAAGAAAACAAACTATTGCAGGTTCCCATTCCACAGAAGAGATACAATCAAGAAGAAAAAGAGACTCAGTAGATAATGTTGATCCTAATGGAGATGAACACAGTGTTGTTGTTGATGAGAATGAATCTAATGATGTCTCTCCTCAATATGATCAATATCCATTTAAAAGGTAGCGATAAGTCATTTATTTAAAGAAAAAGAATTAAGAATATAGCGATATTTCATTATTCTTTGTATTTTTTTTTTAAATAGGTTAAGAACGGAGAGACAGTTCAAAGCAACTGAGTCTCCATCCATTCAAGGAAGCTCTGATGCAGCTACTATTCAATTTTATTTTGATTATTTAGAACCACCTGATCAACTGGAGTGGAGAGCAGTGACTGAGTTCTCATGTGATGATCTTTTCAGGGATGAACAGTTAGATGCTTTCAAGGTACTGCAGAAAAGAAAGAAACAAAAAAAAAAATTCTTTTATTTGCTCTTCCTTCAATGTTGACATGTAGCTTCATTTGTTGCTACTCTATTCAAATTATGCATTACTAAAGTATTTATTGAAGTAGATATTGCTTAGCAATTCCTTGATTTTATCTAGATTAGATCAATGTTTTGAAGTTGAAAGCAATTAATGGTGATTGAAAATTTTACAAAGTTAATACTTAGGTTTCATTTGGGATGGCTTTCTTACTGCTTCTTAAAGCAGCTTTCTGTTTAAAAATTAATTTTTTTTGTACTAAAAAGCTGTTTTAAGAAACAGTAAGAAAATCGTCCTGAATAAAGTCTTAATCACTTATTTCAACATGAGGGCTTCGTAAGTATACTTATAGTTACTTATTTCAACATTACTTCTTAAGTAGACATCTAGAAAGCCACTCTTATAGAAAATAACATCAATATAGATGCCCCCTATTTAATTAGCACATTTTGTTCCTCTTCAAGTCCTTCCAACAAACACAATTACTTTATGATTTTTACTTCCTTATGTACTAGCCATCCACCTTTTCTAAGGACTTAACTTTTAGCTCAACAGAATCAAAATCATCAAAGATCTATCATTGATCAAAAAATACCTAGTTAACTTCCTAATCTTTATCAAGTAATGCCTAATTCTCAAAACCTAATTGGATTAACTTATTCAGATAGAAATTCTTCATTGAAGGTTATTCTCATTTCTCCCTTATCTCCTCCATCTTAATAGTAGTGAATTCTTATCACTAATTACATAATTAACTAACTAAAGAAAATACATACTTAAGACTAAGAACTATATATCTTCTTTTGATGGAACTGAAACTAGCAACACCTCATTTCTACTAAAAATTTACAAAGCCTGTCACCTACAAGCACAAAAAATGCTCCTTTCTCTCTCACTACTGTTGTCCATTGTTCTTCATTTGCTTATGGTTGTTGATAATGCTCTATTTATAGTGGTAATAATGAATGAATTTTGAAACAAAATTAATTACAAAGTCTTATTAGATACTAAAGATCTCTCAAAATCAATAAAAAATTTCATAATTTCTCTCAAAGTTAATAAAAGATCCCATGAATATTCTCAAAGTTTTCAGAAAATAAATCAGTTAAAATATTTTTCCTCACATTCTTCTTAAGTTTTTAGATAATTTATTTCCTAAAGCTTTCATATGCAGGAGGAGATTAGAGAGGAAGGCTATAACAAGGAGAACACACAAAGTGATAACCTTCAGCTTTCTTTGTCCCTCTCAACACCACCAGACAGTGTGAAGAAGATTAATCTTGATCTCTCCATGGCAGTTCTTGGGACTTAATTAACTTTTAATTATTTTCATTATTACCACTTAAATATGTGTATACAACTACTTAATTATGCTGCTAATGAGGGACAAGGACTTTGATGTTTTAATTTCTAATCATTATCAATTTATCTTTTTGTGCAAAATGTATTTTTCTTTATGGTAAGGTACTCTTGTTGTTTTGACGCACTGGCATTAATGAAATATTTCCAAAGTGGTTTGTGCAAGAACTATATTTTTCTTGTATATTTTAAAGAAGTTTGTTTGACAGCGAGCTATAAAAGCTTACATTTAAAGGGAAAAAAATGATCACATCTTCCAAATTTTAGTCACAATTGTAGAGTTTTATGTAATGTGGTTATTTATTTGAGCAATTGGAATATAATTGTTGGATTATTATTACTTTTTTATTACTGCATTTAATTTTAATTTTTACTTTTAAACTGTTTAGATTTGTACTGTTGGAAAGCTTAATAACAAATAAAAGAAGTTTTTTTTTTATGCTACAAGTTTCCAGCGGATTTATTGTGGAATTTCCATCGCAAATGCTGATACAACGATATAGTATCATTGTTTGCGACGGAAATATCCGTTACAAATGGCGGCGGCTTTAGTTCTTTACAACGGATTTTCCATCACAATGTACGACGAATATTCCGCCGCAATTTATGGTGGAGTTTCCGTCGCACATCCGCCGCAAAATATTTGTGACGGATCTGTTCATTTGGCAAATACTTTTGCAACACGGATTTTAATAAGTTTCGTCGCAAATCCTAGTCCCAAATCCACTGCAAACTAGGATTTGCGACGGATTTCTCTTGTTTTGTGACGGATGATTTCGCCGCCAAGAGCTAAATTTCCTATAGTGACTATTTTTTAAATTCCTAAAGTTTCTTCTTCATTGCATACGTAATACTCAATTTGCATTAGTTGGTTCAATAGGGGATTTTAAAAAGATCAAGTATTTTCCCCTTTTTCATACACAAGATCTAAGGATGATGAATCATTGTAGAATACTGGTGTTCTCTCTCAAACTTCTAATAGCTTATGTGGTCGAGACAAAAAGAAAACTCTGATGAAATGCCCTCGTTACACTATCTTACTCAAAATCTCTTATATTGTATGATAAATTTGCATAGAAAATAGAAAATGGCTAATACTTAGCCCTTGTTGTTTGATATGTTGTTTTGGACAGGATTTATGACCTCTTTTAGTAATTATCATTTTAGTTAATATCAAATACAAATAATGAAATAAATGGCTACATTTCTGTTAATATTTATGGAGTGTTATTGGCTGTATTTTTTTTTAAGGGGAAACCCACAGTAGGGGCCTACACGTTAATTAAGAAAATAAATTACAAAGTCCTTAAGGGAAACTCAATCTCACTATTGCTCAAAGAGCAACAAAAATAAAGAAAAAAGAATCCTAAGAGCTCGAGTTTCCCTTTAGAAAATAATACATTGCAACCTAAAAATATGCTACGGTGCTTAAGAGAAAGCACCCAATAAAAGGGAGCTAACAAAAGACAGACAAAATGCTCCCAGCAATAGGTCCCCAATAAAATATTCCAATCATGCACCCAAAAAGGAACATGCAAAAACAAAAGATAGACAAGAGAAAAAGAGCAGAAAAAATAGCAAATGAGGTTCCTAATCAAAATAATAGAATCACCCCAAAAAGGATACAGCAGAATGAGGAGAGAGCAGCACAGACTGAAAATTAAGAACAATATACACAATAGAACCAGCTAAAACAGCCAACTTGTAGGACCAAAATCCCAAATAATCAAAGACCACCAGCAAACCCATAGAGATCCCCACAGTCCAGCAACTCTGCAGGAACAGAGACGGACACAGAAAAAACCCCAACAACAGCTCCAACAACAGACCCCAGCACACCTGGGGCACCAACCGAACGAAACAGAACCAACCCGAGAAAAAACAATCCACCAGGCTAGACAGCACAACCCACCAATAAAACGGAACCATCAAGCAAAAGAAATAATCCAAAAGGCATGTAACCCCAGCCAACACCCCAGACAAATAGAATAAAATCGAAACACCACAAAGCCTCCCCCCATGAGCACGAAATAAAGCCCCAGCCAACAACCAAGACCACCAAAAAGTGGCAACCAGAGAAAAGAAAAGGAACACAAAAATTAGAATAGCCAGCCAACCTCCATAATTAACGTTTAACATAGGGATAACCAATTTGATCCAACCTAACCAAACCTTGGATCAGTCAGGGTAGGAAACTGACTAAAAGAAAACTCAACCTTATTAGACAGTTATAGCCCACGTTAGCCAAAGCATGAGCACAAGCATTAGTCTCCTCCAAAATGTTCGAAAAAGAGCAATTTAGGGAGGCCAAGACCTCCCTAATACTCCTAATATAAAAAAGGGAATTAGAACAATTGCTCTCCTCCAAATTAAAAAGAGGAATTAAATCAAAAGAAGAGTTAAACTCCAGAACAATATTATTAAGGTAAAGGCTAGCATAAAGGTTTAATCCATGAAGCACAGCAATTAAAAGACAACCAATTCTATCACACCCATTAAAATTACCAGCAAAATCCAAAATAAGAGCACCATTGTGATCTCTAATAAGACCACCAACACATTAAATATTCCCCATATGAATACTATTAACATTCAACTTAAAAGAGTTAAAAATGGGCTTACACCAATTAATGCTTCTAAACTTTACATGGGAGCTAGTCACCACCGAATTAATACCGAAAGCCTTAAGAGAAAAGAACGTTGTTAAAATTCTTCAAAGAAAGTAAGTTAGCAGAAAAAAGAGCCTTGACTTTATCCTTAACTTTATGAATGATACTTTGATGATTCATAGCAATCCCATTGAAACGAGAATTATTTCTCCAGCCAAAGAAACCAAAAAATTAGAGCGGGGTCACATTCCGAACATGGCCTATATTCATCACCATCCAACCATCAAGCCAGTTATGAACATAAATATTAGGATTATAACAATTAAGATGAAATAAGTCCTCAAAGAAACACTAAACCTTAACAGCAATGGGATCAGAAATTAACATGTGATGCATATTTTCAACATGGTAACATCATTAACATATAGAGGGAAGAATAAAGCCTCTTTTCCTTAACAACTCATCAGTAAGAATGTACTTGTGAAGCATTCTCCAAATAAAAATAGAGATCGAAGAGGGAATGCTTTTGTGCCAAATCATTTTAAAAAGCCTAGACGAATCATTTTTACTTCTTAAAAAATTCCAAGCATCCTTAGTTCTAAATAAGCCATCTTTAGTAAAAGTACAAACCAAAGCATCCTTGGATCGAGTTGAAATTAAGGGGAATCTTAAGAATCAGCTGAATAATAGAAACAGGAAGAATAGAGGAAAGATTATCCAAATCCCACCCATTAGCAGAAAAGAAATAATTAACCTTTATAGTGTCAAAAGAAAAAGTGTTAAATAAAGAATCCAGAGACTAGCCATAAATCCAACGATCGTGCCTGAAGAAAATATTACCCTCCCCAAGACCCCAAACTAAAGAGGGTTCCACTTTCCATTTGACCAAACAAAGACTATGCCACACCTTAGACTGACCTTTAGAGTAAAAACACTTGGTAGCTAGGATGAAAACCCCCAAATACTTGGCCCTCATAAACTTGGCCCAAAGACTCACATTAGATCTAAAATTGTACCACAATTTAAATGAAAACGCAAAAACTAAATCAACTATAGTCTTACACCCAAGAGCCTCTTCTTGTAAAGTCCCACAACAATTAGGCCAATAAGTCCAGTGAATTTTAGAGTTATTACCCATCCCCTTCTAAAAAAATTTATTAAAAATTCTATCAATTCTATTGCACACCAACTTGGAAGGGAAGATATTTTTGAAGCTATAAACCAGTAAAGAAGAGAGAACACTTTTAATAAGGACAAGACGATCATCAAAACTTAAAAAATTCAAATCCCACGAAGCCAGTCTATTATGCACCGAAGAAATTAAACCATCGAAGAGAAAAGACCTCTTCCTACCCTTATAAAGAGGGATACCCAAATATTTTAAATGCAAAGAAGCTTGAGAAAAACCAGTAAGATTTTTAATGTCCAAAACTCTATCAGGAGGGACACTTTTAGCAATAATAAAACAACACTTATTCTTATTAAAAGCAAGGCAACTAACAAATTCAAAGCGATTAAAGAAGCTCAAAATTTTACGAACCTTGTTCTTCGAAGCATTGTGTGAAGCATTCGAAAACACAATGAAATCATCAGCAAAACATAAGTGAGAAATATTAATGCCACCCAAAGTTCTAAAATAAAGACTAGGACATTTTTGAAAAAGGTCCGAAAGACCCCTAGACAGGTAATCCACAGCAATAATAAAGATCACGGGAGAAATGGGATCACCTTCTCTCAGGCCATGGGAGGCTTTAAAGAAGCCATGGCTCTTCCCATTCACAATAATAGAGAAAAAAGGTCTTTCAATATACGATTTGATAAGAAAAATGAACATATCATCAAAACCAAAAAAGCTCAATATTTTGTAAATAAAACATCAGTTAATATTATCATAGGCCTTAGCAATATCCAATTTCAAAATCATATTACCACCTCTAACCTTCACATCCAAGTCATGACAAATTCCTGGCCAACAAAATATTATCAACAATGGCACGCCCTTTAACAAAGCTCATTTGGAAAGGAGAAATGAGTTTGGG
The DNA here is from genome assembly GCF_001605985.2 of Dendrobium catenatum. Classification (NCBI taxonomy): domain Eukaryota; kingdom Viridiplantae; phylum Streptophyta; class Magnoliopsida; order Asparagales; family Orchidaceae; genus Dendrobium; species Dendrobium catenatum. The sequence continues at coordinate 1,059,631 of NW_021318604.1, read as the reverse complement.
CAAAATTAAAGTAAGCCAATTTATCAAGATTTTGGTAAGTAATTTATAGAAAACAGTGCACAAACTAATGGGTCTAAAATTATTCCAAGAATTAACATCGCTATTCTTAGCAATCAGGACAATCGAATTAGAAGAAAAAAACTTTGGAATAGGAGAACCATTAAAGAAATCAAACACGACAGAAGAGACATCATTAGCAATAATATGCCAAGCATTCTGAAAAAACTTAGTAGTGAAACCATCAGGGCCAGACACAGAATTCGCATTCATGTCAAATAAGGTATCTTTAATTTCATCAACAAGAGGACAAAAGGATAAGCCATCATTATCCTCTTGAGTGACTAAGTTAGGAATAAACGAATGATCATCAATAGTAGCAGGATTAAAAGATTTGTTGAGATGATTTTGAAAGAAATGAATAGCAAGATTAGCAATCTCATCATTATTCTCAGTAGCCAAACCATCCTGCCGAGCAATTTTATGAATATAGTTAATAGCACATTTCTTATTAACCAAAGCATGGAAATATCTAATATTATTATCACCTTCCACCATCTGTTTAACCGTAGACTTCTGCTTCCAGAAGATCACTTCCTGAACTTGAAGCTTACAAAGATCCCTTTTGGCCTCATTTAAAAGAGCCAGGTTAGACATAGAGGGATCCAACTGACAAAGATCCTCAAAGTAATTAACCCTGTCTTCAGCCAGTAAAATATTGGAAAAAATATTTTTAAAAATATTATGATAAAACAAGCTTTAACCTTTTCAACTTAAGGCTGAGTCTAGTCATACTAGAAATAGAATCATCAGGAAAAAGAGGAGCATGCATGCCAATTATTTTGAACAAACTCAAGAAAAGAGTACTCATGTTGAACATTTGATGTTATTGGGTGGTGGAAGAATAACCAAGCAAAATACCGCATATTATCAAGATTGGTTGTAGACATATTATCAATTCATATTAGCACTGTTGCTTCTGAATTAACATTTTCAGCAGGGGAGCGAGTTGTAGATACATACCATTCCAAATTGGGTATTGAAACAGTTCAAGCTTTGATATGCGGGTCAAATTGGATTCGTGCTCACTATGGCTTGAAGGGAAGGACAAAGGTATCCATTTTTAATGAATTAGTAAATTGTTAAGTATTTATTTTATCACTAATATAATTTGCAGGAAGAAGAAGATGATAAAGAAATTGAGATACCAATTCCATGTGCTTAATATGATTTTCAAGGTAAACTATTTTTATTTGAAATATTTTCATAAGCAAAGATAAAAAGAATTGATATAATAAAAACTCAATTTTCTTTTTAATTTTGTAGACTGGTCGTTGGGACAAAAAATTACCTAAACATGTTAATGGCTTGGAGAAGTTAAAATTGGTAATGTCTTATTGATTATTTTTCATTATATTTAAATTTTGGCAACTTTCTTAAAACTCTTGTCATTGCTTACAGGTTGTCAAAGATGAAGAGATGGTGGAGAAATTATGTTTCCTTTTATTTGTTAATTTTGTAATGTTCTAGTTTAATTACTTTAGTAGATGTAATTTGAACTTGGTATGGACATATGTACTTGTATTTCCCTTTCATTTTAAGGTTTCGTATGGACTTTGTTTTAGATTAGGTTCTGCTTGAGTTTACTTCTGCTTTAGTTGTATTTCAACTGCTTGAGTTTTTGGCTTCTTGATGAAGTACTTTTGTTATGTTATATTGGCTGTTTTGGAAGGAAACTGTTGTTGAAATTATTTGGTGGTGAAAATTTTGTCAGCTATAATCTTTAAATATTGTTTTTGCTGAAGTACTTTCGTTATATGATATATGGTTGTTCGATGAAAATTTTTGTTTCCATTGTAGTTAAATATTAAATAAGATATATAGATGTAAAAATGTAGTTGAATAATAAATAAGATATATGGCTTGTTTAAATAAGATATTTTAAAGCCTTGTGTCAACTGAACTATCGAAGCCTGCAAGTGAATTTGTTCAGAAGCAGATTGGAGGATGTTTATAATTTAGGAGTATAATATGCTAAGTATTTTGCTAAGAAATATTATACAAAGCATTTAATTCCAAAATAATCAATAATATATCAAAATATCATTTTGGTGGTAAAATTTCTAAAAAAAACAATCAATTCGAGCCATTTATCAAGCCAACAATCGAGTCGAGCTCGAGCCAATTATTCGAGCTCGAGCTAACGAGTCGAATTCGAGCCAAGAATCGGACTCTCGAGTCGAGCTCGAGCTTGAGTTCGAGCCAACTGTATCATTAACGAGCCAGGCTCGAACCACCTATGACTCGAGCTCGACTCGACTCGTTTGCACCCCTATGTTGAAGCCACATGTTCTGAAAACTAAACTGAGAAAGCAAACTCGTAGAATTAAACTTAAATTTAATAAAAAGAGGGGAGTGATCAGAAAGGGTGCGACTAAGGTGATTCACCTTAGTCACATTAAACGAGTTAATCCACACATTATTAAAAAGAACTCTATCCAACCGTTGTCATAAATGGCCACGATGCCAAGTGAATTTATTACCATAAAAGCCAATATCAATAAGATTACATGCTATAATCATGTCAATAAATCTTCCATCGATTGATAAATAAGAAGAGAGCCTCCAATGCACTCAGACGGGTTAGTAATAGTATTAAAATCACCACCAACCAACCAAGGAAGGTTGCAAACACTATGAAAATTCATAATTTGCTCTCATAAAATCCTTCTAGAATAATGAGAAGATGCAGTATAAACAAAAGAAGCACAACATTGGAAATTGGAACTTTCAATATTGCAATGTAATACTTGAGAAAAATCACCAATAATATCAATTCTAACAAAATCTTTTCAGAAAACCCAAATATTGTTGGCAACATTAGACATAGCATGTTTGAAACTCAAATATTTAGCAGTACCTAAAATTTTATCCACCGAAATAAGAGGTTCAAGCAAAATAAGAATAGAAATATTATGAATACGACAAAAGTTTTTAACTCTAAATTTCAAAGAAGGGCAACCAATACCTCTCACATTCCAAATAATAGCTTTAAACATAGAAACCAAATTAATGAGAAGTATGCAAATGGGTGTTTCTAGGAGACTGTAAAATAACATTTTTAGGTTTCCTACCTCTCTTGCTTTGAGAAGCTCAAACCATGATCTTCTCTAGCATATCATTTAGCCATTATATCCACTTCCGTATCAGTAAAGGCATCACAATGATAATGATCAGTTAAGAGAAACTCATTATTATTCAAAATACCTGAAGGCTCCAAATGAGGCTTTTCACCATCTAAAAAGAAAACACCATCTTCCATCGTAGAAATGTTCCTTTCAAAACGATCACCACCATCCTTTTCTCGAATAGATTGAAACTTGTTAAGGGATAACTCTTCCTTGTACAAATTAGGTTCACTACTAACAATAACAAACTCATTAACATTATTAGTCTCATTAGCCTTGGAGGACTCAATGTCCCCAAGGTCAAGAACAACCAGCTTATCCGGATTATCCACAGGCAAAGCATTTTGCTACTTTTTTTGTTCTAAAGGAGAAGGATTCTTTAAAGAGCAACCATCATCCTAAATAACCATAGGAGACAAATTATGAACTAAATTAGAAGAGAAATCAGGAGCATTGTTACCATTCTCATTAACAATAGGAACATTATAAGTCATGTTAGGGTTAGGCACATTAGTAGTAGAAACATTAGAAATAAAATTCTCTTCCAGTTTCTTATCCAAAGGAACCACCCCCTCTTGATCACAATTATGAACAATCATATCCTTAGCACCATAATCATTACCAATTAACCTCTTTTTGATCCAAAGGAAAATCCTCTCTACCAAGATTAGCATTTGGTTTTGAAGAAACTTTCTCCTTACGGCGGTTAGGATGCAATCGAAAACATTCAATAATCACATGGCCATGCATCTTATAATGGGAACAAAAGATAGGTAAATTTTCAATCTCAACTTTTTGAAAATATCCATTCAATTCGAATCCAAGCCATATTTCATGAGGATGCTTTTTTGAAACATCAAGTTCTACTAACACACGTTCCACAGAAGGTCTAGATAAAGAAGTAGTAGCTTGATCAGTTTGTAAGGGTCTACCGAACACAGAAGCCAGACCAAATAAAATATGCGTATTAAAGAAATGTAACCGAAGATCTGGAAAAGCGATCCAAACAAGAGCAATGGGAGACTCTTCCCTCACATCAAAATTCGGTGACCATTTTAGCAACCGCATTTGACAGCCATTAATGTAATAAGAACAAGAGAAAATGCGACTATAATCTAAATCATTAGTCATTTGTATAACAATGTGTTGGCGATCCGACAAACCCACATTAAAAGATTCAGATAGTTTTAGCGCCAAAATTTTTTTTTTTGAATGGAATCTAGATTAGGCTGATGCAACACACATTTCCCAACAAGAGTGAAAGCAAACAATGCAGCAAGCTGTGAAACCACAGAATCCTCAAACAGTAGGGCCGGACAAACTTTATACAAAGAGTGCACAAAATGAACCCTAGAGGCAGCAGATGAAGATCCCCCTGAAACCACATCCTTAAAGGATCGGGTCTTACCAACTGTGACCGAAGAGGCAACCGGGATGAACAACGTCAGAGACGTCATCTCCACCTCCCCCCCCAAAACAAACCACCAGAAAAAAAAGACAAAAAAATAGGAAAGAATCAAAAGAAAACCCTAGGAAAAGGGAAAGAGAGAGGAACGAGGTTACCACGAGACCAGCAGATGAAAAAAGGCAGCTACGAATGACCGGAGATGAAGGAGCGAAGAGCTCCCGAAGAGGGGAGACAAGATCGCCACGAAATCGCAGAGCACGACAGAGCAAGATGGCTAGGGCATTTTTTTAAGGTACAATCGATATGAATAAAGTTCCAAACACCATTTGAGTGTTATTGGCTGTATTAGTAAATGATAAGTTCAAAATTTAGCATAAATGTTGTATTTGAGTACAATTCTAAGGTATGTCACAACTTCTATTTTGGAGTTATTTAATGATATACTTCAAATAAATTTGTGAAAAGTAAAACATTTCTTTGTTTTTTATATCCCAATTTGATTAAGTGGGTTTTGTTCTTCGTACCATCAAACTTGCATGTGTAAGATATTGTCTCTCTTATGATAAGTATCCTAAAAAGTTCTTATAAGGGTGCCCTTATTCACAAATAATATAATGATAATCTTACCATTGAATATGAAGACTATAATGTCATTATTCCATTTCATTTATTGATATGTGGTATGACTAAGATTTTCCAAGAAATTCTTGATTATCAAAGTTCCAACCAACTTTTTGAGGGAAAGAGAAATGACAAAAGGTAATTGATGTGGTGAAAAATATAATCAACATGTATATGAATTTTATTTAAAGATAACGAATACCTTTATAATGTAGTTGAAAGTTCATAAGAGTTTATAAGGAAAAATATGAAAAAAAAAATATTATAACTGAAAATAGTTGTTGACCCTTAGGTAAAAAATGCACGCAAAATAGGGCAAAATTGGCAAATTAAATGACGTCAGTGTAGTGCAACACCTAAAGGGTCAAACAACCTTCTATCATTAAACAAACTTTATTGTTGCAGTCATGGTTTGACTTGCTCTTACATTTGGCGTCTCTATTGTAATGACTCCATTATGTGCTCTTGGCTTAGAGCTAAATACCTTAATTTCTCCGTGAAGGAAGGCGTCGATTTCTGCCACTAAATTTTGGAAGCATATTTGCTTAATTGCTAGTAAACTTTTGGATAATATTTCTTTTATTGTTGGACCTCTTTGTGACTTTTCTATATTTTGGAATCTTTGGTGTAACGAAGAGCCTCTTGCGGAATTATTTACCCCTCCTCGCTACTCTTTACAATTGGTTCAAAACTATATGGTTGGCAATCAGTGAGCTCTCCCGTCTGCATTTCCTAATCATATTAGGCAGATGGTCACTTTGATCCCTATTTTGAAGCAACTTGTTGTTTCCTGGGAAGGCTCTAATCCTCCTATTTTTAAATCCTTCACTTCCCACTTTTATGCTCACTATGAACATGTGTCTTGATTCAAATATTTCTAGCACAAGTAACACTGCTTGAGGTTCTCTATTTATGCTTGGATGGCTTTCTTGGGAAGCTAAAAACATCTGACTTACTTATTAGGAGGTCCATTTCTTTTCAATGGGGTGTTGTTTCTGCCAAACTGCTTTTGAATCTCACCAACACTTCTTCTTTGAATATGACTTCCTTTTTTGGTGATTTCTTCCCTCTTGTCTCCTTTTGATTCATTCATGTTAAGGCATAAACTGCTGCAAGTATTTGAGTTTCTTGAGAATTCTCTAAATTTGAATGATTTGGAGAAAAAAATTTGTTACATGGTGGTTTGCTGCTCTATATATTACATTTTGAGGGAAAGAATCAATCATATTTTCTCTGGTACTTGGGAAAGACCTCATATCATTATTTTCACTATCAAGAATGTTATTAGATACAAAAATAAGGTTTGGAAAGAGTTAATTTAATCTAATTCTGGAAAGTTTTTTTTTTTGTATTTTGGGATGATCAAACTGTGATGATTGTGGCCCTTCCCTTTACGTGAATCGAGCTACCTCACAATCTCCCTTTACCAGACTAAATCCCTCCCACTCATACCAAATCAAGCCCTCCTCTAGCCATTAGCAACTGTTGAGCCCCAAACTTTCCAAATAGCCCATGACCTACTCCAAACCAATCCATCCGGCCTCCTATTCCCTCAAGTCTACCAAATATCACACCTTTGCATATCGATCCCTCGGTAAGCTACTTCGTCCCTCCTTCCCTATCTCGTTCCAAGTGGTTGAGAACCACATAGATCTTGAACTCCACAACTCATTTATGGCTCCTTTCCCTGCCCCTATTCACATGAAAGTTTTCTTACTACTCACACTCAAGTTTTAATAGTCCACTTTAAGCCACCCTAGGCAATCCACTATCTCCCAAAACAGCCACTTACACTCCAAAGCATTATAAACCACAGTAAGACTCTCTCCCTCACTCAAGTTTATCTTGATGTTAATATTATCTTGTGTTTCTGTTAGCATTGTCATTAGCATTATTTATTCTATTATATTTTTACAATTTTTTCCATCGTCATTGCCGCACTTATAACCAAGGTATAATCTTTTCAAAATAAAGGATCACAAAATCCCTTTTTTGACGCTCATGGCACATCGAGGGACCTCCTGTATGTGCTCTTCATAGTGTGGTGGGAGGGAGCCCGTTGCGACACTTACGGCGAGGTGGTTAAGCCTTGTACATGCTCTTCATAACGTGGCGGAGATAACTTTAAGTACATATATATGTGCATCAGTGACTGCAGGGAAAAATTATTTTTTGAAATAGGTGTTTCAAAGACCCATACACGCTCTTCCTAGTATGGTGGGGTTGAAGATTCACGGTCATGGTGTCTCCGGACACCTACCATACATGCTCTTTGTAATGTGGTGAAAGGCCTATACTCCCAGATATTCCCTAAACGTGGGAGACGCTGGAAGGCTGCCAAAAATCCTAGCGAACAGAAGACCTAATTTGAACAAAATAATAAGGGATATGAATAAAAAAATAGCAATGTATATAACTTGAACAATCACGAGGAACCATACCTTAAATTGATAATTTCCTAATTAAATTAAAAAAATACGAACATTAATTAAAAAATCCAAATTATTTAATTGAATATTAATGATCAAACAACATGAACTTGTGATGAATAAGCCTGCATATTGCATAGATGATGGGCAATGAAATTTAATTAACTTGCAAAATGTAAACAATCGCAAGCAAACACCAACAAGCGATACAAGCAAGTGATATTTGCACCAATCATACAAATAAACACATTAGCCTTCAACAAGTAAAAGAAGTTAATGAACATGCCAGCAAGTCGCTAACAAACAAAAATCAAATAGAAAAAAAAAACATATTTACAATTAATGGCGTGAAGTTTTTAATGAATGTTGAAAGTTTTCATGTCGATTGGAATGCAAATGTCAAATAAATAATGGTGGCAGAATCATCATACTTATGAGCAAAACATGAAAGATGTGCAGATGAACACAAAAATATCTCTAGCGTCGATAACCATTCAATGTTAAGCTAGAAAATATGTATGTCCCCCAACCCGCAAGCAGAAAGATTTTCCATGCAATCAATACGATAATTTACCTGCAATCATGCACGAGGAATGCAGCACAACTAGAAACTAAGAGACTGAGGTTATCATGAAAATAACCCGCTTACAATCAACAGTCGTTAGCCGACATACAAATGCACTAATATGCTGATGAGTGACAAAAGCAGATAAACTATGACTGTAACAATCTTTCTACGACCGATATTAGCTAGCTTGCATATATATGTTGCAAACCTTATCAACATTAAGGGTTAATAATGCACTGTGAAATTGGCAACTTGCCAACCAATGCATATAATAAAATCAATAATCTAGCAACATTCCTACAGTCGACGCTGATCAACCAAAGCGGAAATATAACATTTTCGGATGAATAACTGAAAGTTAATAAGCAAGAGAATGGGCTAACTTGCCTGCAAACAGTAAAATCTCTTGTAAATACACATAGTGCGGCATGCAATGACACCTACAAACCACTGTAGAAGGCCCAACGGGCACACAATATGATATCTACGAGCATATGTAGAGGAGCTGTGGTAAATGCAAACACTTGTAAGTAGTGCTAGAAGATCCACATTCCATATAGCTTGTCTGAATGCGACAGTAGAAGACCCACAATTTATACCATGATCCCATCTTCAAGTAATGAAAGTAGATGTATTACAAGAATGATGAATCCCTTACATGCATAAATGATGAGATTTTAAGAAAATAAAACAACTTACTACCCGAAATACATGAGGAAGTTAGTGGTGAATGCAGTTCAACCAACCGCCTACATCAATAAACAAACCAACACTTCAGCTTGTTTGTAGACAACAAAGCCCCCTGTAAACATACACAATGCATCAGCGCCGAATGTGAATATTTGCTACTAATGATAGAAGATTTCTCGTATGCATAATAGTATACCTACAAGTGGTAGCTTGCAATATGTGATGGTCACTATGATTCACTTGTAAGCAAAAGCACATAATCAATAGTAAAAGTGGGCCACTGGTAAACTAAAACACCATAATTTTGACACCAGCCTGTCACACAAGATAAATTAGCTTATTTACAAGCAATAGGTAAGAGATCCCTGAAACACCACACAACTCATATGCAAGCTGAAGCATATTCTCGTAAGCTGAATACTTAAAGAAGTAGTGGCATGAATATAACGAATGAGCCAAACTACAATTGTCAATACATGACAGATGAAATTCAACATGCTGTTACACCACATTATTGGATCCGCAACATGTATAGAAGCATACATAAGGTGTTTATAAATTCCTAAGCAGAGCTCTATGCATTTCTCAACAACTCATCTACAAGAAGCAACAAAAATAACCATAATACAATGCACACCACCAGATCCACAACACTCGTAAAAGTAGACATAAAGTACTTGTAGGTGTTAAATGGAACTTTGCAATTAATCATATGTGAATAGTGCAAAAACATCCCACGTATTGCAATGTGCACAGATGCATCTACATCATGCATATGCATGTTGCAAAATGCAAAGGATGTCGTACATACATGTCATTAAACATGAAAAATGTACCGCATAGTGACAACATGCTATGTTATTATATGAATGCTTCATGTACTGTATAAAAGCACTGAAACGACGTGCAAATATATCATGCAAATAAAACTGATGATGTATGGATACAATATACATGCATGATGTACAAACACATTATACCCCTTTCTAACGCGCTAAACCACTATAATGCATATTAAGCATTTCATGGAAAATACAAATGCATATGCCAACATACATGGATATATATAGATACATAAATGCACAAACAAGTATATTAATATACAGATGAAAGTATATTTGTCTGTGTGAATATGCGTGTTGGTTATAGATATTTGTATACATAAAACCACTAAACAAACTAATAATGCAAAGTACACATAAAATCATACACCTACATGGGCCCTAACAAGCGTGTGTGCACACAGGTGACATCTAAGGATGTTGTACGGATCAAATAATGAATTTAAGTTCAATCTCAATCCTCATATGCGAGTAAATAAGAGTCAACACTGCTCAAACAATCAAACAAATATACGGCCATGGCATTGACCGGGATATTTATTTTATACGTTCATATTAAGTCTTCAAGTTTTATTATAAGGAAACTTCACTAATAAAGACATAAAATTGAAGATGAATTCGATCCTCTGTTGACAAGTAGACATAATCGACAATGTTTGACCATCAAAAATGAAAAAAGTGCCCATAAATACCCTGATGATAGTTGTGTTAAATGTTTATCTCAACTAGAGGAGATCATATATTTTTAAATGCCCTCAAACTTCTATAAAATTCAAATATTTTCAAATGAACTTAAAGTCACCCCGATGATATATATACGCATTGATAGAAAATTGAAATCAAAGGGGACCTCAAGTATTTCAATTGCCTCCCAAATTCTCAAACGTTGTTGAAATTCAAATTTTCCAAAAAAAATATTAAAAAAATCTAAAATATTTAAAATTTAAATTAATTACCAAAATTCTTAAAGCAAAATGCATCCATCATTTGCAATAATTGCTGAGGTAGATAAGTTTGAAAATACACTTCAGCTCACAAAGAGCAGATGTCTAGTCGAGAATATCACTAGGATTCATTCTCAATCTTTGTTCTCTTGCCAATAAGGACGTGACATTGGTCCTCTAATTGATGGTTTGGAGAGATGGATCCGCAAAGAACTCGTGGTTTGGCCAGATGGCTCTGCATGGTTAATGATTATGACTGCGACCCTCTGACCAAGTGGCTTGGTAAAATGACTCCACTGTATTACAGTTACAGTCATAGCCCATATGTTCCCCAATTACTTCAAATCCTTGAGATATGAATCAAAAATAAGATATAGTCGATTGGGCATAAATCCCTCTGTTAGCTAAGGTGGATTTAGATTTATCCACTTAGACAAATATATACCCCAAGTCTACAAGGTACCCTTAGACGAAGCAACCCATGGCTGCTGATAAAAATTCTTCTCTCAAGTTGGGTCAACTACCTCCTCTAACTAAGTAGACCAAGGATCATGATGACTCGGAATGGAAGAACCATGAGATCTTGATCAGGTCCATCATCACTTCCCCCCACCATCCGCTTTAAGTGAAAGCTGGTGAAATTTTTAATTTTAAATATTAAATCTCAAAAATTAAACTCATGCTGCTACTATACGCCATATACTACGTACCTCCACGTATTTGCTTGAATCCTAGCCTTAATCGAAAGTTCTCTCCCATTATCGTGAGGCGCAACAAATTATAGGGGCTTGCGCCTAAAGAAAACTAGAATTCAAATCTAAAGTCCTCGCAAAATGAGGACGAAATATATAGGTAGTATCTTATTTAAATCCCAACCTACCTTCTGAAAATTTGCCTCAGAACTTAAGTGTTAAAACTCTCCTCAATGACCCAAATGAAAAAGAAAGATAAAAGGGGGTCAGCTAAGAGGCCGGGACACGAATTTTCGGAGCCCAAAATAGTCAAACTTCTAATGAGAGTGAGCACTAAATAAAGAAAATATTGAAGGAAATTCTTCATGAATGAGAAAAAGAAACTTAGGATTTATTTGAGACAGATTTCTTACTACTTTTTAAAGCATCTTTCTAGCACAAAAATAAAAATTTTTGTACAAAAAGTTACTTTAAAAGCAGTAAAAAAGCTATCCCAAATAAGACCTTCGGGTAACTCATGTAGATACAAAAAGTAAAATAATAGAGTCCCTTTGAGTCAAAGAAGAAAGAGGCAAATATTTTTCTCATGTATGGCCTTTGAGTACTCAACTAACAATAGCACTAAAGCAAACAGCTTATTCATGATGAATTGAATCATGCATTGTATAAACTGAATGAAGTGTTATTTGGTCAAAGAAGAAATATAGGACTTAAGAAAAGAACACACAAAATTATATTAGGCATTATTGTGATGTAAATGAATTAGAAAAAAAGCGATAACTAACTGACAATAATTCTTTGCTAAACATATCAACAATAAAAAGCAGCTTAATGAAAAAAGGGAGCTTCTTGTGTTAACATCAAGAACAGCTACAATCCATCAATCTGAATGAAACTTGTCCTTAAAACAACTTTATGAGAATCAGCAACGTTTGATCTATATTGGAACTGTTTCTATCGAAAATGGTGCACTACAAAGAACAGAAAATGCACTCTCTTCCAAGTAAGATTCTTTGAACTTCGCACGATATTAATCACTTTTGAACTTCAAAAGAACACAACGCAGTGGAGGGCATCATTGCCTGTAGAATGCCAAGGGAAATTCCAGCAATGACCATAGAAGCATCAAAGTCCTTTCAACCAAGTACCGAATTTAAGCCTTGTTGGCTTCTTGGGCTTCTGAATTTTAGCTGTTGGAATTTGCTTCTTGAAATGAAGACTCACACACAGTTAAATGCAAAGAAGAGAGGAACAAAAGGTTTGATACAGGGTAAAATTTACATTATGGTGAATAGATCCAAGGGAATAGGTGTATTGGTTATGCCTCTTGAAAAAGCTTAAAGAAAAATTTTAGATACATGTGAAGTCTAATCTTTCAAAACTTTTCTAAATAGCATAGAAAGCCTTTGTAGTTATGCTAAAATGCTGGCCTTCATTTATATGCAAAAGAAGCAAGCAAAAAATAAATTTTTTTATCAACTTTTAGGCATTATTTTCCTAGCACAAAATCTTTTGTTGATTTCTATGCATTATAAAAATTATTAGAAATTTCAATTTGCTTTTTCACTCTCGAAGATTATCTTAAAATTATGTATTTTTAATATTATATCATGTTTTAAAACTATTTCATGAATAATACAAGTTTTATAATTAGTTTTATTTTATGCATCAAATTAAAGGGAGCTTAGTTTTACATGTTTATTATCAATTATCTCTCATGCAACAATTTTAATCTATCATGATCAAATAAAGGGAGATTATTACCCAAAACGGCGCCAGATAAGATCGTGTTTCTTCCATACATCATTAATGATTTGATGATGATCAAATAAAAGGATATTATGAACTAGATAAGATTGTGTATCTTTCATAGATCATTAATGATTTTGATGATAGCAACTCTTATGCGATGTCATTAATAATTTGCTAATGATTTATATGTTATTCAAGTATTAACAACAATGAAAATGATGATCTTGTTATCTATGCCAACTTAGGTTCTATTTAAGATGACTTTCTTAATGCTTCTTAAAGTAGTTTTTTAGTACAAATTTTTAATTTTTGTACTGAAAAACTGCTTCAAAAAGCAATAATAAAGTTGTCTCAAAAGAAACCTTAAAGCACTTGCAACATGAAGGCAAAAGATTTGAGGTCAACTAATGAAGTGCGTGTCAAGATACCTTGCAATGAGAATTTATTTAGTTTTTTTTTTTTTTTGTTAAAACCCATAAAGGGGCCTACGAGTAAAAAAAAAATCCCCTGGTTATTTATAATTACTAAAATATATATATTTAACACATTACAAAATATTACTTTATACTATTGGTATTTTTGTCAATTATTTTGC
>NW_021318604.1:1024709-1045784 GCF_001605985.2 Dendrobium catenatum | reverse complement strand
AGTTGAGACTTGAGAGAACAAAAAGATGTCTTTTTTTCCTTCATGCATTGATGGAAAAAAGAAAAGAACATGCCAGCTTATTAGGCCCACTGTATTAGGAACTTTTTATTTGGTCCGGTGTAAGGATGCAGAGGAACATCGGTTGTAGGCAAAATCCCGCCTATATCTCAAAAACTCGGTACACCTCGGTATATGCGGAATTTTGCCTACAACCGGATGTTCCTCTGCATCCGGTCGGAGGACGTAATAATTGTTCCTGTATTAGATGAAAAAGCACTAGCTTTGCAAAGAAAAAGAAAAATAGTTGACCCTTTTTTAGTAAGAGCATGTCAATCTTTTTTTAACGACCATATATTTATTTTCCATACAATAAAAAGGCGAATACAAGCCATTCAAAAAGCAGGAAAAAATAGAAATATCAAGTTAGAAACAATCTTGAAAAATTAAGGCACCCATAAAAGAAAAAGGACCCGACGAAGGAGAAAAAAGATGTCGAAAATCAAATCGGGCTCAGGAATAAGCAAAGGCATCCTGCCACCACCCATAAGCTAAGCAAAGGCCACCCAGACGATGTAGCATGCAACAACCCAAAACAGATGAAAGAGCCAATGGAACCAACATCAAACCACAAGCCAAACAAAGGCCACATAACATAACATAAGCACCACCAGAGGTTGCCAGCACAGCAAGCCCGGGTAAAAGGGGGGTGAGCAGAAGCCACCACATCATCTGTCATATCACAACTAAAAGGAACAAATCCATATCAAAATTCCAACCAAATGAAAGCCAATCATGCCTAATAAGAACATGTCAATTTGTAATGAGACTTGGGGCAACTAAGGCTTCGTGTGGGATTGCTTTTGGCCGCTGTATTTTCATGACTTTTTTAAAAAAAATTGAACTAAAAAATTGCTTTAGAAAGTTGTCCAAACGATGAAAGTTTTCTTATATTTTCTAAAGTAACTATTTAGTACAAATTTTTTTTTTTTAAAGTAGCAACAAAATAGTACCCAAAAGAGATCACAAATGAAGCCTATGAGTTATTTGGAATCACTCTTTCTTTTATTTTTTTAATTATTTTTCAAAATATAGATTTGATTTGGGTTTCTAGCTTTTTTTTTAATAAACCAAACTATTTTCTTAAAATACTCCAAAGTCACCACTCGTCGCCGCCGGCCATTGGTCATTGCAATCATCGACTACTACAATAAAACAAAACAAATTTATTTAGAACACTAAACATACTTTAATTTCATAGTAAAATAATAATAATAATAATAATAATAGAAAATGTTCTCAAACATGTTAAAAGGTTTTGACATACAAAATTGATCCAAAATGATCCCCTCAGAGCTAAATTGGGATTAACTTTATATAGTCGAGATATTAAATTTAGGTCAATTTTAGATCACAGTTACAACATGAGACAACATTTTGAATCAATTTGATATAGTCAAGGGATTAAATTTAAACAACAAGACGACCTGAGACTAAATTAATCAGACACCAATAGGGCAATTTAGAGATTCAATCTCATCCTAACCAAATTTGCATGAGAATATCCTAACCAAAAATATGATAGTTCTTACCAACATTGCCCTCCAAGTGGAGTAATTATTGTGTCCGGACACCGAACACATCCAGAGATCAATAACAGAGCGCCACATCACCTGGGCGCTCGGTACCGATCGAACACTCGGTATCACTCGGTATTCATCCAAATTTCCGATTTTTTGTCCGGACGTAATAACTTTTCCCAAGTGACCACCAAGAGCTATATAAAATAGGAAGAAGGTTGAGTCCCCCAACACAATAAGAAAGATCTATAAAATAGCATTAGGATAGAAATAGCTAAAGGTACAAAAAAAGTTGAAGCCCACCCATTGATCGCCATTACACATAACAGAAAGAGACTTCTGGATCCCAATCAGATATAACTGACAGCATATGTTGAATCAAAGTAGCATTTCAGGGTAAGTATATTAGAGAGAGTTTACAAGATATCACACGATAAAATTTTAAGGCGTATCAAGAACTAAATCCAATAACATGTACTCGCATTAGAGGTATATCGGATAACATGAATAAAGATAAAGAAGGAATAAAGGTTGTCAAAAATAGCACAAGATCAAATAACATGAACTAGGATTGAAGAAAGGACATATAAGGTAGGAGGGGTGTCAATATATATTGGACCCGATCCAAAAATTTCGGATTTGGTTGACCCGAACCCGAAGCAGGTCGGGTTCGGCATGTACGTCCGGAAATAACTGACCCTTTGCAAATCGGGTCCGGGTTTGGTTTGACCGGAAGCTCCAGGGATGGCCTGAATGACCGAAAAAACCTGTTTGCCGTCTTCCTGCATGCCTCGACTGCCCCGCCTGCGAAAGTAGCATGTTCGCGTGCATCGAGCTGCATAGCCTGCCCGCCTGCCATGCAGTCGCGTCTACCGCGTTGTCGTGTCTGCCGAGCCTCGCGTGACCACGTCTGTCCGCTGCCGCTGTTGAACGCCGGCTGCCCGCGATGTCTCAGCCGAACGCCGGCCACCGAAGTCGCGCGATTTATGTCGCTGCTGAAGTCGAAGCGAGTCAGGCCAGATTGACCGGAACCCGAAGCGGGTCTGGTTCGGGTCCAAAAAATAGACCAGTATGTAAAAGTGGGTTGGGTTTGGGTTGACTCTAATAGTTTCGGGTTCAACCTGATTCTGACCCGTAACCCGAAATTGACACCCCTACAAATAAGCTAATATTCAAATCATTAGAAATCAAGGAACCCTTGATTACTATAGAATGTTAAGCCATTACTAATCCCTGGATCAAGCAAACTCAAGTACTCGTCCTCAAAGTAGTTATAGACAATAATTAACAACAAATTTATCAGTTAACTCTTTTAATTCTTTAAAATAATACTGGTCATATAGCATAATGAATACCATATATTACGATCATCTAGAGATTGCATCTTCTATATTTTATTATATCGCTATTTTATGATAAATTTGATAATGGCAATGAAAAATTGTTGGTTGAACACATTTTCAACAATAATAATGATTACATATACCCATTAGTTTTCACAAGAAAACTAATAATGAAATGAACAATTGGAGAGCTTAATTTCCACATCTTTGAAAAAAGGGATACAAGAAAGCTTCGAGTGTTCATCATCATTAGAACTCTCTCCTCTTGGCTCTTTGTAAAGTGCTCTTTCTCATTCATAGTTTACATGTTCTAGCTTTCTTATTGTGTATATTTCAATCATTGTGTTTTGGATTGTGTAGATCAAAGTTGTAGGCTATAGTAAATGAGTCAAATCCAAAGCTTAAGAGAGTTTTAGCTCGATTCTAAAATATATTTTCATTTCCTAGCGAGTTATACTAATAGTGGTAGATTCCTAATCTTAAAGCAGGAACATTGAGACAGCCTAATGAAAAAGAGTAGGAGTAGCTTGCATCTTGCTTTGAAATAGAAGTATAGGGTGTATCTCTATTGTCTGTGAAGGAGAAAGTTGGTATTGTAGGAAGGATTTTCCACCTACTAATAGAGTGAAGAAGAATAGCTTATGGTGATGAAATTTAATGGGCAATATAGTACCGAGTTGGGCTAAACATGGGCATAGACCACAGGATGGCTAAACCATGTAATATTTATTATAAATAATTGTTCTTGATCTTAGTTTACTTGCACATTCTCTTTACTTGCCATCTATATAGGGCTTCGGGTCCAACCCGGAATTGATCTGACACTATTCGGGTCAACCCGAACCCAACTAGTTTTTGAAAACAGGTCAGTTTTTCAAAACAAAACCCCACCTACTTCGGGTTCAGGTCAACCCGACCCGACCCGTAACTGATGCCATGTTTATTGAGCTAATGAGCCAAATCCCGTAAATTTGTCGTTGGGAGGCGGCGAGGAACAGCAGTATCATCGGGAGCAAGGAGAGTCAGCGGGGTCGGCTAAAAGGAGAGGGAGAGGTGGAGGTGTTGGCTTCAGGCAGCGGGAGAGGGACAGGTAGGTCGTCGGGTTAAGGCTAGCTGGCTAGGGTTTGGACTTCGGACAATCGGCGATGCCACAACGGTTTCAAGCGGCAGGAAATTGGGAGAGGGAGAGGCGGCGAGGAAAAGAGGCCGACGGTGGGACAACAGGACTCCAGCATTGGCTTCAGTCAACATTAAATCGCGAGTCACAACTGCGTACAGGCGGACAACAAGTAAGAAATATATCAATATTATTATACATTATTTGGATTGCTGACTCTTAATATATTACATATTTTATTGTTTATGTCACACACTTGTACACATATAATTGTGTATCTACTTAGTTCATTCATTTGTGATGACAATCATTAGCTTCCAGCCTTCCATATGTTGATTTGCGTGATGCACTACTTATTTAATTGTTACAAACTTAGCTTCAGCATTTTATATTGATTGAGAAAGCCTCTAGTTGACAAGCTTTTCAAAAGAAATATTTCTGTGTATTATTTTTCACCCCATTATTGATCAATCACCATTGCCAAACATTTCCATATACAATAATCAGGAGTCAAGCCCTTTTCAACCATTTGCATGAGAAAGCCATAAGCCTTCTCAAACTCTCCATCCTCGCAAAGATAACATATTAAAGGACTGTAGCTACTACTGTCAGATGAGCATTTCCTGCTCTCCATCTCCTTAAGAAGCTTTGAAGCACTCACAAAACTTCCTGCATTGCAGAAACAACAAATCAAATAGTTGAAAGTCGAAGCTAATGGGATGAATCCCTTCTCCATCATCACATTCATCATGTCAAATGCTTTCTTCACTTCTCCTTGTTTGCACAGCCCTTGGATCAAACTAACATAAACCAGAACGCTAAGAAAACTTCCTTCCTTGACCATCTCCTCATAAACCAACAGAGCTTCTTCAATCCTATCATCATTACAAAAGTTCAATATCCTCAAGCTCTTCTCTTTGGCTCTTGGAAAAGAACCTCCCATTCTTGTTTGAAGAAACTCATTGGCTTCCTCCATTCTTCCTTCCTTGTAGTAACCATATAAGATATTGTTGTAAGGGCAAATGTGATTGACAGTCCCTCCACCTATTTCTTCCATCAAATTCAATAACTTTACTCCATCTTCAACCCTTCCTACTGAGCAAAATCCTCTAATCAATGCATCATATGCTGTGAAATCTGGACTAATGCCATCCATCTCCATCTCTCTAAAAATATCAATTGCGGAATCCATTTTCTCTGATTCACAGAAGCCTGAAATGAGCACATTGTAAGTCTGCACATTAGGGAGGCAACCCTTCCTCTCCATCTCCCTCATAACCCTCCTCCCAACCTCTGGCTTTGCCACTTCACAGAACCCTTTGATCAATGTATTATAAGCTACCGCATCAACAAGGCCTCCCCTCTTTTCCACTCTATCAAGAACTTCCACTGCTTCCATAGCCCTATCATGGCCACAAAGCAGTTCAACAATCTTAGTCACTGCAATGGCATCAGGAACAAACCCAAAATCAAAACTTTTTTCCAACATAACCAGCGCCTGCACCAAACTACCCTCTCTACAATAAGCCGAGATTAAAATATTGAAGGTGACATCGCTTGGGTTGTTCATCTCAGCCATCAAGCTTCGAGCCCTCCCAACCTTCCCGTTCCTACAGAGCGCATGGATAAGGGTATTGTAGATCACCGGGTTAGGCTTCAAACTAATCGTTTTCATTAACGCGAGCAGCTTGAATCCTTCGGCAATGCGATTGGTACGGCAGAGGCCCTTCATAAGAATGCCAAAAGTGCGATCATCTCCTTGGCCATTCATTTTCTTCCGAAAGAAATGTCTGCTTCGATCAATGTTTTCCTTGACGAGGAGATCGAGAATACAGTTGAGGACCTTGAGGGAAGGTGGATTAGGTAAGTTGAACCGCTCAGGCAATTCGTCGAACAGTTGGAGAGCGCGATGAGTCATGCCAGCGCGGCCTAGCGCTCGAAACAGAGCGACGAGGGTAGCTTCGTCGGGTGGGGAGGGAAGGTCGGAGAGAACTTGGAGTGCGGTGTCGAGGCGGCGGAAGGAGAGAAGGGAGCGGATCAGGGCTTGGTAGACAGAGGGTGTAGGGGTGAAGGAAGGGAGGCGAAGGGCCCACCGAAAGGTGCTTAGGGACAGTGCAGCGGATTTCTGCCGGAGGATGAGATCGGCAATGTCGTCCGGCGATGTGGTTCCGGCGGTGGCGCCGCCGCCGCAAGTGATGTTGGCCGGAGATGGCCGGTGGAGATAGTGAGTCTTGAGGATCGCGGAAACACGGGGATATGGCTTATGAAATGGAAGAGAGCGAGAGGAAGGGACCATTAGCTGCGTTAGGGCATCTCCAACAGAACAATTTTAGTACATAAAGAATATAAAGTAATTTCATGCTTATCAATATCAAAGGCATCGATTAATTTAAATAAAAAATAAAAATTGTGGACAATAAACTAAGAAGTAAATCAAAATTCTATTATTGTCAAGTATTCAATAATCAACCATCAAAGTGCAATCAATTTCTTTCTAATGACATCTAAAAGTCTTAATCAGTATCCTACCCTTCCTTGCAATCTCATAGTAAGCTTCCACAGTATTTTTTATGACTTATTAAGGTGATTTAAACACCTACTAATTTATTTACAGCTATTTATTAACTGCTACAAATCCGTTGTATTTTCATTCGTTGTAAAGGCTTTAGCAGTGGTTTTATGAGTGTTGTTGTAGGAAGATTTTAAGAGCGCTTTTATCAAGGGTTAAAATCGCTGCTAAATGGTAACACGGATTAAAAAAAATTAATGCCAATAATAATTTTATGATCAAAATAAAAATATTGATAAAATTCTATACAAATATAAATTGAGTGAATAATAATAACATATAAATCCACATTTAAAGCACTTTTTCCAACACTAATTTTTTATCAACTACAACTACAAATAGTAAAGGTCAAACTAATCATCCTAAGAGCAAAAAACTTGGAGTTTTAGTAGTGATGGCAAATTCAATATATTGGTTAGTATGCAACTATCAAAAACAAAACATATAACAGATGCATAGTCTTTTTTGATGCCAACAAAATTAAAGATGATGTGATACATACATAATTCTAAGAGCAAAGTAATTTTCCATATCATCAAGCTTTCTTTTCCCTCGTTTAATCATTTGTCATATGTGATCAAACTTTGTGACTTTGAATGAGAAGAACCTCTATTATCTTTATTATCATTATCACCATATTAGAGCGTACTCTTTTTTTTTTCTTTTTTGGCTTGTGATTCTTACTTCTATGAGGTATTTCTTTTAGATTTTTTGGTTTTTAATAATGAGCATCTTGTGAAAGTTACTTTCTTATATAGAGTAATATTTCTCTTAACTTCATTAAATTGTTGCTTTATTATATTAATATCTCCACTTTTATATATAGCTCCACAATGCAAACACTTGTATTACTTTATCCACAAGCACTCTTAGACTCAATAAAATGATTCCATGTGAGATAAATTTTTGGACACTATATGATGATGTTGGAGGTTGGAATTTCCGCCATCAATATTCAGGTAAATGTCTATTAATGATTGTTAAAGTTAATTTGATTAGCAATTATAAGTCTTAGAATGTTTAATGGGGTTGTAGGTAACCAAGGTTTGAGATTAGAGAAGTGAAAATGCAAGTGGAAAAATTTGCTCTATGAGAAGCACCTCAGTATTGAGCTCTAGGAAAAATGGAGAAAATATGGGATTTGGGAGCCTGCTACTATACTAGGAACGGTTGCCACTGTGTCGAGTCTCATGTGAGGGTATTATAAGAGATTTTGAAAGATTCTCTGCGATCACAGTACACTCGGGAGATGAGCACAACTTCAATAGGTCAAATTAGTGAGTTTTAAATATTTAAATATCCAGATACATTTGACTATCTCATTCCTCTAGCCAATCTTATCAAAGAAGGAGAAGAGAAGAAAGGGAAAAGAAAGGAAGGATTTTGGAAGTCGAAATTCAAAAATCGTCCATTCAACCGATTAGAAAAATTGTCAGGCTCGAGGTAGGCAACTCATACTCTATTTCTGATTTCAATTCCAAAATGTTTATAGAAATAAATGGTTATAAATGTATTTTTCTTGAGTTTGAAAAAAATTTCAACAAATAAATTTTAGTATATCAATACCCCCTCTATTCTAGGCAATTCACCATTTGGTTTGCTCTAAATGAATTTATAAAATTTTTAGAGGATTGTGTCACTTCTGAACCCCATTAGAGTTGGCAAAGTGTGTTAATTTAGTATTTCTCTGTGAAATTGATAAAATTTTATGAAATTCAAATGGGCATCCAAAATTGGGATTTTTTATATAAAATCTGGTAATTAATATGTGCATGCTTTAAATCCCTCAGTTGTATATTACATTATCATCATCATGCATTGCATAGCATTTTGAAGCTCTATTATGAAAATGAAATTACACTTTAAACTCTACTCTTGAACCCAATGTAAATGTATATTTGTTCTAGACCACTATATTCTGCTCTAGCTCTAAGAAGATTCTGTGTTTGAATATACTCTGCTCTATTCTGGCTTTACTCTACACCTGCCTTAAGCAGGTGGGAGGTGATAAATGGCATTTATAAGTGGGTATTTATACATATGCTTTTATGCATTCATATTAATATATGATCTAGGATTTCAAATATTGTAGAGTAAACATCTATTTTATTGTTTCTTTATTTTAATGATGAATTGTGAATTGAACTCTGATATTGGAAAAATGGTTGACCTACTGAGTTTCATGCTCATTCTGCAGCTGAAAATATTTCAGACAAAGGAAAAAGTTTCGCAGATTATATTGAGTCAAATAAGGAGCATGGAGTTTGATTTTGTAAAGTATATATGATTTTGTAGTTCAGAATGTATTTAATTCTTTTATTGTAATTAATCATTGTATTTTGAATTATTATTATTTAAGTATTTTAGATGAATTATTCTATATGCATATTTTGGATGTGTATTTTATATTATTTTGGATTATTATATGGCTTTGCAGAAATAAAAATTTGGATTGAGAATTAAAAAAAAAAGTGGGTAAATTTGCCCTTTAGGTCTTAGAGCGTTACAAAGGAGTAATGACTACTCTATATAAGGGGATAAAGGAGGAGAAAACCATCGTTTACATCCTTTAGCAAATTTAGAAGAGGTTGAACAACTAGCAAAGTACCTTTGAGGTAAAGGAGGAAAGAGCCAGCATGCAAACAAGGAAGAGACACGAACACAAGAACTTAAAATTACACCGTTGAAGCACCGTCACTAATGAAAGAAGTCTACAATCTCATTTTTCCATGGTTGCAAGAAAGTCGCACACAAGAGAAGGGGCCTATGGGTTTTGCCGAATTGGGGAATGGTTTAATAGGGAAATAGGGTTTTGTTGTATATAATTAAATTTAATAATTTTATTTAATAGACCAAAGCTTAACTATAACTATATGATTTTTTATTAAACTGGGTGATCCCATAGAATCGATGATGATTCACTGGTTGAACTGGCAGTTTGAATAGATTTTTTATTATTAGAAGTGAAACCAATTATTTCAGTTGATCAGATCAGCCTTTGAATTTGTTCACGGTTAAACTAGTTGAATTGTGGGAGTGATATTAAAAAATTATGTATTATCTGATGAGAATGTTGAAAGCTAAACAAATTGTAGTTTTAGAGAATTAACGCAGTAGTAAGAGGTAGGTAACTACTCCTGTGCGTTTGGCCAAACTTGTTCCAGGACATAGCTCACCACTCGGCGTGCGGGTCTGCAAGGGGGTTTTGAAGCAGTGATGAGAAGTTTGCGACAGTTGAACCGGAAGTCCTGAAGAGGTTAGAATACGTGATTTGTTAATGTTTCTATTAATTTTAAAGTAAGTCGTTGACAGAAAATTAATTATAAATAAAAGGTGTAGAAGAGATGAGAGTGGTGGTTTAATATAGAAAAAAAATTAAGATGAGTGAAGTATAAAAATGAAAGTTGAAGTGAGATTACTGATTTAGATGTTGTAAGAATGAAAATAAGTGTAAGAAGTTATTAAGAAATTTAGATGAGAGAATTTAAATATAAAACAAATTAGTTTAACTTAATAATGAACGTTAAAATACTACAGAAATTACTAATTAAAAAAATAAAAATAATTTTTAAAAATAATTTTTATTGAAATAATTTACTTAATTAAGGCAAATGAATCTAACGATTCTTTTTAATCATATTTATTTAATATCATCTTTAGACAGAAGAGCTAAAAACTCTTACAATCATATTGACCATTAAATTTATAAAATTTTGCAAACGAAATACTGGAATGAGGAGAAGCTGTTGGAAGATTTGTCGAGAAATTTCCGTGGAGAAGAACTTGTCAAGAAAACTGAAAAAAGTTGTCGTCGATGGGATTTTCAGCTGGGAAAGCCGTTCGGGAAAATTAATCGCCGGAAAGCCTCCAGAAAATTTCTTCGGTAATGAGTGATTTTCCTGTAGTGTTGCAAGCAAGTCGCATACAAGAGAAGGGGCCTATGGGTTTTGCTGAATTGGGGAATGGTTTAATAGGAAAATAGGGTTTTGTTGTATATAATTAAATTTAATACTTTTATTTAATAGACCAAAGCTTGACTATAATTATATGATCTTCTATTAAACTGGGCAATTCCATTGAATCGATGATGATTCACCAGTTGAATTGGCAGTTTGAATAAATTATTTATTATTAAAAGTGAAACCAATTATTTCAGTTGATCAGATCAGCCTTTGAATTAGTTCACGGTTAAACTAGTGGAATTGACTAATATATTCCAAATTATGTATTGTCTGATGAGAATGTTGCAAGCTAAACAAATTGTAGTTTTAATTAGATTGCATATTCTTTGCAATGATATTGCATAGAGTTTCGCCTATACATAGATAAAATGAGCTCAAAAGAAACATAAGTTTTCAAATGAAAAATAAATAAAAAAAAAGGAATAAATCACATTGAAATAATCCATTATGTATGTGAATATTAAAAAAATGCACCTCCCTCCTGACTGGAGAAACCATGATTACAAAGTCTAGATCGTATGTTTGGTCATGTGAGTATAGTAGAAACTAATAGAGAAACAATGAGGGTGATGAACATCAATATTGATCCGCAAATACAAGAGTAGAGCATGAAATTTTATGTATGGAAACAAGCTAACAATTTTAAAAATACTATCAATGGCTTTCATTCATGCTTGGGACCAACATTGGTGGTTTAAAAAGAATGGTTGGAACTAATTTAATATAAAAAGACAAAAAAAAATGTTGACAAAAAAGCTAATAAATTTGTTTAAAATTTGTATAATGAATATCACTAACAAAAATACTTGTTGTGTAGAGTTCATTTACTTTAAGCTTTCTTTTGAACTATCTCTTCATAATTAATAAAAAAACTAATAATAAAGGAGCATACTTTTTCAAACAAAAAAATCTTTTTTTTTTCCTTAACTAGACAATAATTTTAGTCTTTAGAATTTAGAAAAACTACTTTCTTGTAAATTAAAATTGTCATACATCTTAAGTTATGAGCAATCAATTAATAATAAAATTCCAAAAAAAAAAAACATTCACTCACAAAAGCTAAATATTCTAATTAAGAGAGAGAGAGAGAGAGAGACCTAACTTAGCATACAAGATAAGAGTATAATGATGTAAAGCACTCTTAATGAATACAACCCAAGAAGGGGAAAAAAAGGCTAAATACCTAATTCAAATGATAAAGACTAAAGGGAATGTAATGAAATACATAAAGATATCTAACAATGATATTACACTAAAGACATATAACAATCTTTGTCAACAAAGAGCATGTGGAAAAAGAAAATTGAAGATATGCTTTGTCCATTTGACTTTTAACATTGCATATGAGAATTTAATAAAAATTATCATAATTCATTAGGTATTATTTAAGTTATTTTGTGAAGTTTAAATAATAATAAAAAACATATTTAAATCTTTCTCTATGGGTATTATTTAATATTTTCATTATTCATAAAAATCTAATGATATAGATATTTTTAAAATGTATAAATTATAAGAAAATTGATATAATAATAAAAATAAATCATCAAATAAAAAATTAAAGCCTTATTAAACGAGTATTTTACCGTGTTCTTAGCCATCTACTTGTTAGACAACAATGGCATATTATGAACATAATTCAAACTTTCATTTATATGACGAGTATTTAAAATTTTATTCAGCTTGATTCAAGTATGTAAAAGAATGAACATAAACAAGCATTCTATGAATGAGTATCAAGCGACACAATGAGTACACTAATTCATCAACCACCCTACCTTTCTTTGCAATATATTTTACAAAATTATTGTTAGACTCTTTGCCAATAAACTCGTGAAGGCCCTTCCTTTAATCATTGATTCTAGTACTCAAGTTGCTTTTTGTTTCAAAAATAAAACAAAAATATTGCTAATAACACTACTCTAACTCAAGAGATTATAAAAGAAAATCTTCAATTCTCACATAACTATAATCTCCAAGTTTTTGCCGGTTACACGTGCATATATGTCAATTATTTCAAATATGAGACTTATGTTTCATTTGGGACAACTTTTCTGCTGCTTTCCAAAGCAATTTCTTAGTAAAAAAAATTTGTAAAAATAAGAAAAAATGGTGATAAGAAATTGTTCCAAACGAAGCTTTAATTTTTGGCCTAAACTTGGCACATACTTGGTCATTTTCAAGTAATCTATATATATTGGTATTCCATTAATTATTGGGTGAGAGTCTGCAATTATGATTTTGATAAGCTAAATATTAGATGAGTGGGAGTGGCCATTAACATTTGTCTATGTATGATCAGTTTCAAATGTTAAGATATTCTAACTTAAATTATTATCGTATTGGCTGAAATAGGTGTAGAAACCAATCGGTTTCTTGAAAATAAACTTTCGGACAAAAGCAAAGACTGAACAGCTATGGAAAATGAAGTAAAGAAAGTATATTCATTTCTATCTGTACACGGTAACAGGACAGTCTATAAATAGACTTTACAGGTGAAGTACAGAGAGAGATTAATTACAATATTACCACAGACTTTATTTACTTAATAATCTGAGATTTATCTGTTAATAGCCCCCCACAAACTGACGGGTTTTTGATAACCGTTAGTTTGAGTCGTAGAGTTTTAAATCTCAGAGTTGGTAAAGATTTTGTAAAGATATCAGCGATCTGATCAGTAGTACTAATAGGAGATATACATATGTTTTTGTTCTGAATGTGATCTCGTATGAATCGTTGATCGATCTCGATGTGCTACGTACGAGCATGGAAGACTGGATTATTTGCTAAGGCAATAGCCGACATGTTGTCACAGTAGATGTTCGTTGGTTGAGATTGAGGGACGCCGCCAAGTTCGGTGAGCAGTTTCCGAATCCAAATAACGTCTGCTGTGAGAGCTGCTAAAGCACGATACTCGGACTCAGTAGAAGATCGAGCTACAGTTTGTTGCTTTTTGACAGTCCATGAAACTAGTGTATCTCCAAGGAACGAACAAAAGCCTGATGTAGACTTTCTCGATTCAGGATCACCGGCCCAATCTGCATCTGAAAAGGAAGTAAGAGTAAAATTAGATTTGGAGATTGGTAAACCAAAATGTAAAGTACCTTTGATATAACGCAAAAGGCGTTTGAGGAGAAAAGCGTCATGTAGAGACGGGTTATGCATATGTTGAGATAGTAAATTAACACTGTAGGCTATATCTGGGCGCGTAAGAGTAAGGTATTGCAAAGAACCAACAAGCCGGCGTACATGATGGGATTCGAGAGAATGGTTTCCTGCGGTGGATCTGCAGGAGCTTTTGTACAGGTCGGATTATGTATAGGATTGCATCTGGTCAATTGTGTTGTATCCAGCAATGTCGCAGCATATTGGGCTTGTGAAAGAAACAAGCTATCCGAATTTCGATCAATTTTGATACCCAGAAAATTGTGTACATGGCCAAGATTCTTCATAGCAAACCTGTTACTTAGCTGATCAAGAATCTGGTTAATATAAGAAACATTATTACCGGTAAACAAAATATCATCTACATAAATTAATAAGAAAAGCTGAATATTATTTTTATTAAACAAAAAGAGTGAAGGATCGGATGCACTATTGGTAAACCCGAGGGAGAGGAGATACTCTGTGAACGTATTGTACCACTGCCTTGGGGCTTGTTTAAGGCCATACAAGGCTTTGTGCAATCGGCATACATAGGTTGGATGATTAGGATCTTCAAACCCTTTTGGTTGATGCATGAAAACTGTCTCCGAAAGAGTACCATGAAGAAAAGCGTTTGCAACATCAAGTTGATGGACCTGCCAATCACGTGAGAAAGCAATTGTGAGTAAAATACGTATTGTTGGTAATTTAGCTACAGGACTAAATGTCTCTGTATAATTTAAACCAAATTATTGATTATTTCCGAGTGCTACCAAGCGCGCTTTATATTTGGCAATAGAACCATCACTATGTAATTTAAGGCGGTATGTCCACTTGCAGCCCAATACTTATGAATTTGGCTGTGGAACTAAACTCCAAGTACCCTGTTGATGTAAAGCAAGAATTTCATCAGCCATGGCCTTGCGCCATTCCAGATATTTGACAGCATCAGTATAAGCAGTGGGGGTAAAATGATGTTTGACTGGTTCAAGTTGATGAATCAAGTTTAAATGATTAACAAGTTTCAGCGATCCCGTCTGACACCTAGTTATCATGTGATGAGAAATAGGAGCAACTGACGAGCACGGTTGAGGCGGCAAATCTGCAGAAATACAGTTTTCTCTAGGAACCGGAACAGATTCACGTTGAATGGTATGTATAACTGATTTCAAATCCTTATCCAGGTAAGATTGAAATGTCTGTTGCTAAGATCGTGAAACGGATTCAGGAATCAGCATAAATGGAGGAGCCAGAGGATCTATGTGATTATTAACCTTGTTATCCTGCTGTACAGAGAAAGGAAATATTTGCTCATCAAAAGTTAAATGCCGTGAAACAAAAATTTTGTTGTTGGAAACATCTAAACATTTATATCCCTTATGCATATCAGAATAACCAATAAACACACATTGTTTGGATTTGGGTTGCAGCTTATGACGTGTATGCGAAGGTAACAGTGGGTAGCAAGCACACCCAAAAGTACGAAGATGAGTATAATTCGGTTTCGTATTATGCAATAATTCAAACGGAGACAAGTTCTTGGTGTTGCGAGAAGGCAAACGATTTATAAGGTAAACTGCCGTAAGAACAGCATCAGGCAAATAGATATAAGGTATATGTGCGGTATGAAGAAGAGATCGTGTGGTTTCAATTATGTGACGATGCTTCCTTTCCGCAACTCCGTTTTGTTCCGGAGTATAGGGACACGATATTTGATGCATTATACCGTTATTTTTTAAAAATTCAGTAAACGTATGACTGAGATATTCACCTCCGCCATCAGTACGAATGCATTTTATAGGTCTAGACAAATATTTCTCAATGTACTGTTTGAATGTAAAGAAAACTTGAGCAATATCAGATTTGCGTTTTAACGGAAAAAACCACGTAAATCTAGTGCAATCATCAACAAAGATAGCATAATACTGAAAACCTTGTACAGATACAGACGGTGCAGGTCCCCAAATATCCGAATGTAAAAGTTCTAATGCAAATTTCTTACGGTTAACAGAAGTATCAAAAGACATTTTATGAGCTTTGGAAACGTTGCATTGCATATAGGAATTATTAAATTCTATGTGTAATTGCGGATTAGTAGAGGCAAGAAACTGTAAAGTGTTATTATTCGGATGCCCAAAGCGGTTGTGCCAGGGAATCGTAGAAGTTCGTGCAGTGGAACAAGCAGATGAGTAGACGATGGCTTTGTAGTCTGAACTTGATATAAGCCATTACGGCAAGGCCCTTGAAGAAGAACTTCTTGAGTCTTCAAATCCTTCAAATAAAAACCATTAGGATCGAACACAATAGAAATATTATTGTCCTTAGTAAGTTGAGAAATCGAAAGTAAATTATATTGAAGCTTTGGAGTATGAAATAACTGGGTTAGTAAAAGCTTTCGGTGTGGTGTAGATAGCAAACCTGTACCGGAATGATTTATACCTACAGAGCTTCCATCACCAATGGTGACAGTGTCTGAACCGCGATACGGAGCGGAAACAGAGAGGTTTTCAAGTGCATTTGTGAGATGCGAAGAAGCCCCTGAATCAAGAAACCATTCTGTCGTATTTCTTGAATTTTTGGCAACGAGAGCTGTGTTGCTATTTGGAACCGACGAAGGCTTGTAATTCTGATTGAGTCTATGCAAGCAGGAAAATGCACTGTGACCCTTCTTTAAACAGATTTGGCAAATCGTAGAGGCATTTGGATTTGAATTACGTGAACTATTCTGTTGATTTGCACCTTTGCCGCGAAGTCGACGGCCACGACCACGTACAGAGGAGTACAGAGCCATGCTTGGATCAGTTGTAGGTAGCTGGCGAGACACCTCAGAAGTGACATGGATTTCTTCACTAAGAAGAAGAGCATATAAGTTGTCAAGGCTGAGAGGCGTTTGCGTAGTGCGTATAGCCGTTTTAAACGACTGATACGAAGAAGGTAATCCGTTAAGTATGTACAAGATTATGTCTTCAGTATCCACAGTAGCTCCCGCAGACGCAATATTGTCAACTAATGATTTGATATCAGCAAGATATTGGGTCATGGAAGCATTCTTGAGAGAAATATTGTGTAATTCATTTTTTAGTTGAATTACTTTAGAACGATTTGTGGATTGGAATCTTGTTTGAAGAGTATCCCAGATAGATGTCGTGGAATCCAAATGAATAATATACGGCAAGATGGGAGCGGAAATAGTAGAGCAGATTGCAGCGGAGAGGTTTTGGTCGGACAGTAACCATTGAAGAAACAGAGGATTGGATGAAGAGGATGAAGATCCATCAGATTGAGAAAGAAAACGCGATGGTTTAGGATTTTTCGAATCAAGAAAAGATTCAAAACCGTTAGCACGAAAAACTTTGATGATTTGAGATCACCAAACAGCATAATTTTCGGCTGAGAGCTGGATTTGCACAATAGATTTTAGGTTAGAAACCACAAACTTGGGGTAGATGAAAGAACCAGAGAATCTTGCGGAGCAGATTGAGCTTGTTCCTCCGTTTGAGAGGAGGATACAGTCGCCATCTATGCCATTCTTGAACGCCTGCTCTGATACCATGTAGAAACCAATCGGTTTCTTGAAAATAAACTTTCGGACAAAAGCAAAGACTGAACAGCTATGGAAAATGAAGTAAAGAAAGTATATTCATTTCTATCTGTACACGGTAACATGACAGTCTATAAATAGACTTTACAGGTGAAGTACAGAGAGAGATTAATTACAATATTACCACAGACTTTATTTACTTAATAATCTGAGATTTATCTGTTAATAATAGGTGCCTCTTCTTAACCTTCAAATGAAGTCACTTTGACTTTCATTAAAGTAGTCTACTTTTTAATTATTTTATGCAAGTACATTTTCTAAAAGAAATTTGAATATCGATCCCAAGGCTTCGTTTGGTACAGCTTTTTTAGTATTTTCTAAAGCAATTTTTAATGCAAAAATTTCTTGAAAACAGTAAGAAAATAGCGATTTAAAGTTGTCCCAAATGAAGCCTTTGGGACGGCTTTCTTACTGCTTCTTAAAAAGATTTTTTATTAATAAAAATTTAAACTAAAATGTTGTACTATAAAATTATTTTAGAAAGTAATAAAAAATTTCTCTCAAATGAAGCCTAAGTCTTTTTTTAATACTAGTCTACTTAATTTTCTAACTTAGACAAGAAGTGGTTTTCCTATATATATGTATTATCCTTTTTTTTAATGAAAAATGATGAGTTTCCCAAGTACTCGTCTATTTGAATAGTTCTCTGAATACGTAGATTTTGTTTGAGACAGATTTCTTACTATTTTTCAAGGTAGCTTTTTAGTACAAAAATTTCAAATTCAAAAAACTTTTATACCATAAAGCAGCTTTATAAAATAGTAAGAATGTTGTATGAAACGCAGCCTTAATCACTCAATTGTTTATTCATTAACTCTATTGAATATTAAATAGATGATTACTTGGGAATATTAAATAGATGAGTATTTGAATATTAAATTTAAGTTAATAACATGCATGTGACATTTGGAAGATTAAAAATAAACTTTATAATTTATCTGATATTTCTAATATCAATATTATTATTTTTTATATTCACTAGAAATTATTTTTAAGATCAAAATTACGTGATTCTGTTGACGAGAAGCGAACTGTCTTTTTTTTTCTTTTTTAGTTTTTGAAAAAACAGACAATCTATTAATACCAAAAACCATGGTTACGAAAAGGAAAAGCAAGGGAAAAAATTAACAAGAAAAAAATACAATAAAACGCGGGCTCAGAAAGTGGTTGAGGCTTCCAGCACCACCGACACCACACCAGGACCGTCCAAAAGGTGGAGAAAGCAACCAACACGAACCAACCCGAAAAAGCCACATCAATGGTTGCCACCAGCGAAGGTCAATGATGTGAGCCCCAGCCCATCATTGCCCAAACTCCAACAAACCAGCAATTCGCACATAAAAAAACAGTAAAGAAATACATGCATGACAGGAACAGGGGACAAGCAATAACACAAAACACTATCGCCTACGGCGGCCCCTGGCCCTGCCACGAGCTCTACCCCGAGAACCAACATTAATAGTGGGCCTAACATTAGCAAGAGTGAAATCATATCCCGGGTCGGAACCTCCACAGAAATCTGGAGACGCCAAACCACCACCATCAGAAAATTCAGAGTCAGGCTCACCCTCAGACGAATCTAACCAATTAATATGGTTCCTAATATCCATCCCAAAGCTGTCGCCTAAGGAATTGCCTACAAATCGCATATCGACCAGACTTACAGGAACCTTAATGAAATTATTGGCAACCGGAGTGCATTTCTGAGTTACAGCCACATCCAAAACGGAAAAATAGCCCCAGGATGATCCTCAATAGGATCACCTGCAGTGATATCCAGCAAAACCTCAACACAATTAGACGGTAAAGTAGGTGGAAAAAAAGGTACAGTATTAGGTGATAAGGCAAAATTAACATCTTCAGTTATAACATAACCACTTCCCAGCCTTTCATCAACATCCCTAGCATCCACTGTACAGTTACCCAACTTCTCGTGCGCACAATCGACGGAAGTAGGAACGATAACATCCACATTTTTATGAGCCAAAACAACACAATTGGAAATAGCAGCATTAGGAGAAAATAAAACCGGATCAACACGTCCCACAGCAAAACCAGGAGGCACAAAAGCATCAGGCGAGCACACCCGACAATCAACATCAGGTAAAACATCACCCGCCTCAACCACCGAAGGCAAAGCACCAGCTGTCTGATCATTAACAACCATTTCACAATCTAAAAGTTCTCGCTCCAAAGCAACATCACACTTATCCGTAGAAATATCACAAACCGGAGAAATAATCGGAACAGAGGGAGAAACAGGAACAAGGGGGACAGAGTTAACAACCGGAGAGGGTTCGGAAACAAGTTTAGGACAATCCAATTTCTTATGACCTAAAGCT
The DNA here is from genome assembly GCF_001605985.2 of Dendrobium catenatum. Taxonomy (NCBI): domain Eukaryota; kingdom Viridiplantae; phylum Streptophyta; class Magnoliopsida; order Asparagales; family Orchidaceae; genus Dendrobium; species Dendrobium catenatum. The sequence goes on along the minus strand of NW_021318604.1, from coordinate 1,026,129 downwards.
TTGCAAAGTAAACAAAAATTAGGCCTACCCTCAAAAATGACTTTCTTCACATAGCCCAATTTCTCCGGACCCAACCAAACAGAATCGGGGTATGATTTCGTTACATCAATTTCAACAAGAACACGAGAAACAGAGGGACGGGATCCAGAAGCCATAGCATTGTCAGTTTGAATCGGCTGACCAAAGACTGAACCCAACCCAAACAGGATATGGGAAGAAAAGAGATGGGGACGTAAACCCGAAAAAGATAACCAAACAGGGACGATCAGAGATTCCTCCGACAAATCCAGAATCGGGGACCATTTTATGACTTTCATAAAGCAACCATAAACAAAGTAAGATCGGTGAGCAAAAACCCTAGCATAATCCAGATCGTTGGCAAGTTTGATTAACACATTAGCTTTTTTTTTTTTTTGTAAAAGGATAATATATTGATTAAAAATCATAAAATTACAACAGCAAGAAGACCTACATTTGCACAGAAAAAATACAGCAAAAAAGAATAAAATAAGTTAAACGCGAGCTCAGTATTTGGTTTAGGCTTCTAGCGTCCCAGTCGTCTCGCTCGGACCTTCCAGTAAAGTGTAAAACACGAACCAACAAGCCATCCCGCAAAAACACACCTACGGTTGCCTCCAGCAAAAACGCCCGGAACGCGAGCCCCGACCACATCATAGCTCATAACCATCTTTAGTACCCGAGCGATCAGAAAAGGCGACGAAAATCCGAACATCAGCAAGAAACACAAGAACATCAAAACTCATCTTCTGCGTCTACCTCTCCCCCAAAACTTTCCTCGAGAGCCAATATTTGATGGACGCACAAGCGCAAAATCACGGTCGGATTCCACCAGTTCCTGATCCGAGGATTCCTCAGATGAATCATACAACCAATCATTCTGTTTCCTCATATCCACTCCAGAGGGATTACCCACACAGGTAGCCATCACTTGGGTATCAACTACACCGACAGGGACCTCAACTAAAGTGTTAGAAATCGAAATAACATCTCTAACAGTAGACTGCGACTGCACCTCAATACCTACCGGAACCACTTCAACACAATCAGCACCCTTTAAGACTGAACCAACTCCATTCGAGTTCACAACACCCAGTATAGGTGATCCAACGGAATCCCTCATATTCACCGCTCCAGACATCACCTCCGACACCACATTCTCCTTAGAAACCAGAATGATGTCTTCCCTAACACTAACATCCAGCCCAATCGATGGAACAAAAGGAGTAGCATTAGGAGATAATAAAAAAACATCATCCACACGATTTACCTCCTCATCTGTTATAACCGTGCCATTATTCACAACCACAGGGGACATAAGATTTCCCAAAACAGATTGATCCACACTAGAATTATCCACATTTACAGAAAGAGGGATAGCAGAGTCACTCACCAAAGAAGG
>NW_021318604.1:986987-1023705 GCF_001605985.2 Dendrobium catenatum | reverse complement strand
ACCTAAACCATGTAAAATACGTGAAGCAAACAAATGCGGTCGGAGGTTTGGGAAAGATAACCATATGGGGATGACCGGAGAATCAACATCAATATCTAAAGAGGGGGACCATTTACTCAATTTCATGTAACAATTACTCACAAAATACGATCTATGAGCAAAAACTCTACAGTAATCCAGATTGTTAAAAAGCTTAATCAAAACATTCCGTTGATTCAAAACCGTAACCGAAACCTCACCAATCAGTTTTAATTTAAAGAAAAAACTCCTAATGGCCTCAATGGAAGGTCTACGACTAGCAAATTTCCCAACAAGAGCAAATTCAAACGGAGCAGCCAAATCATGGATTTCCGCCTCAGAAATCAACAGCGCAGGCAATCCACGATGAGACGAAACCTTCAAATCGGGAAAAACCTTCGGAGAAGAAACCGAACCCGCAAGAGCATCCTTAAAAGACAGCGAAGACGGACCAACCAAAAAACCAGGATCACGCAGAGGAGCCATACAACGAGACTAACGAGATTCACACGAAAAAAGGCGAAGAAAACTACCCGGAACACCACATGCAGCGGCACAAAGAGACGACGGCTAGGGCAAAAGCCCTAGCCCACCCCCGGGAGCGAAAGAGAGAAAGAGCGTCATTTTGAAATGTTTGATCCAACAAAGTAACCGAAAAATCCCCAGATAATTTTAGGTTAAAAAAAAACCTACGACAGCAAACTGTCATTATATATTAAAAAGAGAAGGATAAGTTTCGAATAAATAATTTAATATTTTAAACATTTTGTTAAAAAAAAATAAAATCTACCCATCTCACTATTTTATTTTTAGATCACAATTATAATTTTATTTTGCTATTATTTTTTTGTTATTTTTTTCTCAGCTTTCTAGAAATAATAACCAAATTAAATTAAATTATGACATCAAAAGCAGTTTTTTATTATAAAGCTTTTTAGAAAGCAGGGCAGAAATAACAAAAAATAATATTAAAAAGAAAATATAATTGTGATCTAAAAATAAAATAGTCATATAGGTAGAAATACTAAATTGTTTATTCGAAACTTATCCTTCTCTATTTAATATATAAAAACCGTTTCGTCTAGACCCACTTCGAGCAATTCAACTATAGCTCTATTCATCACCATTCACCAAAAACTTCACTCGGCTTGCTGAGAAAGAAAACCCATTCTTCTGCTCGTCAAATTATAAATGATACGAATCTGATTTTTATACCAACTTTTAAAAAAGTTAATTTCTCCACAACAATTTTATAATCACTTTTATAGAAAACTGATGCTGAGATGTCTCTCTCCACAAATGTTCCGTAAATCATACAACTCATTTATTTGCATTCAACACAAATTTTTGGAGCATTAGGGTTTAATTATCATGCAATTATAATTTTTAAGGTAGTAAATCCCATGCTTGAATCAAACTAACTTCTTATTTTTTCTTCCATAAAGACTGAAAATTTCTATTTTTTTATAAATTCCAAAATATTAATTAATAAATATTTTGAAGCTGAGGCTCTCAAAATTATTAAAAAAAAAAAAAAGCTTCACAAAATAATAAAGGAAATAATTTCAAGAAGACTTCGTAGGTTAGGAACATGTCATTCATGTTAATCTGGTAGAAAGTTACCAATTGCAATATGCCATTATAACATGGCAGATTCCAGAAGACCTGCAGGTACGACACGGCTTGACTATATCAGCCGTCCATTCGACCACTTCTTATTTGCCCCTGATCTCACACCTATTTACAAGATATGCTACTCCATGAAATCTATAAATAGACCCCTCATTTCTCATGAGAGAAAACCCAAGCAAGAGAAGAGGAAGAGAAGAAGAAGAGAATGATAGGAGGGAATAACTCAACCACCGTCGGAGTTCTGCATGGCGCCGGAATTCTGCCGGTCTTCCGAACAATGCCAGAGTTCTACTTGATGCCCAAGTGACGCCAGAGTTTTACCTGACGCCAGAATTCTGCTCGATCTCCAAGTGACGCCAGAACTCTGCCCGACGTTATAATTAGACATACATCTGGAAGTGAAGCATTATAAACTGATCGTCCTAAATTTTAAGGACGATTCAGCGTCTTGTACTTCAAACAAATACTAGTGAAATCATTTCAACTGGGCGTGGTCCCGTGATTTTTTACCTTTCCAGGATTTTTCACATAAAAATTCTAGTGTTTCTTTTTCTTTCCTGTTTGTAGCTGGATATCCGTACAACGCTGAGACGAAAATTTACTAACTCTATCACCGCGTATATTCTAGCCCGCAACAAATATATAAAATTCATTTTGTCTAGACCCACTTCGAACAATTCAACTTTAGCTCTATTCATCACCATTCACCAAAAACTTCACTCGGCTTGCTGAGAAAGAAAACCCATTCTTCTGCTCGTCAAATTATAAATGATACGAATCTGATATCTACACCAACTTTTAAAAAAGTTAATTTCTCCACAACAATTTTATAATCACTTTTATAGAAAGCTAATGCTGAGGTTTCTCTCTCCCCAAATGTTCCGTAAATCATACAACTCATCTATTTGCATTCAACTCAAATTTTTGGAGCATTATGGTTTAATTATCATGCAATTATAATTTTTAAGGTAGTAAATCCCATGCTTGAATCAAATTAACTTCTTATTTTTTCTTTCATAAAGACTGAAATTTTCTATTTTTTATAAATTCCAAAATATTAATTAATATACCCTCCTTATTTTATAAATATTTTGAAGCTGAGGCTCTCAAAATAAAAAAAAAAAAAAAAAAAAAAAAAAAAAAAAGCTTCACAAAATAATAAAGGAAATAATTTCAAGAAGACTTCGTAGGTTAGGAACATGTCATTCATGTTAATCTGGTAGAAAGTTATATGCCATTATAACATGGCAGATTCCAGAAGACCTGCAGGTACGACACGGCTTGACTAGATTGACCCACTAATGGCTTTTCAGATATGTGGGACAATAGCAGGTTGGTTGGTTGACTGATGTGGCCGATAATCCAACACATAAAAATTAGGTTCGCATCGATCCATTTCATAAATAGGTTTTATTCGGGTTCCATTTTATGAACCCTTTGAAAATCTGGTGGGGTCCCCACACCCACGCTCGCACCCGTCACACTTCCCTGCATTGCGCAACTCGAGCTCATGCCTTTGTCCCGTCCTCTCTGGTCGCGCACCTTGCGCCCACCCGCGCTCCTCGCTAGCCCATTCCCCCGCTCGCCTGCTGCCTTGCTTGCAACCCAAACTAGCGGGTCAATTCGGATTTAAATTTCTGACCCGTTTGTCAAATCATGTCTGATCAAATTACATTAGTTGAAGACATATTAATTTTGAATTGGATCCGAATCCAATCAGAAAACTCATTTTTACACTCTTGATGTGTTAGTTAACCAACTCCATAGCCCAAAAATAATAATAATAAAAAATAACTCTCACGGGCCGAAGCCCGCCCAGAAACAGAACCTAACGCGGACCACTAACCCTAGGGATAAGACTGCGACCACTCTGAAATATAAAAATAAGAAGGTGCGGAACCAAAGCGACGGTCTCCGGCTGCGAGCACGTTGTATCATCATCTCACCGACTAGTCCACGTCACCATCTGTCGGCCCTTTTTATGTTGGATTACAATGCCACAAAGTGGGGCCCATTAAAGCGGGACCCACCTCCCATCATATTTAACTCTAAAGAGATGAAGTTACCTTCAACTGGAGGGCAGACATCGTAATTAACGTTCAAAACTATGGCTCTTCGAAACCATCTCGTTATTTATATTTCGTAATCCCAAATCCCAAATCGGAAAATCATTTTCTTTTTTTTTCAGCTTGAGCTTCTTCTCCCAGCTGTGAAATCGCAATCTCTTTTAACATGCCGCCGGCAACGAGAAATCTGCAGTCGAGTTCCGGCCACCCGCCTGCCGGTGAGCCTCCCGAGCCGATGACGGTGGATTCCGACGTCGTGGTGATACTTGCGGCGCTGCTCTGCGCGCTGATCTGCGTCGTCGGGCTGGCTTTGGTGGCCCGCTGCGCCTGGCTTCGTCGCTCCCTTGGGGGAGCTTCGGTGAATCCGCCGCCGCCGACTAAAGGGCTGAAGAAGAAGGATCTGCGGGCTCTCCCGAAAACGTCTTTTGACAGCACGGTGGCCGCCAGAGGCCGGTTTGCCGAGTGCCCGATTTGCCTTGCGGAGTTTGTGCAGGGTGACGAGATCCGGCTCTTGCCGCAGTGCGGCCATGGATTTCACGTTCGTTGCGTCGACACTTGGCTCGGATCTAACTCTTCTTGTCCCTCCTGCCGCAAGATTCTCGTTGTTCATGGGCCTTCAAAGTGCGATCGCTGCGGCGCCAGAGCTGTTGCCGGTGAAGATGCCACGGAAGAAGCGTCGGCGGCGTCGGCGGCTGCTTCTTCAGCGGCGGAGAACGGGGCTAAAGCCAGGGAGGACGGCGACGCCATCAGGTTCTTGCCCTAGCTAGGTTTTCTCTCTTTTAATCTATACTTCTCTCTCCCTATCAAGAACAATGTAATTATTTCGTAAAGATTTTATTTGTGGAGAGATTATTGGCTTCAGCTTGTGGAGTGGAAATCGACGCTTCTGGAATCTTAGGACCGTAATTTTTTTTTTTTTTGCAGTTTTGTCTATCACACCGGATAAGAGCATTGAATTTGAGGGCTCTTTAAAAAAATTATGTAAATTTCGGAAATTTCACCATCGTTTAAGGCAAAATTAGTAAATTGCATCTATAATCATAGAATTCGCGTTGGCATGCGGGCCGCGAATTACGGGGCTCAAACAAAACTGGAGGCCATTTTGTAATTTGATATTTGTTGAAGGGTGTAACTGCGAAAATGCTCTGTATTGGGAGACTCCGTATTTATTACTGGTCTTTTGAACTGGCCCACATAATTGAAGGTGAGGCCATAATTGTTAGGCCACCTCCAATGGAAATTAATATCATTTTTCGCACCAAAATTCAGTGAAATTAAAAAAATGTCGTAATTCATCTCCAATCGAATGTCATTTAATCATCGTTTTTCGTGCTTTTCTTCGGTCGGTAGAGATAAAAGAATGGCGCAGATGAATAGTGCGACGTCAATATAGGCGTTGCACTGTTCATCCGCGATCAAATGGCTTCAAAAATGATGGTCGGTTGGAGCAAAACAAGAACTGCAAACAAGTGGTCGGAACTCGACTGCAGATTTCTCGTCGCCGGCGGCATGTTAAAAGAGATTGCGATTTCACAGCTGGGAGAAGAAGCTCAATGTTAAAAGAGATTGTGATTGCCGTTTCATTGAAGTTGCCCTTAGTAAAGCTGATTTTTTTTTTTCAAATGATTTGTACAATTACATAGTATTTTTTAAATATAAATAAGGGAGAGTCATCCCAATCATCTCAAATGTATTGAATTGGATTCATAAAAAAGTTAATGTTGATGGACTCACCTCCTTGGTTTTAGCCTCAGAGAAGATGGAGAAATTACTGTGCGCTGATTCTGACCGCAGTTCTATCCATTCAGAATGAGTCACATTAACAATATCAAGTACGGAGCAATGTCGCGCTGCGGTACCGAATGGTGCCGAACAATTCCTAGTTGCGATGCGATACCGATGTGGCTCATTCTAATTGATCTTTGGACGGCATTCACAACTTCACTGCGCTACAGCTACCAAAATTTTGCAGTTGGAAAGATGAGCATAGTTATATTGAAGCCCCAAGTATTTGACTCAACTAACGTGAAATCCATGGCCTCATTATGCCAAACTCCGCAATGCAGATCATTTATTTTGTAAGCTACCATTAGGTCGTCAAAAGATGTCTTCAGGAGGAGATCTCGCAGAGCTAGCAGAGCAACATCGCAAGAATGAAAATGACATCAGAATCAAACATTGTAAGCTCAAGGGATCTTAATGGTCGATAGGGGGTTTGATCTCGACTGGAGATTTTTCATTGCTTGCAGCATCGTGAAAAGAGATGGAGAGATTTCACAGTTGGGAGAAGTTGAAGGAGAAGATGATTTGGGTTTAGATTTTGGGATTTCGAATTTTGGTATAAATAGCGAGAAGGTTTCTCAGATCCATGGTTTCGACCGTTAATTATGATGTTTTCCCTTTCTGGGTGTAATTTTGCCATATTAGGGTTAAATATTATGCATGAAAGTGCCAAAACCCTGCATTGGCTAATTATGCAATAGATGAAAACATGGACTTATAAGCAGTTCATCTTAGACTGTTGGTTTAGAGCTTTAGCTGACAGCCAAGAGGTCTTGAGTTTGAGTTTTGTGTATGTGATGTATGTGCAAATTTGTTTCAATTTACCTAAATGTTCAAAACAAACCTACACACTTATTGGCACGGTTGCCCGTGCGGAGTAAGAGAAATTATTTTGTGCATATGCTGAACACCGTACAGAGACTAACCAGAATGCGACATGTAACCCCCTGCTCGGTACCGCTCGGTACTTGGCTCAGTACTATTGACGTTGCGCATTCTGATTGATATCTGGACGGTAAACTGCGTAATGACATCCGCACAGAATAATTTCTGGTGGACTAAGGGGCAATTTGATTTTAAGTAGTTAAAATGTTTTTAATAAAATATAAACTAAAATTAATTCATTTGAATTCTTTGAGATGTTTAGTTATTCTATTCTTGTGGGAATGATGAATAATAAATAACAAGTGGTGCTACAACTCATGATTTTTGAGAAATCATAGTTTCTTTTGAGTCTCATACATTTACTAGTATTTTTTAATACCCAAAAAAAAAAGTTAGAAAGATTGTAATTAAAAAATTATAAAATAAGGATGGGAGATTAGGCTTCCAATCAAAAGGTTCTGAATTCGAAATTTATATATATGTGTGATTTAATTTGATAAAAAATCCCTTAGAAAAAAGAGTGAATAATATAAAAAATAAAATAAATATCATTATCATATTTTGTTTTTTATTTTGGAGAAGAGAGAGAGAGACAAAATCTATATAAAAACAGCTATTACAAAAAAGAGCTGCCAAAATAATTAGAATTAGAAACACTGAACCAGCCCAGCTGTTACAGAAACAAAGCTATAAATCTGTAATTCTTTTATTTTCTTTGTAAAATTTGAGAGTCGGAACTTTTTATATTGAAGTATGAAGAAATTATAGTGAATGCCAGCTGCTGCTACGGCTTACTCTTTGGCTTCGTTTGCAACAGCTTTTTTAATTGATTTTTAGATTGATTTTTAAGCATAAAATTTTTATGAAAATATCAAAAAAAGAAAGCATAATTACAATATTTTTTCTCAGTACAAAAAATTACAGTCCAAAAAAATATTTTTTGTTTAAAACTAATTTTAAATAAAATTAAATTTTTATTCATGATAAACTTCAAAACTCTTAGATCTACCTTAAGATAAGTGCAATATTAATTATTTATATATTGCACTTATCAAAAAAAATATTCAAATGATTTACTTTTAATAAAATTTTGTCATTTAAAATTTGCTAAATTTATTTATGTAAATTTATATTTTTAAAATTTGCAATATATAGAATAATTTGGCCTATTTAAAATAATTTTTTTATGTAAATTTATTTTTAGATTTTTGTTGAATAGATGAAATGGTGAGAAATTTATTGAATTTTTTTTTTCTCCTCATTATGTTAGCATATATAATAGAATGAAAATTAAAGAGGTTGACTAAATATTGAGATTTGTGGTTGGCTTATAATGGACATGGTCTTTGGTTCCTTACTGAGCGTTGATCTTTTAACATATGAGATTACTTTCTCTAAGGCCGACATTATTTTCTGCTTACTTCCTTATTTTTGCTTTATTATTTGCGATACTAATATCTCTTTTGCGTGTAGTCTTCCTCTTTTAGTCTTCTATTTTTTGCAGAGGAAATAGGTCTTCAAAGATTCTGGCAGAAAGACAGGGTCCTGATACTGGATGATCTATAGTGATTTTTATTGATATAAAAATCACTTTCCTTAGATTCAAAATTTTGAAACTAAACTAAGGAACATTCCTTAGTTGATTCTGAGATGATTGTCTAATGTTCTCATTCACCATTGAGTAGATATCATGTTCAAGTTTAAATCTATCATTGACTGAACTAGGATGTTAGAACATGAGGGGTTCTTTATTTTATTTTGTAGCTCGTCTGAGCAGTAGTGAGCTGACGGTTTCCCTTAAGGACTCTGTAACACTATTTTTTATATTAATGCGTAGGCCCCTCCGCGGGTTTTAACAAAAAAAAAAAAATGGACATGATCCCCATAACATGTAATGCAGATGCTGAGATTCCTAACATAGAACTAATTAGGTCTTCTTTTCCCTTAAATTTTTATATTAAGTGCTAAAAAATAAATGCAATGAAATTTTGATAATAACTTTCAATTATCTTTTGTGTGTTGCTCTATTGAATTCAAGGTCTACTTTGGACATTTGTAATGTTTATAACGATGATTGTAATTGGTTGCAAAAAAATAATTTTTCATCATAAAAGTTTTCAATAAGAAAGTAGAAAGTTTTAGCTAAAAAGTTATTTTATTCCCAATACTTGTCTTATGAGAGTCTAACCTTCTTTTTATAAATGGAGTAGAGACAATATTTAATAAAAAAAAATGATATCAAAGAAATTATTTGAATGGCATGATATAATTGATACCTCATCAAAAATCTTTTTTTGTCGGGCACGAATCTCAATGTATATTTAAATTAACAACTTCTGAAATTAAGTTAAGGACCATCCAAACTTTGATATCAACAAACTTATAGTTGAAATGAACGTCTTCATGAGACAAAACCAAAGATACCAAAAAAAGTGTCCAAAAAAATTGTCCAATGCAAATTTAAATAAGCCTAGATCAAGCACTTGAAGCATAATTAAAACTTTTTTTTAAAACCAAAATATATTCCAACAAGAAAAGAGGGGGGTAATAACAAACTTAAAGGAGGGACAAAAAATGAAAATTATAGAGAAGCCAAAGTACGGGGTTTAACAGCCCAAAGGCTCAGTAATTGGCAGAGGCTTCAAACTGCATCGAAGCCAGGCGAGAGCCATCCAGTTTGGAGTGAGAGACCAACGAGCAAAAAAACCACCACCAAAGGTTGCCATGAGCCATAGCTTCAGATAAGTGAGCCCTAGCCACATCATTGCCAAAAACCAACAATCGCATTCTCGAAATTTAAACCAATATCCAACAAAACAGTAACCACCATATTTTTAAAAATAACTCATATCGGCTCCCAACTAAAGCAGCAACCTAAAGGAGAAAACTTTAATAGGTTTATTGGATGGTCAAATGATCTACAAATCTTGAATGCTTATAGTCAAATCGAACATCTCGATGAAACTAATCAAACTAGTCTAAGATCGCTTAATTTTGATATCATTAAGACATTTAAGTGATGAATGGGCAATTTATAATCAAGAGAATCACCGCGGTCGTCCGATGAAATATTCTTAATTTATCATATATTTAGAGATATGGCACTCTTCAAAATCTATAAATAAGCCCCAACTCTCTAGCTGGGAGATCCTTGGACTTGAGATTTAAGAGAGTTCAAATGCTCCAAAAAATTTTCAAGATATTAACAGAAGGCATAGTACTTAGACATGTACAAGTTACAAATAATTTTGAAGCAATTTATTTAGTGGAAAAGCTTTTATGGAATGAGAAAAACTATAATAATATTCCTAAATGCATGAAGAAATCATTTGTAAATAAACAACTCATTTAATTTTCATACTTGTCATATACAATTTTATTATATATTTATGATGTTTTCTTTAATAATAAAAAATAATGTCACTTGATTAATTTGTTTCTTAATTATTTATCATAATTCAATCACATAGAAACAAAATATAATAAATGATTTAAAATGTGAATGAGGCCAAATTTTAGCTCTCTTTCATATAAATCAAATGTCATAAATACTCCAAGCTAAGTATAACTTTATTGAGGAGTACCGACATATTTTTTATTCCTAATTTTGTCATGTTACTTAGAACACATGTAAAGTAAACGCTTCTATCGCCCACAGATTTATGATATTTTTTAGGGGTGTCAATTCAGGTTGATCGATTTAGTTCAAATTTGATTCAAAGATGACTAGACGAATACACTTGATCCAAATTCTGTCTATTTATTATACGGGTTAAAATATTGGACTCAAACCTGATTTGACTGGACCCTGTCTGACTCAAATCTAACCCATTTAACTTGAATCGGAATAATATTCGAGTAGATTTTAAGCCGATTTTGAGTTTGTAGATCAACTTGCACCCAACCCTAAATTTTATCGGGTGAAGATTTTAATCCGAACCCAACTAAAAATATAATTAGACCAACTTGAACTTTGATTTTTCAAGTTGGTTCTATGTCATGTAGGGGTGTAAGTGAGAAGAGCTGGCTTGAGCTCGACTCATTTATGAGCTCGCGAGCCAAACTTATTGAGCTCATGAGTCGAGCTCGAGCTCATTTAGTAAACGAGCTTGAGTTCGAGCTTGAGCCGAGCTCGCGAGCCGGCTCATTGCAGTCATTAGTATAATTTGAGTCATTTATTTGATATTTATTTTCTTATTCTAGTTAATTCTTAGCAATTTACCTTGGCAACCCTTGCATTTGGACATTTTGCTGGGTTAAGAGGAATAATTCTATCTATTGAAAGATTTTGTTATATTTAACGATAGAATTAATCATTTAAATAACTTAATTGCAAAATTAATCTGTTCAAAAATTAATTATTATGTAATTTTTAACATCCAAAAATATTTTCTAATTCAATAAAAACACTTTAAAAATTATTTCAAAAATTATTCGGACTCTGATTTTAATAAATCTGTAATTGTCAACGAATGCTTATGAAAATAATGAATGGCTAGAAATTATTAAAGAGCTTCATTTTAGTTTTAAGTAATATTAAATCATTTAAGTAATGTATATACATAGAAATATTGAAGCATTTTGGTAATAAAATTTAATTAAATGTTTTAAACATAAAAGAGTATTAAATATAATTCATAATATATATTAGTAAATTAAAAATATTTTAAATAAAAATATTTAAAAAAATGAATACTCAATAAATATATAAGGTATACATATGAAACTATAAAACTGTCTATATAAAATTATTATATATTTAATTACATGAAAATTATGATTAATAGAAAATTAGCTTTAAATAAATAATAAAAAAGTTGAATTTTTTTAAATATATTCTCTTTCTTGTTGTTCTTTATTTTATTATTGTAAAATTTGGCTTCCTATCTTTAATATTAGGGGTGTCAATTCGGGTCAGTGGGTCGGGTTCGGGTCGAACCCGGAACTGATGTTCGGGTCAATCCGAACCCGATCCGTTTTTAAAAACGGGTCAAGTTTTCGGACCCGAACCCGACCCGATTCGGGTCCGGGTCAACCTGACCCGACACGAATGACCTGAAGTTGACCTAAAATTGCTAATTTTCGGGTCAATATTCAATTTTCGGGTCAAAATCGGGTAAAAAACGGGTCAATCTCGGGTTTTCGGGTCAAATATGAGTTTTCGGGTTGCTGTGTCAACCCGAATCCGACCCGATTTTTAAAACGGGTTGATTTGTTCAAACCGAACCCGACCCATTTCGGGTTCGGGTCAACCCGAACCCGGATTTTTCCGGGTCAGTTTTGGGTCGTGTCAAAAATTGACACCCCTATTTAATATCAATGGAGAGTTTGATACAATAAAGTTTGCCCTTTAAAGTTTACCTCAGATCCTTATTTATAGATGAGACTAGAGACAAACTCTATATAAAAAATAATACTGAATAAAAATGCATAAATTTTTAGAATACGATCTGATAAAGTCTTGTAATAAAATAAAGATTTACTGGCTATGGTAATTAAATATAAATTATTACTTCCCTAAATAAAGGGATAGACTAATTGCATGAACTTGGCCGGCCCTAATGATTTTGGATATATAGATGCATATTATATTATTGAATACAAAATCATAATAATAATAATAATAAACTTTAGATGGTTTGATATTTTGATTATAAATTTTTTTATAAAAATAATTTTGTTGGGATATGAGGATATCCTCATCAAATATTTTATTACGATGGATTTTAGAACTCCTAGTGTTTTTTTGAGGAGTGTAATATAAATTATTTACAAACTGCACTCATCTCATAGTAGATCCAAGGGCTCTAAAATCTATCATAATTATTTCTTATATGATATCCTAACATAATTTTTTTCCTTTCTAATCATGTTTTTATTGTGCAAAAGTGACATATTATAACAAAGTAGATAGTTTATGATCTTTATGAAAAATATTTTTTATAATAAATTAATTAATTTTTTTTTGTTATTTTTTTTAAAGTAATTTTCTTCTATTTTTAAACTTTCAAGTCACACAACATAGATTTCATGAGTATTGGTTCAATCTATGAAAAATCAGATTAGTTTTTCATTTTTATGATTAAATTATTCCTTTTTATTAGATTATATAAATAATGAATAGTGCAAAATTTATTTTATATACAGTTTTATTTGAAATTTTGTAACATTAATCTTTATATATATTTCTAAATTTCATTCATTCTAATTATTTTGTATGCAAAATAGGTTAGTCAAATTATTCTTTTTAAAAAGAAAAAAAAACATTATAGACTAACAAAATTAACAAATGATGAGTACAAAGAGGTTTATTCATTCTTTCTCTTTAAGAACTTTGATGAAGGAAATTTATTATTTAAAGTTAGAAATTCTCCCACTATATATCTTCATACCAAGAAAATGGAATGATTCCCATTACTCTTTTTGCTTTAATGTAATAGTTTACATTCCTTTATGACTTTGAAGAATAAATTAGCTAGTGAAGTTAAAAAAGAGTTCAAGATTCTTAGGCCATTCTGAGGTCAATGTTGCTTGAACATGTATGAGAATAATGCTCTTTAATTTTCAATATTGTAAAGTGCATTAGAAGCTTATTTTTAGATTATTTTTGCCCTTGATAACATGATAATTTATGTAGGATTTTCATAGTGAATAAAGTTGATGATCTTGATCGATCAATATTATTTTTTATCAATCAGAAAAGTATTTTGATGATTCAGAAAACTTTTCTGATTGATCATAGAAATTACATGTTCGATCAAAAAGATCGAAAGAGTTTTCTACCTAGTCAAGAAAGTCAAAAACATTTCTTAATCAACCATACAAGTTGAAGGGTCATGATTAAAAAGAAAAAAATCACTGGTTATGATAGTCATATTTGGTGTCACAAATCAACCCGATTGTACACAGAACATTCCAAGACACATGTAAAAGTTTTTAAATGCAATAACTTAGAATATTATATCTTTCAGTTCGAGTCAGAACATGTAGAATTTTAAATTAATTTTGGAGGTGTCACATTTAGGAATTTTTATTGCGTCCTCCCACCTAACGTAGAGATACGTCCTCCCAGAGCTAAATTCGCACTAAAAAATGAGAAATACCGAGCAAATACCGAGCAATACCAAACAATAACGAGGAATATTATCATGTGAAGACCAATACCGAGTTATACCGAGCAATACCGAGCAGTATTGCTCGGTATTGCTCGGTATAACTCGGTATTGGTCTTCACATGATAATATTCCTCGTTATTATCAAATAATACCTAGCAATACCGAGCAAAAACCGAGTTTTTTGGCGGTGGGAGGACGTATCTCTACGTCAGGTGGGAGGACGCAATAAAAATTCCACATTTAGACTGCTAAATTTGCAAAAGCTATGAAGGGCAAAGCCTTCATGGGCCTACAAAATAGGAGAAATTTCAGATCAAGCTATTTTGATTCAAATTTAGTTAGTATAGGCTTTTTTTGCAAGCAATTTTAATTTAATATTAATGTAATACATAAACAATCAATCAAAATATGTTTTATATTCATCTTAAAATAAATATAATAGCTGTAAAATTCATCTTTATCACACTTAATCAAAATATTCTAACCTAAAACTACTCCTATAAGAAATTGCTCTTTATTTTTTAACAATAGTAGACCAATTAAGAATTAGTTAGCAGAAGCATTCTAAAGATCAACTTTATTATTTCATAAGGAAAACAAAGGTGGCATAATGTTTTATATTCCTTATAAAATTGCATCTTATTAATATATGATTAATTATTTAAGCAATGCACTTTCTTTCTTACTTAAAATTATTAAAAAAAAAAAAATCTTGGACAAGAAGTGTATAGGAAGACATGATGATGAGTTAGTGGTCCATTGATAAAAACTTGAAAATATACCAAAATGTTCTTGTCGCCGATCTATAACCATTGAATAATCCTTTTGTTTCCAAGAAAAAAAAATCTCAATATCTTTAAATCAATATGGTATTGTATTCCACAAGATAGTATTGTCTTTCTATAGTAGAGAATTCATTCTCTTTCCAATTTTCTATCTAACCAATTTACTTTAAACTTTGAATTCAAAATCATATATAATGGAAGTGAATCTAATAGGTTAATGGTTGACCTTAAGGATTTGTGATTAGAAGATCATGTGACACTAATCAAGGTAATTTGGAAGATGAGAACACTAATCAAGGTAATTTGGAAGATGAGAATGGCATCTAGAGATAATGCAAGATGTTGCTAAGAGGATTCCAAATTAGAAATATTGTTGTTCTGAGGATTTAAGGATGATAAGAGAGCTTAAAAGGCATCGAGTGAATTCTCAATAGCCATATTTTGAATTAATGTCAATAATGTGAGGAGTTAAGGGATAGATATCCCAAAAAAATTACAAAAAGGTGCCATAGAGATGAGCTAGCTTCAAAACCTAAGAAGATCATTGATTGCACAGTAATTATGACAAAAAAAAATGATGACAGTTAGATAATGTCAATCCACATTTGTGGCTTTGAGAGTGGGTATTATATCTTTTATTTTTTTTAATTATATCTAAATCAAAATATTCAAACCTAAAATTATTCTAATAAGGTACATCTCTTTATTTTATAGCATTAGTAGAACAATAATTAGTTAGTAGAAGCATTCTATAGATCAAAATTCTTATTTCAGAAGGAAAGCAAAGGTAACATAAGGTTTTGCATTCCTTATAAAATTGCATCTTATTAATATATGATTAATAAATTGAGGAATGCTTAATTTATAAGAAAATAAGAAATCTTAGATATAAAAAAAATTAAAATTAAAAAGAAAAACATAAAAGAAAATAAGAAATCTTAGATAAGAAGTACATATATAGGAAGACAAGATGAGTTAGTGGTCCATTGATAAGAATTTGAAAATATAAGAAAATCTTTTTGTCACACTTTGTAACCATTGAATTCTTTTGTCTCCAATGAAAAAAACAAAATCTCACTATCTTTATATCAATATGGTATTGTATTCCACAAGATTTGTTTTTCATTTCCTATAGGAGAATGTTTATTATCTTTCCTTCTTTTTCATCTATCTATTTATTTAAACTTTGAATTCAAAATCATTTCTAATGAAATTAAATCTAATATGCAAAGGTTGACCTTAAGGCCAAATTTTGATCAGAAGATTAAGTGACATGGATTGAGGTGATGTAGAAGCTTAGAATGGATTTCGAGAGAATGCATGATGTTGCTAAGAGGATTTTGAGCCCGGAACATTGTTGCGGAGAGGATTTAAGGATGACAAGCGAGCTTTAAAGTGATCTTACACCAATTCCCAAGAGCAACTTGTCAAGTGGGAGAAGTTGAGGAGTTAAGGGCTATAGATCACAAGAAAGCTTGCAAAAGGTGTCAGATATATGAGCTGTCACGCCCCAAAATCTAATTTGAAAGAATTATTCTTTATTAAATTATGGTGCGTCAAACAAGCTAACTACAAACTTGAGAACAATAATGAAGATAGCTTGATAACGCCAATCCACGTTTTTGGCTTTGAAAGTGGGTGTTATATATAATATTTTTTTATTCATAATATTCTGTAATGAATGGACAATATTAATTGTGTGACATACTATGCTAAAGGGTTGGCATTTTTTGACCGGCATACCCTACTTTATGAAGGAAATTTTGATGGGACGTAGTACATTTGTTTGCATAAAAATCCTTCTTTTTTATATAGGAAGAGTGATTATCGTGCTTAGAGTTTGAAGTGTATACCCCAAAAACATGATTAAGAGAAGTTGAGGAGATTTGATGACTCGTTGGGATCAAAATGAGCCCAATGAGCCCAACTAGAGTCCCTAGGGGACCACTTGCCCTAGCCTATGGGAGCCACTCACCCTAGCTTGTGGGGAATGGCCTATTCAATTGGGGCACTTGCTTGAGAATGGAAGATCCGTCACCCCATTTGGAGGGGGATTATTTACCTAATCATTAGGAGAGTCTCATGTATATCAATCCTAAGATGCTAACTTCGTTGGCAATTCAACATTCTTTTAATGAGATTATTGATAACTCCTTTTGACTACTTTCCCCGGAGAGCTATTCATGTGTACTTAGCGGTATTTTGACATGTAGTATCCAAAAATCTATAGCCATCTTATCTTGTTTTTTTTTTTAATTTTTTTTTTTAATTTTTGGTGTCTAGGTGTAGTCTTTTCTATAACACCCAAAATTCTATTAATATAGTGACAAATGACTACTTTGGGATATATATATAGTAAACTTTGGGATACATTATGCATTTGATATAAAATCTCATAGCTTCTCTCTCTTGAATATTGTTTGTCCTTTTTTTTTTCTTTTCTCTGCTTGGACCTTATGAGTCTTGCAAGTATAGCAATGAACATATATGAATTCAACATGAGGAGTTGAGAGAGAGCATGGAGTTGGAAAATTAGAGAGAAAGGATATTCAAGGCTCCTACGTATGCATTTGTTTAGTTTTCGCTATTAATGAAATGAAATTATATGCTTGTTTTCATGCTCCACACATAATCTGGCTTCCCCCCTCCGGCAATCACAAACTTTAATTTTCTTTAAATGATGATTCACATGCCATATTTTTGGTATAAAAGCATTATCTTTGAAGAGAGCCCGTGACAAATCGTATTGAGGAAGAGTGGCCACAAAAAGATGGAAGATAAGGATTGATTAGGGTTAGTTGTTTTTGTTAAGCTCTTTATTCTTCACAATTGTTGATTATTACATTCCACAAATCAAAATCATCTACCAAAATTTTGAAAGAGAAAGTACAATAGTCTCACAATTATTCATATGTGGACAATTTAGTCTTATAGTATCACATTTCTCCAATTTAGCCTCGTGACTACAAAATATCAATCATAGATAATCTCTCAGTTAAAAAAAACTGATATACTAACACTCGTAGCTCTTGCCCATAAAGGATAAGCATGGCTAAATATTTTAGTTGCATCATGTGTATTTCAGCATTAGAAATGAAAAATATTTTATGTGATTTAGATATCAAATCTCTTATATCCTAAACATGTATAAAATTTTCTAGATTGCTTCGTTACGTTCAGTTTGATTATAAGTTTTTTTAAATCAGAATTTGGATGGTCACTGATTTATATTCAAAAGTTTCTAAGTCATATTTGCATCTAGATTTGTGCCTGATCAAAACAATTTTTAATGACATATATATCAGAGATCACTCGCTTCAAATACTAAATGATCACATTAAATAATGACAGTACATTTATAACCTCATAATATTTTAAATCTTCAATAGAAATAAAACTCCACACACCTTCACCATCCAACTCTCAAACATTCTTATGACATATTGTGCTCTTTTTTTATTTTTACAACTTTAGAGAATTACTTGCATAACTAGAAATGAAAAAATGGACAATATTTTTTATCTCTACTCATATGAATTAGCCACTAATTAATATCCTTAATCACAAAGTTCAATCAATCTCGTTTTATTAGTTCCTATATCACTGTTAGCTTCTTCATTTGATAGATTCTAAGATAACTCATTTATGATTTCTTAAACAATACATGAAGATCTCACCATGAATTTTCCTTTCTTTATGCTTTACATAAATTCTTTCAAGCAAAGACAAGAAAATAAAGAAAGAACAATAGATAGTGTGGTCATTAACTTAAAAGTAAGCATAGCACTTTCAATGGTTCAGCTTATCTGGCTTCCAAACTTTTTTGTATTTTCTTTTTGAAGTTTTGCTATGTGAATATTGAACCAATTCTTTTTTCCTTTCTGTTTACTTATTGTGTTCCCATGTCTTCTTGCATGCCTTGTCCTCTTTGTAACCATAATTTCCACATAGCTTTAGGAGCTAGGCATGAAGTCTTCATGAAAAACTATATAGGTTTAACAGTTCATGCATACATGGGACATAGGGTTCCTATCATTACAATTTGAGTTATCATCATACTTTAATAAAATCCACTACAAGAAAATGGCTTGTTACTGGCAGACAAAATCCGCCAGTAACAATGGAAATCCGTCGGAAATTTATATTTTCTGCCGAATTTTCTGCGAAAATCCATTCGACGGTTATTCACGTGTTGAAAAATATAAACTGACAAAATTTTTCCCTCAAGTTTAAGTAAGCCAGCGTAATTTACGCCCATGATTCTGCCGGTAATTTCTGGCGGAAATTGCGCCGTAATATAAAATTTACCGGCGAAAAAACCTGTGAAATATATGACAGTACCGTCACAGCAGAATTTACGTCGGTAATTCCACCATAAAGTTACCGGCGTATATTCCGACAGTTACTCCGCCGCTTTTTTCCAGCACATGTATGTCCGCCGAAAAATCCGACGGTAATGACAGTTTTTCTGTAGTGATCTTAGGTTCACCTAATCCTTTCTATCACTCTTGTTAATTTGTCGTGTCGTTCCAGTCGCAAATCAACAGTACTCCCATGATGAACATGTGATGATCAAGTGAAGCTGATGTACCTTACTATTTCTGAAGTAAGAAATCACTAAATGTTCTTTCAAAATACTTATTATATGCCAACAAAAGTAAAATTCAGTTGTAATTAAGCTGAATACCCAACTTTATATGCTGTCATATGTTGTCTGTCTTATTCTGAAGATTTCTTAACTTATTTGCTTCCATTTGTTGGGAGGTTATCTGATGTGCTGTAAAGGAAACAGATAAACAGCTTAGTAGCAGATCTGCAGCAGATTTGTTTTCAGTTCATCTTTTTGATGACATGTACTTCAACTAATAATTCTCCTTTTGAGTTATCAATTAGAATTTAGATGAGGTTTGTTTATCAGAAATTACAGCATTATACGTTTAAGAATTTCTGAATAAGTTTATATCAGTTGTTGTTGGTTTGTTGACTGTATTACATGTGCTTGGAAGCTTTAAATCATTCAGAAAACTGTTTGGCTTCAGCTCACTTTTTTAAAATACTATGAATTAATAAGATGAACTATGGTTTAATTTTATATAAAATAATGATAGAGATATATGATTAAAAGAGAGTGAATAAAATGAAGCTTATTACAACTAATCTAAAGAAACAAATTGAGTTCCATAAAGTCAAGTCATGCAAAATAATCAAACCTCTATTGAACTCGTATTAGGACTATAAATGAGCTGAGTTTGGGCGAGTTTAGCTTTATGTTTGTGATCTGCTCGTATTTGAAATTATTCGTGAAGAAAGTGTTCGTTTTTGGCACGTTCAAATTCATCTTCTTCTTTTTTTCTTTTTTTTTGAATTATAAAAGCAAAGGCTGTAAATCTAAAGATAAAGAAAGGAGTGTAGATAGTGAGGCCATTAACTTAAAGAGCTGCACTTTCAGTGATTTGAATTTCCCCGGCCATCCAAATACTTTTGTTTTTCATTGGAATTAAATTAATAATACATTCCCATTCGTTAGAACGGCTTGCAGACAAACCTCAGGATTGAAGAAGCAGCAAGAACAATAAATAAGATAACTGCAATGGCTTCTTTGATTTTGTCAAATCCTCCTTTTTGTTGTTTTGCAAATCATGAGGGCTTTGCTCAATTTTGTTGAGTAAAATAGATCACAAGTGCGAGATAAATAAGAACCAACTAACAAAAGAAGCAAGGCTCTACAGAATATGAGAATACAATAAAAAGAATATCCAATAAAATTTCTACAAAGTTCCACCAAAAGAATGAGGTAGGCTCAGATTAAGGCATCCAAAGGGGGTAGAACATTTGCCATCATGCAGCAACAGACATGATATGAATGATTTATCTTGAAGAAGGCAACCTTTGTTGCTGGGTTGCACATAATCAACAAACCTGATTGGATTTTGATTTTGCATCATAGCTCAGAGGCCAACAATGGCCTAAAAAATCTGAAGTGAGGCAACCAAAAACCAATGTTGCTTGCAATTCTTCCAATATGCTGCCAAAATGTGTCAAAGGTGCCCAAACATCTGGCACCCAACCAATAAGGCTTCATATCGGACGGCTTTTAAAAAACTGCTTTAAGAAGCAGTAAGAAAGTCATCCCAAACGAAACCTAAGTCTTCCAAAACATTAGTGGGATGATTATTAAGTAGCAATCCTATCATTGCAGAAACTCATCATCCATTGCTCAAATAGTAGTTCACCATCTATTGGCCAAAAGGTTTGAAGTTTCATTTGGGCAGCTTATAGGCAACAATGGATTTAACCTTAACCATCAATGTAGTAATGGAAGAATGATTGCCATTGAAAAGTTTTTCATTATAACAAATACTTTCCATTCCATTTGGGATCAAAATATAAAGAGAAGGCAGAGCCATCTCCAATACAAAAGTTAAAATCAATTTTAAGTGGAAGAACCACCTTCCTGATATCCTTCCAAAAGGCTGAAACTTTAGAATTATGATGTGCTCAAATGGAACCATCAGCATTAGCACATCAAATAAAGAGGTTTTCAGAACATCTTAACTTTGCTAATTATTTTGAGAGAAGAAATAGACTTAAGGCTAGCTAGTTCCATCTTTTCTCTAAATTTGGTTGTTTGACTACAGAAAAACAAATGAATTTTCTTAAGAGTCACCTCCATGAAAGAAGAACCGAGGTCAATGACGCCATCACTGGTAGAGTAGGTGTTTGGCGGAGTAACTAATCCCTCAACGGGCCTAGCAGCAACCAGGCCACAGGTGCCGGGCCACGCCACGCACTTATTTTCTCCTCACATAAGAAGTCACACCGCTTGAGAGATGAATCGAATGTGAGTTGGGGGGTTCCCAACCACGCACTCTCACCAACCCAGCTAAGCTCGAGGTCAGTATAAAGCTACAAGACAAGACTTAGGATAAAAAAGTTATGTCACATATATAAGAACAAAATCAGAAACATGTGGTGATCAATTAAAGTTGAAAATCCTTTTTGTTGCTGAAGCTGAAATCACTAAATGCTCTGTTTATATATATTATTTTAGAGAAAAAACTCAAAATAATCGATATAATCAAATTAATCCTAAAATATGCCATTTTTTTATTTAATCCCTCGACTATACAAAATTGATCCAAATGATCCCTCAGGAATTAATCTTATATAATTCAATTTTGCATCCTAATTTTTGTCAATTTCTATATATAGTCGAGTGACTAAAATGAAAAAATATAATACTCTAAGATTAAATTGATGACACACAAATAGTTGGAGGTTATCTTAGACTTTTTCTCTATTATTTTATAAGCAAAAAAATAAAATTCAGCTTTATCTTTATATGCTCTCACATGTTGTTAATCTTTTTCTAAAGATTCCACCACTTATTTGCTTCCATGTTGTTGGGAGGTGATCTCATGTGCTGTAAAGCAAATAGATAAACTGATTGGAAGCAGATTTGTAATAGATTTGCTTACATTTGATCTCTCTGATGACATGTATTTCAACTACTAATTCTCTCTTTAGAATAATTAATAAGGTGAGGTCTAATTATCAGAAATTAATTAATCAATTAGGTGAGGTTTAGTTATCAGAAATTTCAGCATCACTCTCATTCAGTCTATATACAATTTCAAAAAAGATTTGTGTTAACTTTAAGGTGTTTGCATTATTTTATGTCATTTGTTGTTGGTTATTGTTTCTATTAGATTTAGGCTTCGTTTTGGATAGTTTTTTTGCTGCTTCTTAAAGTAGCTTTTTAGTACAAAAATTAAATTTTTTGTACTAGAAAGCTACTTTAAAAAGCAATAAAAAAATCATTCCAAACGAAGCCTTACTTTGAAAATCTAAATCATTTTTAGTAAGGATTAGTTTGGGGTAGCTTAAATTTTTTCTATTTTTGGTTTCTAAAACTTCTTTATTAATCATAATTTTAAAAAGAACATTTCAAAAATAACTTTTTTACTACAAAAATTTCGACAAACAATGAAAAAGTTTCGAAAAACCCACATTATTTTTTAACTAACTACTTTTCTTATCACGAAAGCAGCCGAAAATCTGTACCAAACAAAGTTTGAAGCTGAAGTATATCTAATAATAGACTATTGTTTCGTCATGAAATATTTGTAGTGATAGAGGAATATAAAGTTTTAACATCTTTATTCTTCAGCACACAATCAAATAAAAAAGAGGATGCAACATTCATAAGAGACACCAAAGTTTTTACGTGAAAACCCTAAAAAAGGAGAGAAACCATTGAGTCTAGCCCAGTTTGAATGAATTCACTAATGTTTGCAGTCTATTACAAATGAGGTTCTTCCCTGGGGGACGTAAAAGTTTTTCATTATAACGAAATTAACTTACATATTACTAAAAGTTTTTCATTATAGGTTTAACAGTTCAAGCATACATGGGACGTAAAAGTTTTTCATTATATCATCTAAATTAACTTGTATTCATCACTAAAAGTTTTTCATTATAACGAACCGGTGTTGAACCGGATGATGTAATAAATACAATTTAGATGATATACAAATAATATAAGATTAACTTACATATTACTAATATCTTATTAATATCTTATATAATTTTAAATTTAAGCATATTCAATCTTTAAATTTAATTTAAATTTAACAAAAAAATAACTTACAAATGAATTAATAAGTTTAATATAAATAATCCTTAATTTATGTTATATATTTATATATAATTTATATTTAAAATTTATATATTAGATTCATATTATTATTTTACATTTATAAATTATTGAGGTTAAATTAAATCATTTATTATAAATAATAAATTAATTAATTAATATTTATGGTACATAAAAAAACGACCGATTCACCGGTTGAACCGACGGTTTCGGACAAAACCGACCGGTTCGAAGCTAAGCCGATTTTCAGGTTGAACCGAACTGGCCTTTGGACCGGTTCACGGTTGAACCGGTCGGACCGGCCGGTCTGGTCCGATTTTTAAAGCATTGATAATTTCATCTTAAACAAATTTTTAAGTATATTTCTTCAAAAAAGAATATCAAATATATTTCTCCAATTATGTATGCTACAAGGCATGTTAAATCATAGTAAAATGATATTGCAATATTTTCTTCAAGCATGTATTTTGAAGCTAAATGCATTGCTGCATGCTTCCCATCAATTAGGGATGTCAATATTTGGCATGACCCGAAAGCCTGGCCCGAATGCGATCCCAAAAAATTGAGTTTGATCGACCCGATAAAATAACATGTTGGATTCGAGTCCTATTTTTGAACCCGTTTATAATTCGGGTCAGATTCATGTCAACCCGGCAAACCGAGCTTGATATGCTCACCTCAGCCCTTGTCCAAGCGTAAGCTGCGTAACGACGTTGGTGACATTGCCGCTGTTTGTTGTAAGCATAACGCCAATGCTACTGTCACTACCTGTCGCTGCCTGCCGGGTTGAAAAACTTAACCCATTTATAAAATCGGATCGGGCTCGGGTCAACCCGTTTATGCTCGAGTCAGGTTGGATCCAAACCCGATCCGTTGACCCAAATTGACACCCTACCATCAATCAAATGTAGAACTGAATCATCAAACGATGAGATTACATCATACATAGCTTAACAATGCCATTACTGCTGCTCAAACTGTGGCTTGACTCTCCTAAATCAAAGGAAAAAATCAATTCCTAGTACTAAAAAAGTAGTGAAAAAAAGGAAAAATACAAATCGCTAGTCTCAAATTCCTCAGTTGCCATGGCAATGACTCTCCATCCTGAGCTCAGAACTGCCACCAAGTTTCAGAGGCCATCTTCATCGCTGCTTTCTCCAAACATGGCTGCCATTTTCAAGGCTAGCTTCGCCGCCATTTCGCGTCTTTGGAAATCTGGAATCAGCCTCAGGTTCCCTCGCATATTGCCGATCTCAGCCATTAACCTTTCTAGATCATCATAACTGAACTGTAAATCTTCATCTAGCTCAACTGCATCAGCAAACCCTTGTCCCTGAACATCCGAAGTTGATGGCTCAAGTTTTTGATCCTCAGACAGGACTTTAACAGTGTCAGATTCTTTTACAGTAGCTGCTTCAGATGCAAAATCAGTATTGGGTGGATTGTGAAGGTTGCCAGAAGCTGAATAGGCTTCGGCCCTAACTGCGGCTCGATCAATATTGTCATTACTGTGGATTAGATCACCATTGTTTACAATGTTGCCTTCATCACCTGCTCCTGAATCCTTGTTGCCTGCTTTAGGCATACTGGATGAAGCTCCTGGATCTTCTGTGGTATCCCAAGGTTCATCAGCACCTCCAGATAAAACTTCATATTCAATCTCGTAATCTGTGTCCTCATCTGTGAAATCTATGAAGAAATAAGCAACGGTTAGTATAAATAGCAGTGTCCTTGATAAAAACCAGAGAATTCGCTTGTTTGTTGATAATTGGCCAAGGTCCTCAGAGCATTTTGTATCTAATTGTGTCAGCAGGAATCATCATAAAGTTACCAGCTCTCTATGTGAAATTGCAAACCTTAAACTAGTTTGTACCAAGTTGATCAAAATCCGAAACACAATGGCCGAAAGTCAGCGAAAGAAGATTCAGGGTACAAGTTTGATTAAATGATAACATGGATGAAATTTGTGCAAAATAAGTTTAGCACATGTAGTGCTCAGAAAGATGATTTATTATTCTGTACGGAGTATGGAGGGTGTCTAGAGATCAATAAAGATGTGCCACGTCACTCAAAAAATGTATCGCGCTCGGTACCGCTCAGTAACCGGACGGGAGAACCGTCCGGTGTCTGCACAGAATAATGGCTCCAGAATAATAGCTCTAGAAAGATGGAATAGAGAGCTGAGGAATTTTTCATGTAGAGTAGACAAAAATGAGAAAACTTGAGAACGAGTACTGCCTTGCTATAGTTCTAAACTTATGGTAATGCAATTTATGTTAAAGTTGTAGAAGCAAAAATCAATTTGAGATTATTATTTTCTCAACAATTTAACCAAATCTTGAAATAATAAATGCAAGGGGAAGATGTTCGACAATAAAGCTGAGATGATTTATTTTTATAGGCATATAAGATCAAATGATACTTAAATGTGAAAATTTTGAAGTACAATACACCAATTATATGGAAAAATAGGATATGGGTGATGATATGATTAAAGTTAAGTTAGTTAAGATAGATTATTGTCTCTAAAATACTAAGTGATTAGAGAATATGATTGAGACCTACATAAATTTCAATACAACAACAATTAGATCACTATCAGTGTCCATCTAACTCAATGTTTAAGAAAAACTAGTCTTTCAATGATTACGCAGCACATTTTTGGCTCGTTCATTAACCGAGTCAAATATGAGACAATATTTAGGCTTAATTTAATAATCAAAACACAAAAATGATTTTGTCTGTTTGCGTATGGCTAATTAAAAGCTCATTAAGATATATTATTAAATATTAAATACGTGTAGTTTCCTTTGGGTGAAAATAATGTAAAAAATGAAATCAAGGTATAGTTGTATATAGTGTTAAAAAGGTGGTGCCTTTGTTAGGTGAGGGCTCTTATCTTTTTTTTTTTTTTAATTCAAAATAATGAAAATCACTTTTCGCAACCTATGTAGACGTTTGAAGGAATATACTTAAACAAAACGGAGTTAAAACATTGTGTGCATTGAAATGGGAAAGAATGGAGAATGCAATAATAGAAATGGCACTTAATCTTGCATATAGTTTATCAAATTTATCATAGCTAGGCAAAGTTTCCAGAGGGAATATGTTACTGAAAGAGAGCATCTACTATGTATCTGAACTGTAAAAATGAATGGTTAGTTGAACCAGCCTTTGAATGGTTAGTACTGTAAAGCTAGTCTCTAAGGACTGTAATAAGTTCTTCCATTTTACCTTCCTTCTCAACAAGTTGAGGAAAGTTGATCATATTCCCAGACTTCAAGATCATTCCAGGCCACATATGGGCCGCAAGAGCTCCATAAAGACGCTCTACACCTTGAACATCACCATCAACTGATAAACCTGTCAGCAAGAAGGAACATATAAAAAGCATAGTTAAGTAGCATTAAGATACACAAAGAAGCTCTCATAGGTATTGTAACCATGCTTTCAACAAGTTAAAACTTCGAAACATTAACAATTGTGGTAGAATTATCAACAGTCCAGGTTGAAATAAATGACAAAATTGCATAAGTGGGGGGTGGGGGGGGGGGGCGGGCACATCCTTCCTATTAGACCCTGATGCCATGCCATTGCAAAGCATTTTACAAATGAATAATTGCTATATATCTTCAATAATTGACTTATGTGGGCTCCGAAAATTCGTGCCCTAGTCTCACCGCTGCCCCTTTCTTTTTTTTTGGTTGTTGAGGAGAGTTTAACGCTCAAGTTCCGAGGCAAATTATCAAAAAGCATATTGGGTTTTGAAGTAAGACACTACCAAGAGATTTCATGCTCATTTTGAGAGGACTTTATAATATGTTTTCAAGTTTCCTATAGGCGCAAGCCCCTATAGTTAATTACCCCTCCCGATCATGAGTGAGAACTTCCGATTAAGGCTAGTCGTCAAACAAATATGTAGTGTCCGACGTATAGCAACAGCATGTTTAGGTATTTAAAATTTAATATTTAAAACCAAAAATTCACCAATTTGCTCTTAAAGCGGATGGTGGGGGTAATGATGATAGACCCGATAAATATCTCATTGTTACGTAGTCCCGGGTCATCATGATCCCTAGTCTACTTAGTCAGAGGAGGTAGTCAACCCAATCTGACAAAAGGATCCTTGTCGACAGTCATGAGTTGCTTTATCCAAGGGACAATAGACCTCGAAGACCTAATATGAACGTACAAAACAAATATCTCGATCGATGCCGCAATCGTATATTTATTTGACAGTTCTTTTCCCACATGCATAATGGCACATACACGAGTACTTATGGTTATCACTGTCACGCTAGAAAAAGCATGTACATGGCCTACCCACCTTGTAGCGAACTTTGCACCGGATTCCCTCTCACCACTAGAGAAAAATGTGTATAGGTGATTTTCCAGTGAGCCACGAGCATCGAGAATGGGACTTGATATTTTGAGTTTGGTGATCATCATACCTTAGCGACGGATGAAACAGTGATGGTGACAATGTCGGTTTCGAGGCAGCGAAGATGAAATTACACACAAATCCCTCTCTTTTTTATTTTTCTCTCTTCTTTCTTTTTCTTTTTTGAATAATAATAATAATAATAATAATAATATTAATAGCATCTAGTGATAGAGGGACAGGTTTGGGCTGAGTTAGTAGATTGGGTTTGTTGTTTTGAATGGGTTGGAGCTATTGTTGATTTGGACTATAGAAAAGCTGTTGTTTTGATGCGATAAGGGGATGGAAGGCTTAGGGAGTGGAGGCTGTGAGAGATCCAATTAGGTAGATGGAGGCCGAATCTGGCAAGGGTAAGAGTCGGATCTTGTTCGGAGTGTGCGTGAGATGTTCGGTGGATTATGCAGGTGGAAGGCTGGCTTTGGCGTGAGGAAGAAGTGGGATCGGGAATTGGTTTGCAGAAGTGATGGGGTCGGCTAGGTCGATCAAGATCGACACATTAAAGGAGGGCAATGGAAGGCTCGGTCGAATCGAGTGGAGGAAGAGGCATTGAGGAAGGATCTGCAAGTTCCTTCTAGGTTGGGTGTGGAGGATTCGACACTAGAGTTGGGGGGTGGAAGATGGGTTGTGTTCTATAAGCAATGGCTAGGTCCACATGCAGGGAGGCTGAAGATAGGATTGCTATGGGTCGAATGGCTCGTGAAGTTCGCAATTCTGTAGTTGGATCGGCAAGAGATAGGGCAGGGTATGGCGGCCTCTAATGCATGAAGGATGCTCGTGTGCGCGTGGAAGAAGAAGAATCGAATGAGAGAAGAGTTGCTCGGGCTATAATAGCGAGAATGGCAGCGTAACCAAGGCGAGCTCGCTGGATTCGCGAGAAGCGATGCGAACTGCGCCTAACAGCAGGTAAGCGAGATTTGTGCAGGTTTTTAAGCAGATTTTTTGGGATTTTGACTAGGATTTTAGCAGGTTATGTGTAGATCAACAACTTATCAAAAGAGTTTCTTAAAAAGGAAACATTAACTAATCTATATCCAATATGTCAAACAAATCATAATGGTTCGCGACTGAATTAAATATTGATATAGATTGTTAGTATATGACACAATGATAAGATATGGGTATCCTTGGATGGAATTTGGCTATATTAAGGTTCCAGCCATACAAAAACAAAACAAAACAATGAAAGAGGAGAAAAGACAAGATTATTCCTCGCTCCCTTGATCACATATGTCAGCCAAGCAAATGATTAAAAAGGTTGGCTGCATTTATCTTCATACAGTTAATGGAAACTCCTAGGTTAAATACCTTTAGCATAGCTTGGAGAAAAACTTACATTTGTCAAAGTCCACATTGGACGCACAAGCCTCAATATACTCTATATTGCGCTCAATACACCACTCCATGCATGATTTTTTTATTTCTGCAGATGGATCTTCATTCCCCAATAGGCTGTAACTCTCAGTTTCAATAATGCCATAATCCCAAAATTCAGGATGAGGATCTTCGCTCAACTCGCCTTGCTTCTGTAACCGCCTTCTGTATTCTGCATGGGCATAATGACCAGGCACAAGGTCTGCCTTATTTCCAATGCATAAAAGAATTTCAAAACTCCCAATATCAATTCCAGTAACCCAATCCTTAAGAGTAATAAAAGAAGATTCCTGCAAATTAATGAAGTTATTAGTGTTTGACCCCCTTAACCTGTCAAATAGCTTATAATCAGATTGCAAACAAAGAAATTATAAGTTTTAAAATGATGATAATCCAAGAAAGAAACAAAAAGAAAGATTCTAACATCACTCATGTCAAAAACCATCACCAATGCTGCTAATTGGTTCGAAGCTAGCAGCCTTTGTAAAGAGATCCCATTATCAATATTAGCTGTCCATATGGAGAGTTCCGCAGAGTAATATTTAGTCTCAAGATTCCACCTGATTAGACAAATCATAAAATACCAAAGGATAACTCATGGGTAGGCATCAAATGTTGCCAATTAGGAATATAAGACTAGCACTTCTATCACCCAAAATTGCTCACCCCTGACAAAGTATTCCTGAAGATAAATTAGGTATCTCTGGAACATCTATTGAAAGCAACCCTGCAAACAGAATATTATTTATCGTAAGCTTCAAGGATCAGAACAAGCACCAGTCTCCAATGCGTCCATTCAAACACCGCTTCAGAAAATTACAGTTATGACATTAAAAGAAGCATCAAAGGTGAGATTTCTTGTCTCATAAATAACAATTAAAGCACGAAAATTAAAGACACAATACTTGGCCTATCAAAATACACCATGTACATATAGTACGCGTACCGATGCCTGAACACCAGAGATAGTTTTCATGTATGGAATTTGCCAAATAAAAAAAAAATCAGAATATATGAATAACCATCCTATTGAGTGCAAAAGCCGCATACCCCACAAGTTTGATTCTGGATGGTGAAATATTCAGAAAAAAAAAAAAAGATTTAGGATACCAATGTTGATTTATAAAAGATATGAACAAGTAAGAGATCAAACAAATCACCTTTGATAATGGTATGAACATTGTTCAAACAAAATAAGAAATACAGTGTGCAATGCCTTTCATTGCTACTAAAAATTTATCCAATTTAAAACAAATTGCTAAATTATTTGTTGCGCTTTTCCTGAGTATTTGTTGCGCTTTTGCAAAAACTCAACAAAAGCGCAACAAATATTTGATCGAAGAGATATTTGTTGTCCTTTTGTTGCGCTTTTGCTGAGTTTTTCCAAAAGCACAGCAAATACTCTATTATGGTACATTCATAATTGAATATTTGTTGTGCTTTTGCTAAGAATTTAAAAAAGCGCAGCAAAATGTCAGTAAAAATGCAGCAAATCCGGACGGTTCTCACCGTCCGGTCTCCGCACAAAATAATTTCTCCATATATGGGTACATCCCTCTACTACATCATTCTTCAATTTATTCTTCATAATGTTGGCACACATCCATCTAGTTCATTTCTACAATACTCAACTTAGCTATTTTTTTGCTGCACAACAATTGGATGCATACAACATAAGGAATATAATTATAAACTTACAGTTTTATAAAAATTATCTTTAAGTCTACATAATTACTCCCTTATCATAAAATATACTCCTAAGGTACTTTCCCATTTAACCATTCAACCTGAACTCCGGAAATTATATTCTTCTGAATATCATCATCCTTTTATATCATAGATCTAAGATACCTAAACCTGTCACTTAGGTATTACTTTATCTTCAAATAATATTGATTGATAAGCGTTAATATTACATTTACTAAAAGTGCATATCACATGCTCAATTATTCTATTATAAGCTCTCTATCGTCTACAAGATTTTTCATGATTATAACTTTCAAATTATTTCAAGGGATGTCTTGACAATTAAATTCATCTATGAAAAGCATAAACCAAAGCATATCACTTGGCATACCTTTTTCTCCACATCTAATGAAAAAAATATAGAATCAATGTTAATCCTTGATTTAATTCTGCAATATTAGGAACTCATTAATCACTCCATGATTACTTTTAATACAAAACAATGTTTTACCATAAATATCTTTAATAACTTACAACATATACTTTAGGCGCACTTTTTTTCATTGATGCATACAAATTCAATTCATCTGGCACATGATCATGTTTTCTTGATATCAATAAAAATCATATGAAGATTATTTCTATGCTTTATAAGCTTGTTAAATAATTATCTTAGCGGAAAAATCACTTCTGTAAACCTTTCAAGCATGACATTAAATTGATTCCTCATAACAAAAATAATTTATCAGTTCGTGTTTTATTACTTTATATCATAACTTCATTATATGAATCATAAGTTTCATTTTTTTTTTTTAGAATTATCATATTTTGAATAACTCTTTTGTTCTTAAATATTGATAATAAAATATTTCTTCTCCAATCATTTAACATCTTTTAAGTCAGCAAAATTATATATAAAGGAATTGTTAACCGAGCTATTATAACATTCCATATAATTCTCTAAATCTCATTCAAGTAATAAATATGCATCTAATATTTTACCTATCTAAATTTTCTTCAAAGCTATTTTGGATTACTTTATATTATTATTTGTTAATTATGGTCTTCCAATAATTTTTTTTCTTTCTTAAAACTCTCATTAAATAAAATTTTATTGCATTTTTATCCTTCATTCATAGCTTCATCTTTCACTAAAATCATATTATTATCTAAGTATATTTTAAGTTTATAGATATCTTATATTTCCTTGGCCATTTTATCTATTTCAATTTCTCCTTCCTATTATATAAATTTAATTACTGCTCTCTTTACAAAAACAAAAGCTTTTTTTATAATTATTATAAACCTCCGTAGCATTTGTAATTTGCTTCTTCAAAAGAACATTTATTTTTCTTAATTGCATCCTTATTCCACCAAATGTCCTTATACATATATAGTCTATTTCTAGACTCTAGTAAAATTTTAAGCTTTGTTTTCTAGCTGTAGAAAATTTTTCCATCTAATTTTGGCTTCTACTTGCTATGGATGACAAGTTTTGTTCTTTGATTTTTGTAAGAGAACCCCTCTAGCAAGCTTTGTGTCTTCTTCCTACTACAATGGTTCTTTCATTATATATCCATCAACATCATATTGGCCTAACTAAGATCTATGGTTGTGAATAAGGAGAGTTTATTTAAAAGTAAGAGTAACGACATAGTGTTCATCAACATTTGTACATCCCCAAAATTTACACCCAAACTAGCTACTTAACATCTAAATTCCATCATATAATTTTGCTACACTTGCTCTTAACTTACCTTAATCAATCATATAAATTGTCCCTATGTTATTTCCTGATGGCCATACCCTTTCAGCTGAGCAATCCACCATGCCAAAGCAGGGTAGCTAAGTTCAATAGGTCAAAAGGCGACCATATCATGAGTGTCATGCCTGAATAATGTAAAACAAGTCTCTTATTGGTCAATCCATACATCCAATGTATATAAATCGATTGTCCCATCATAATTAAGAATGTACATCTAGACAGCAAGATCACTGTGTCGATCTCTGATTCCAGACTGTTGGAATTGCAATTCAAAATTGTTTCTTGCTGTTTCTATAATTCCAACGGGTTCTAGCAATTGTAAAAGGAAACATTGGGTGGCCAATGGCTGGAAGATCTGCAGGAGATGGCGGAGAGGAT
Source organism: Dendrobium catenatum (assembly GCF_001605985.2). Classification (NCBI taxonomy): domain Eukaryota; kingdom Viridiplantae; phylum Streptophyta; class Magnoliopsida; order Asparagales; family Orchidaceae; genus Dendrobium; species Dendrobium catenatum. Next base: position 991,125 of record NW_021318604.1, on the reverse strand, counting down.
CTACAATAGTTTCCTAGTTTCTGAAGGAAGGCGACAAAGTTGTACTAACAGAGAATTGAAATATAGCCAATGACTTTGATAGCTTAGGGTGGGCCAACAACTGCAAGGATATGAGAGGAGAGCAATAAAGACGATTTAAGAGAACTGAAATTGATTTCTATTACAGGAATCAAGCATGTTTATGAGAAATTATAACAAGAATTTAATTAAATTCAAGGTTATCCCTCTTACTAACTCAATATAACAACAACAAGCTTTAATCCCACTAAATGGGGTTGGCTGAAAAATTTATCCATACTAAATAACTACAAAATTCAAGAGAAATTTTATCCTTTCGTAAACTAATCCATAAAATAAGAATGTTTAAATTTAAATTCAAAATACCAATTTATCAAAACATGTTTAAAATTCACCCAAATCATATTGTCATGTGGATCACCATCCAATGGTCCAATTTTTTTGCCTCTCAATCTCCATCGCCATGCATGTGATCGGCAATCCATATGGCCTATGCAATCTTAATGAATAGATCATTAATCTTGATGGTATGATCTAAAAATTAACAATGCTAGCAATCTCCATCAAAGGATTTAATCATTAAAATTTTAATGCTCATGATACCTCATCTCTAAATGATGTAATGTCCAAATCAAAATCATGAATGATCCCATCAATCAACCTCTTGAATTGAACCCTAGATCACTTTCCATTCACTATTATTGAATCACATTTCCATTATTAATCTTTCCAACATTAAATGATTTATAATCTTCCTTAATATCCTTAGATTATTTTCCTTTTGCATTTAATTCTTGCAAAAATCAATAGTTGGTCTTTATATAATCATTGTGTAATCAATTACCATCTATCAATTCAAAGGTCATAAATACCATGTAGCAAATCTAAATTAAGGGGATCTTTGGAATGCAAATTTAATTAGGACTTAACCAAGAATTAGAGTTTCTTTGGTGGAAATATTCAGCAAGGATTTATGCTAAATCTTCCTAAACAATTTTTTAACAAAATAAATGCTATGACTACTTGAATCCTATGTTAATCCAACTTTAGGCTAAATCTGGGATTTAGTAAATATTGGAGGGAAGTAGGATTTCAAATATTTACACCAATTCTCCTCATTATGCTTCTTCTTTTCCTAAATTTAATTCCCACACCTTATAAGCATTTATCAATAATTTACTATGACTTGTCCATATTTAACATCTATCATACCATGCCTAATTCTGGATTTAACTCCTCTAGGATTTACTAAATCTAGATTTATAAGATTTATTTAATCTTAGTTGAATCAAATCCTATTTGTTGCCAAACAACACCTTAGGGTAAATCTTACCAAACAGTTTCTAGGGTATGAAAACCCTACTTCTTGGTTAAATCTCATTTTTTTCCTTCCCCAATTTGGGCTTTCATGGGATTTCATAAATCCTAGGGGAGAGGTGTTCGGATTTTGACATAGGGTCCTCTGTCTATTGCTCCTTTCCCTTGAACTCCTCTGCCCTTTGTATTCTCTTCGCTGCTGTGCTGGCTACTCACAGTTAAAACGCCCTTCTAGCTTCTTCATCATGCTCGACTCCTCTATCATGCTCATCAAAGACCAACTAGCTGTAACTAAATGATCCTAACACTTATCCTTCTTGACTCGTCTTAGTGCTTCCGCATATTCGTTATTTCTCCAACTATTTTGGATCAAGTTCTAGTTTTCATTGCCTATATATAGCTCCTTTGCTGAATAAAGACCCATAATGAAAATATGACACTGAATATTGATAAAAATGAAAAGGTACAAAAAGTTCATTTTGATCGGTTGTTATCTGCTTCTGTAGCCAAATGTCAAAATTATCAGAATAATACAGATCCAAATCTAAGTTCGCCTAACACTGAGAAAATGGAAGAAAGTTAAAAATTTACTAGAGAGGAGTGTTCTCTTGCCGATGTTGGGGCAGCCAACGATGAGGATGCCCGGCTTGCTCTGGTGAGAGCTCATAGGACCTTCTTCCTCTGCGTCCATCTCCCTCCCCATCGACACGGATACAAAAGCTAGAGACTTTAACCCTAATCCCGATCTCTCCTCCTCCTCCTCCTTCTCTAATGTATTTTTGTTCATAAATTACGAGATCAACGCGCTGGTTGATTGGGTAGAAGAAGCCCCTTGCCTGCCCAAGTTGACCCTGGCCCGAAATTGGGCCCGGATGGGTTAAACTTTTTTTAATTACATACACAAAAATTTATCATTTACAAAAGTAACACTCTTTTTTTCTTTTTTCTTTTTTCCAATATTAAAATTCACAACAAAGTGTTTGCTTACAAATTTTTCTTTTGTCAAATTTCTGGCAATTTAATCATGACACATGTAAATAATTTAATTGAACAATTCACAAAAAACAACATAGCTGTTACTTTTGTAAATATTTGAATTTTAAGTGTTATGTGTGAAATTCTTCATATTTTTTAAGTTAGGTTAGCCTTGTGAGAGTGAAGAGACGGGAAGAAAGGCTTGAACGAACAGAGGAAATAAACGGAAGAGTGAAATTATTATTATTGTGTATCAAAGTACATTACAGGATATCTATATGTATAAGTAACAGTGAGAAGGAAAAGACAGAACAGTGTATGTGGGACAAAACACATGACTGCTTATGCTTATATTCTCCCTCAAATTATGCATTCTGTGATTGAATGGATATTTTGTTACATAAATATTCAAACCGAGAAACCGCGAACGGCTTAGTTAAGATGCCTGCGATTTGCTCCTGTGACGAGATGTGTTGTATGGAGATGTTATTGTTGAGGATGTGGTGACGTATGAATTGAAAATCAATCTCGATGTGCTTCGTGCGGGCATGAAACACCGGATTCTTCGCTATTGCAATTGCAGAGATGTTGTCACATAGGATCGTGGTCGGTGTCTTCTGTGGTAACTGAAGTTCGTCGGCGAGACGTCGTAGCCAAAGAACGTCTGAGGTAGCTGCCGATAAGGCTCGATACTCAGCTTCAGTCGAAGATTTTGCTACTGTAATTTGCTTCTTTACCGACCAAGAGATCAAGTTTGGTCCCATGAATGTACAGAATCCGGATATGGACTTGCGATCTGTGTTGTCCGAGGCCCAGTCTGCATCAGCGAATGTGCGAAGGTTGGTGTCGCCGGCTATGATCGGTAGACCATAGGAAACAGTTCCTTTAACATACCGAAGTATGCGTTTCAGTTGTTGAAAGTCTCGGTCGGTCGGAGAATGCATTTGTTGACACACCTGGTTAACTGCAAAAGCAATGTCAGGTCGTGTGATGGAAAGGTATTGAAGAGCACCTGATAGCCGTCGGTAGAGAAATGCATCGTGAAATGGTTTGGTGTTTGGCAGTTGATGTTTGGATGTTGGAGCTATAGGTGTAGGCGCTGGTTTGCAATTTGAGAGACCAGCTTCCTCAAGTAATTTCTGAGCATAATGTGCCTGTGATAAAAAGAATCCTTTGTTAGATCGAGTCACTTGAATGCCGAGAAAAAGAGAAATTTCTCCTAATTGTTTAAGGGCAAACGCGGATCTGAGTTCGGCGAGGATCATTTGAATGTGTTGTTGATCGTTTCCTGTCATAATGATATCGTCAACATAGATTAAGAAGTAAATTCGGATGTGAAGTTTTGCAAAAATAAACAGAGATGGATCGGAACGACTACACCTGAACCCGTTTGATTGAAGTACCATTGTGAGTTTCTGAAACCATTGACGGGGCGCCTGTTTGAGACCGTAGAGAGACTTGTGTAGCTTACAAACGGCATCCGGGCGGAGAGGATCCTCGAAGCCTGGAGGTTGACTCATGTATATATCGTCTTGGAGGTCGCCGTGTAGAAACGCATTGGAGACGTCTAGCTGTAGCATGGGCCAATTATGGTTGATTGCAAGATTTAAGAGTAAGCGTATTGTTACCATTTTTGCTACGGGACTAAAAGTCTCGTTGTAATTCTGACCGAAGATTTGAGCATATCCCAGTGCAACGAGTCGCGCCTTGTATCTATCGATTTGGCCATTTGGAAGTTGCTTGATTTTGTAAGTCCATTTGCATCCAATAACCGGTTTGTTGGCCGGTTTTTGTACAAGTGTCCAGGTTTGTTGTTTGAGAAGTGCTT